>NC_052944.1:100851689-101169189 GCF_013358895.1 Oreochromis aureus | reverse complement strand
TAACTTATAACCATATTCAGAGCAAAATCTCTCTCGTTTTTTTCTTTTCTTTTTTTTTCTTTTTTACATATGTTGATATAGAGTGAGTCACAAATACAGCAATACAAATTTTAATTGTGCAGAGAAGCATCTTGATAATTATTCAATTCAATTCGATTTTATTTATATATTTCCCTCATACAAGTGCTGCTCATGTGAGATCATATGACTGTTAGGGCTCTTTCTCTATTGTCTTACCTTCCAAAATTAATGTTTGGTGTGATCTTCTGCTAATTGCTGCTTTTTTTGTCTGCAGACTGTCAGGCTGTCTGATCACAGATGAAGGCTGTAGTTATCTGGCCTCTGCCCTGAGTGCCAACCCCTCCCACCTGAGAGTGCTGGACCTGAGTTACAATCATCCAGGCGACTCCGGAATGAAGGTGCTGTTGGCTGGACTGAAGGATCCACACTGGAGACTGGACACTCTCAGGTATGTAGAGAATGTCTGTTAGAGGAGGAAGAGCTGGAAACATTTCCTGTGTCCTCCCACCTCACTTCACGTTTGTTTCATGCAGAAATGGCATGAGTAGTTGCAGATGCAAGAACATTTTTCCTTTGCTTGAAATTGAAACACTAGTCTAGCTGAACAATAAAAATGTTTCCCCTACTTAGATTAAAATTGAAAAAATACTTTTTTTTCTGACACTTAAAATAAATACAGATATAATTGCAAATACAGAACTGCAGCTCCCTGGCCCCCAGCAGTTGTCAACCTCTTCTGCTTTGATCGCGGCTGAAAAGTTGGGCGTTCGCCTTGTAGTCGGAAGGTTGCCGGTTCGAGCCCCGGCTTGGACAGTCTCGGTCGTTGTGTCCTTGGGCAAGACACTTCACCCATTGCCTACTGGTGGTGGTCAGAGGGCCCAGTGGCGCCAGTGTCCAGCAGCCTTGCATTTGTCAGTGTGCCCCAGGGTGGCTGTGGCTACAATGTAGCTTGCCATCACCAGTGTGTGAATGGGTGGATGACTGGATGTGTAACGCGCTTTGGGGTCCTTAGGGCCATTTACCATTTAAACATCCTTTTCATTGCGGATTGTCAACAAAAGATGGCACTTTCTTAACAAAAACTTTGACATCAATAGTTACATATACAAGTACCTAAGTGCTTGCTCAAATGTGGTCATTTGATTGGTGGGAAGCAAAATTCACACTTACAGTCAATCCCTGTTTCTTGTTCATCAAAGAACATGATCCTCACAAGGCTGTCTGCTTTAATATCGGTATTTTTTTGGTACCAGAACATGACAGGAAGTCTTCCACAATACTGTACCCTGCTCCTGGATCAGGCTAAGATTGAATAGGTCCTGCAGAATCCCACAGAGGTGCTCTGCACTGGTCTTCAGGACTCTGGGGCTGACACCATCTGGACCGGTAGCCTGACTTCAGAGACATAAGTCAGCAATAACCATTTAGTGCAAGCATCACTTTCTTGTTGGTCATTACTCAAATAAGTATTATTTGAGTTTTACACATATTGCACAGAACACGGTTATTAAAAATAGAGCAGTACATTACTTATTTACTCCTAGGAGAAATTAATTAATTTCACTCTTTATAACATTTCTTTCATGTTACTTTGTAAAATTATCTGAAACTCACCATCTCATAATCACCATTTAACAATATAAAAATGAGGCTACAGCCCGACCCTGTGTTGGTGTGTGGTCTGATGGTATGAAAACCACAATTAGAAAATGAGACGTGATAAATGAAGTGGAGGTTGCTGACTGTAGGGTTTCCAGAGCTTAAAAACCTTGTAGTAACATTGCCTTAAATTCACCTGTATCTCCTAACTCCACAGACAGTTTCTAACTGGCAAACACGCACTGTGAAACATAGAGCTGAGCTGGTTGAATTGGTGCAATATAAATAAAGTTGATTTGAATTGGGTAACTCAAGAAAACTATCAACAATAGTGATAAGTGACTCGGGTCATGGAAATTATCATTTTAATTGCCTTTGTCACCTGGGATAGGCTCCAGCAGCCCACATCTGGTCATGAAATGGATAAGTGATGGACAGAACTTTTGGAAATAAAAGGCCTAAAAGGGGGGGACACAATACATAGGATCATCTCTGAAGAAGGAAATAATAAGGAATCAGATTCATTTGATTCATAAGATCTATGTCCTGTTTTTTCTTTGAAATTCCAAAAGCTACAATTAAACAACACATTATTGCTCAGGACAGAACAGGTGCTTGCACAAGAATAGCAGTATTGTTAGCTAAGTGAGGAATGGGCATAGATATAGATTTAAATTTTTACATTTTTTAAATAAATGACCTGCATAAAACAATTGAAGTATGTTGCAGATTTTTGTTGTCCATTATCTACTGTAGATACACAGTACAGGTAGCGTACAGTAACCACACTAAAACCAAAAGGAGAAAAAAAGTTGGTAGCAAAGGCAGGAGGCATCCTTTCCAGCTAAACAGAAGCGGAATATATGTAGGCCACAGTGTAAATCAGTCATATTCCATTCAATACAATGGTGTAGTGACAGATCCAGGATCAGTCCAAATCATCAGTAGTTTGATCCACGAATGGATTGAAGTAAACTTGTGAAAATGTTGCACTGCTCCTTTATCAGTGTCTAACATTATATGTATGAGAGCCATGTAATGTCCATGTGTGCATGCTGACTGTGCTGGTCTGACCCCCCTCCTCCTTTCAGGGTGGAGCCTGCTGGAGTCCAATGGTTGAGACCAGGTCTGAGGAAGTGTAAGTGTGTTTTTAATGGGATTCATGAAAACAAAGCAGCACACATTCAACCATCTTCAAACTATCACATCATCAAACTGTCAATCAATGAACAGATGATGGATCAATAACTGCAGCTGGATTGTGTTTGTTCTCTCCATCAGATTCCTGTCAACTCACAATCGACACAAACACAGTGAACACAAACCTCAAACTGTCTGACAACAACAGGAAGGTGACAGATGTGGAGGAGGTTCAGTCATGTCCTGATCATCCAGACAGATTTGATTATTTCTATCAGCTGCTGTGTAGAAATGGTCTGACTGGTCGCTGTTACTGGGAGGTTGAATGGAGAGGAAAAGTTTATATATCTGTGAGCTACAGAAGAATCAGAAGGAAAGGAGACTGTAATGACTGCTGGTTTGGAGGAAATGATCAGTCCTGGAGTCTGTACTGCTCTGATGATGGTCCTTGTCGTGTCTGGCACAGTAACAAAGTAACATCTATCTCGTTCTCCTCCTCCTGTGTCTCTAATAGAGTAGCAGTGTATGTGGACTGTCCTGCTGGCACTCTGTCCTTCTACAGAGTCTCCTCTGACACTCTGATCCACCTCCACACCTTCAACACCACATTCACTGAAACTCTTTATCCTGGGTTTAGAGTCTGGCCTCCTGGTTCCTCAGTGTCCCTGTGCTGAGTGGAGTGTAAAGAGTGTCTCCTGTTAGAGAAACACTCTGCCTGTTGAACAGATAGTTCAGTCTGTACATGTCTGTCTCTTTCACTCAGAAACACGTTTTCAGATTCATGGATTCAACCAGTTGATGTTTTAAACTGTTCTAAATTATTTATTGTAAACTTCTTCCTTTTCAGTCCTTTAAAGATGGAAGCTCCCATTATTCCAGGATCCACATGTTTCTTTTCTGTCTTTTTCCACTCAAAGCTTCACAGTGAATATTAGTATGTTGTGTTTGTCTGAAGCTTAGTTCACAACCAGCTCCTCTGTATTTTCAACAAGTCTGAGCTCATTAAACCCAAATCCATTGAATCCAAATGTTTGTTTCTCTTTCTTAATGTTAATTTTGAGCTCTTTTGATTTTAGAGGTCTTCATATAGAAGAGATATAGATCAGACTTTGTAAATTGTCCTTTTTAATTGATGTATCTTACCATACCATACCATATCAGCTTTATTTATAAAGCACTTTAAAATAAAGCTAGGGTTCACAAAGTGCTGTACATATACAAACAGCATAATCAAAGTATAATAAAATAAGATCAAATAAAATAAATAGCAAAATACATACAAAAATTAAAAAATAAATGGGATGTTAGTCTCAATGTTGTCGGCGCATTTTCAGGAGGACGCTGTGAATAAAGTTAGACAATTACACAGTTAATTCACGTTTATTTATTAATATAATTACAAAATACCACAGTTTTTGTCTTTGTCGTATTATTTTATTTTGTTGCATTTTTCCGTGACACCTTGAAGGCCAGTCTGTCTCTGACTTTAAACCGGTCTGACATTAAAATTGTTGGGAACACTGCTGTACAGCATGAGGTTTAGTAAAACCGCACTATTACGTCTTCTCAAGGGCAGGAGGGGATAACACGACAACTCAAGAAACTTGGTACAGGTGTTATAAACAGAAAGTTTAATGGCAACAAAGCAAATGACCCAAATTTATTCAACAAAAGTGGGGGAGAAAGGGACAGTTAGGTTAGATTGTGCCAAAAAAAAACCCACCAAAAGGCAAAACCAAAACTTAGCAGAGCTCCTACCCTAGAAAAACAAAAAAACATGGGAAAACCCTAATCCTCAACTCAAAACCTTCAACGCACATATTAAACAAACATGTAAGACTGCTTTCTTCCATTTGCGCATCATCTCTAAAATTAGAAATATCCTGTCTCAGAGTGATGCTGAAAAACTAGTTCATGCATTCATTACTTCCAGGCTGGACTACTGTAATTCATTATTATCAGGATGTCCTAAAAACTCGCTGAAAAGCCTTCAGCTAATCCAAAATGCTGCAGCAAGAGTACTGACAGGGACTAGAAAGAGAGAGCAGATTTCCCCTGTTTTGGCTTCCCTTCATTGGCTTCCTGTTAAATCCAGAATTGAATTCAAAATCCTGCTCCTCACATACAAGGTCTTAAATAATCAGGCCCCATCTTATCTTAATGACCTTGTAGTGCCATATCACCCTATTAGAGCACTTCGCTGTCGCTCTCGCACTGCCGGCCTACTTGCTGTTCCTAGAGTATTTAAAAGTAAAATGGGAGGGAGAGCCTTCAGTTTTCAGGCCCCTCTTCTGTGGAACCAGCTTCCAGTTTGGATTTGGGAGACAAACACTATCTCTACTTTCAAGATTAGGCTTAAAACTTTCCTTTTTGCTAAAGCATATAGTTAGGGCTGGACCAGGTGACCCTGAATCCTCCCTTAGTTATGCTGCAATAGACGTAGGCTGCTGGGGATTCCCATGATGCTTTGAGTTTTTCCTTTCCAGTCACCTTTCTCACTCACTATGTGTTAATAGACCTCTCTACATCGAATCATATCTGTTATTAATCTCTGTCTCTCTTCCACAGCATGTCTTTATCCTGTTTTCCATCTCTCACCCCAAACGGTCGCAGCAGATGGCCGCCCCTCCCTGAGCCTGGTTCTGCCGGAGGTTTCTTCCTGTTAAAAGGGAGTTTTTCCTTCCCACTGTCGCCAAAGTGCTTGCTCACAGGGGGTCATATGATTGTTGGGTTTTTCTCTTTATCTATTATTGTGCGATCTACTGTACAATATAAAAAGCCTTGAGGCGACTTTTGTTGTGATTTGGCGCTATATAAATAAAATTGAATTGAATTGAATTGAACTGAACCTACTTACGTGGTGTTTCTAACAGAAAGGTAGTGATGGCTCGCTTGAAGCTGACGCTCCGGTGCGTGTGTCAAAGAAATCAACACTGCTTCAGAAGCACTGTGTCGAAGCTTGATTCCTTTGGTCAGAGTCACATGATCAGTGACGTCTGAAGCTTCATTTAGAACCTAACTGCTTCGGTATCTGGTTCAATGGTTTATAAGGAAGTGAATCATTCGCGGGATTTGTGGAGTGTTTTGATGGTGACAGAGAGCAAACCACTGATATTTCTACTGAGAGATATAGAACCAGTGAGGAATAGAGGAGGTTCTGTTGTGTGGGAGTTTTCTGAGTTCATTTTCGTCAACCGGGTGGGTTTTCCAGCTTTGTGTTCTGGCTGTTTGCTTTTGTTTTGTGCATGTTTATTTTATCTGAAAACGGGAAAAATGTCAAAAATCTGCTTTTCATAAAAAATATCATTAAATAACTTTAGAAAAACTTCCATTTGACTATTTCTATTTAATTTAATAAAAATATACATTTCATTTTTTGAATAATCTTAAAACATTAGTCTGCCAAATGTGCAGCAATTTAATTTATTTATTCTCTTTAGCTGATAGTTTGTGGGGCCCAGGTTAACTGTATAACTGCATCTGATTTTCCTTAAGGCAGGAGAAATTATCTCCATGAAAAGGAACATTTTCGGCCATCGCACAGTGGAACAAATTGTCTTCTTAAATAAAAATGAAAAAGGGTTACCTTAAATGCATCATGTTTTTAATTTGCAAGTTCATAAGCGTTTTCCCTTTCCATTTCACAATCTACCAACAGGACAAAAATATGTATAGGAAAATTTCCCTAATATAATATTATTTATTAATATAACCATCTTGTCCACAAGATGTCACCAGAACGACAGAGTCAAAAAAAACAAAACAAAGGTGGAGTAGTGTGTTTCATGGTAAACAGAAAGTGGTGTGATGCCAGGAGCATTTCTACTCTTTCCAGCGGCTGCTCGCCACATCTGGAATTCCTGAGGATTAAGTGCCGCCCTTTCTATCTTCCCCATCATCGGGGTCATCGCCTCGGCGCAGCCTTCATTGTAGCAGGAGACTTTAATAAAGCGAACTTGCCTTTAACTTGCCAAATGCCGGTACCGGGAGCGCGTGGAGTCTCGCTTCCACCAGGGTATGTGGCACTGACTACGCACCATTACGGACTACAAAGCCAGGGACACTGCGCCGATCAACATCGATTTTGCATTCACCAATGAGCTGAATCAGTTCTACGCCCGTTTCGAGCTTAGCCAGGCGGCTAATGCTATCTACCGCCTGACTACCGAGGACAGTGACGTCATCAGCGAGAGACCGATGACCAGCATGACGTCCGAGCGGCATTGAGGAGAGTGAACACAAGGAAAGAGGCGGGGCCAGACGGCATCACTGGCCATCTGCTGTGCTGACCAGCTAGCAGGTGTCTTCACTTCCATCTTCAACGAGTCCCTGGCGAAAGCTGTGGTCCCCACATGCTTCAAAAGATCCACCATCATCCCTGTGCCCAAGAACAGCAAACCCTCATCCCTGAACGATTACCGGCCAGTTGCACTGACCTGGTAGTAATGAAGTTTGAGAGGCTGCTGAAGAACATCATCTCTTCTTCCATCCCAGACACCACAGATCTGCTCCAGTTCGCCTACCGACCCAACAGATCCACTGAGGATGCCATCACCCACGTCTTGCACACCACCCTCAGCCACGTGGACAAGAAACAGGGTAACTACAGGGAGTGCAGAATTATTAGGCAAATGAGTATTTTGTCCACATCATCCTCTTCATGCATGTTGTCTTACTCCAAGCTGTATAGGCTCGAAAGCCTACTACCAATTAAGCATAATAGGTGATGTGCATCTTTGTAATGAGAAGGGGTGTGGTCTAATGACATCAACATCCTATATCAGGTGTGCATAATTATTAGGCAACCTCCTTTCCTTTGGCAAAATGGGTCAAAAGAAGGACTTGACAGGCTCAGAAAAGTCAAAAATAGTGAGATATCTTGCAGAGGGATGCAGCAGTCTTAAAATTGCAAAGCTTCTGAAGCATGATCATCGATCAAGCGTTTCATTCAAAATAGTCAACAGGGTCGCAAGAAGCGTGTGTAAAAACCAAGGCGCAAAATAACTGCCCATGAACTGAGAAAAGTCAAGCGTGCAGCTGCCAAGATACCACTTGCCACCAGTTTGGCCATATTTCAGAGCTGCAACATCACTGGAGTGCCCAAAAGCACAAGGTGTGCAATACTCAGAGACATGGCCAAGGTAAGAAAGGCTGAAAGACGACCACCACTGAACAAGACACACAAGCTGAAACGTCAAGACTGGGCCAAGAAATTTCAATTTTCAATTTTCAATTTCAATTTATTTATATAGCACTTTTCACAGGATAAAAACCACAAAGTGCTTCACAGTAATATAAGACAGAAATACATAAAATACATTAAAATACATTAATAATCAAACATACAGCACAAATCTAATTAAAAGCCAATCTAAATAAATGAGTCTTAAGCTGCTTTTTAAAAGAATAAATACAATCAAGACAACGTAAAGATGGAGGAGAGCATTCCACAACCTGGGGCCACCGCTCTAAAAGATCTATCACCTCTAGTCTTAAAAGCGAGTTCGTGGGACGACCAACAGCCTTTGATTAGAAGATCTCAGGCTGCGAGAGGGAGTGTGGGGTTCTAAAAGATCGGAAATGTAGGCAGGGGCATCACAATTCAAAGCTTTAAAAGTCAGTACCAAGATTTTAAAATGAATTCTAAAATGTACTGGAAGCCAGTGTAATGAACGTAACACTGGTGTAATGTGCTCTCTTTTTCGTGTCTTGGTTAAAAGCCTTGCAGCAGCATTCTGGACTAACTGGAGACGCTCAAGATTCCTTTTGCTCAAACAAAGAAAAAGGCTGTTACAATAATCTAAGCGAGATGAAATAAAAGCATGAATAACCATTTCTAACTCAGATTTAGACAGCAAAGTTCGCAGTTTGGAGATGTTCCTTAGCTGAAAAAGGCAATTCCTAATTAACTGTCGAGAGTGTTGCTCTAGGGACATGGCAGAATCAAAGATCACACCAAGGTATCTGAGGCTCAAGTGAACAGATGAGCCAAGAGAACCAAGGTGCTGTTTGATTAGAGATATCTGGTTGTCGGGGCAATAATTAATGTTTCTGACTTCTCAGAGTTCAACTGTAAGTAGTTGTCACCAAGCCACTGTTCAATGGAAGCTAAACAATTAATTAAAGAGGACAGTTTATGGACTTCCATCGGCTTAAAAGAGCAATAGAGCTGGATATCATCCGCATAGAAGTGATAAGACACCTCAGGGAACTGCCTAATTATAAGTCCTAGAGGTAACATGTACAAAAGAAAAGAATAGGACCCAGAACTGAACCCTGCGGTACCCCACATGTCAGATCCTTAGAATGTGACATAAACCGATTCGCAAAAACACTAAAAGATCTGTTGGAGAGGTACGACCGAAACCACTCCAGAGCAAGACCGGACACACCGACTATGTCCCGGAGCCTGTTAATCAGGATGGTATGGTCAATGGTGTCAAAGGCAGATGTCAAGTCCAACAAAACCATGACTGAGGATGCTCCAGAGTCAGCTGACATCATAATGTCACTGGAGACTTTAAGTAATGCGGTTTCTGTTGAGTGACTTTTACGGAAACCTGACTGAAATTTGTCATAAATTTCATGTTTTTCTAAAAAAGTGGTAAGTTGATCTGCAACTACTTTTTCCAGAATTTTTGATAATAATGGAAGCTTAGAGATAGGCCTATAATTCTTAAGCTGAGTTGGATCCAGACTGCTCTTTTTAATACTGGCTCAACAACAGCATGCTTACAGAACCTTGGAACCACACCTGTTAAAAGAGAGGCATTGCATATCTCTACAATAGAGGGGCCAATGACAGAGAGCATTTTGAAAAGCCCAGCAGGTAGAATGTCATTTGCACAAGTGGTAATTTTCATTTTATCCACCAGGAGTGAAAGGTCATGTAAGGTCATTGGGTTAAAAGCTGACAGTAAATGAGGGGAGGTGGCCCAGAGACACAAAGAGATGATATTGGCGAACCAATGCTCATACGGACTTGATCAACTTTATCCACAAAGAAATTCAGAAACTCATCACTCTCAGATATAGAGGTCACGGGTACTGGGTGGACCACGGGGGAAACAATAGAGTTTATGGAGTCAAACAGTACCTTGGAATTTCTCTTGCTTGATGAGATTAACTGAGAAAAATATCCTGATCTGGCTGTTTTTATGGTTTCATGTAAGGAAACCCAAAGTTCCCTAAGGTGGAGCCTGTGAACTTCGAGATTAGTTGATTTCAAAGGCGTTCTACTTTTCTACAGAATCTTTTGACCTTCCTGGCGTCATCATTTATCCATGGATGAGCTCTTTTGAGGCAGCAATGACAGATTTCATAGGTGCCACTGAATTTAAAATCTCAAGCAATGATTGTTAAAACACTGTGTAGCAGCATCAGCATCAATGCAACCACTGATCACATGAGGGTCCAACATATTAGAAAACTTCAAAGCAACATCCTGATTTATGAACCGCTTATGGAACATGAGATTAGAAGGTGGTGTGTACAGAGGAAGCTAAGACTAAAAGTAACACAGGAATGGTCACTCACTTGTATGTCCTTAACACAGACATTAGTTATGTCTAAGCCAAGGAAAACACAAGGTCCAAGGTGTGGCCTTTAACATGGGTGGGTCCAGAGACATGCTGAATAAAATTAAAAGAATCTGTAATTGATAGAAAGTCAGAGGCCATGCTACAGCTAAGATCATCCACGTGGAGGTTGAAATCCCCAATCATTAAGACTTTCTCCAGTTTAATAATGGAAGATAAAAAGTCCGTAAAATCTTGAATAAAAACACCAGCGGGGCCGGGAGGGCGGTAAATTAAAACACAATAAAGAAATATCTCAAGACTGATTTTTCTAAGGTTTTATGGACTGATGAAATGAGAGTGAGTCTTGATGGGCCAGATGGATGGGCCCGTGGCTGGATTGGTAAAGGGCAGAGAGCTCCAGTCCGACTCAGACGCCAGCAAGGTGGAGGTGGAGTACTGGTTTGGGCTGGTATCATCAAAGATGAGCTTGTGGGGCCTTTTCGGGTTGAGGATGGAGTCAAGCTCAACTCCCAGTCCTACTGCCAGTTTCTGGAAGACACCTTCTTCAAGCAGTGGTACAGGAAGAAGTCTGCATCCTTCAAGAAAAACATGATTTTCATGCAGGACAATGCTCCATCACACGCGTCCAAGTACTCCACAGCGTGGCTGGCAAGAAAGGGTATAAAGAAGAAAAACTAATGACATGGCCTCCTTGTTCACCTGATCTGAACCCCATTGAGAACCTGTGGTCCATCATCAAATGTGAGATTTACAAGGAGGAAAACAGTACACCTCTCTGAACAGTGTCTGGGAGGCTGTGGTTGCTGCTGCACGCAATGTTGATGGTGAACAGATCAAAACACTGACAGAATCCATGGATGGCAGGCTTTTGAGTGTCCTTGCAAAGAAAGGTGGCTATATTGGTCGCTGATTTGTTTTTGTTTTGTTTTTGAATGTCAGAAATGTATATTTGTGAATGTGGAGATGTTATATTGGTTTCACTGGTAAAAATAAATAATTGAAATGGGTATATATTTGTTTTTGTTAAGTTGCCTAATAATTATGCACAGTAATAGTCACCTGCACACACAGATATCCCCTAAAATAGCTAAAACTAAAAACAAACTAAAAACTACTTCCAAAAACATTCAGCTTTGATATTAATGAGTTTTTTGGGTTCATTGAGAACATGGTTGTTGTTCAATAATAAAATTATTCCTCAAAAATACAACTTGCCTAATAATTCTGCACTCCCTGTATGTGAGGATGCTGTTTGTTGATTACAGTTCAGTGTTTAACACAATAGTGCCCAGCAGACTAGGACTCAACAGCCGTCTGTGTGCATGGGTGTTGGACTTCCTCACTGGCAGAACTCAGGTGGTGAGGGTGGGTAGATGCGTCTCTAACAGCATCACCATCAACACAGGAGCACCACAGGGATGTGTCCTCTCGCCACTGCTCTACTCCCTCTACACTTCAGACTGTGTGGCCACCCACGGCTCCAACACCATTGTGAAGTTTGCTGACAACACAGTGGTGTTGGGTGCCATCTCCAACAACGATGAGGCAGCCTACATGGATGAAGTGAAGAATCTGGCATCATGGTGCTACGACAACCATCTCCAGCTGAATGTTGGCAAGACCAAGAAGCTGGTGGTGAAATTCAGAAGGAGTCAGCACAGAGCTCCGGTGGAGAGGGTGCAGTCCTTCAAGTATCT
The DNA here is from genome assembly GCF_013358895.1 of Oreochromis aureus. Lineage (NCBI taxonomy): Eukaryota > Metazoa > Chordata > Actinopteri > Cichliformes > Cichlidae > Oreochromis > Oreochromis aureus. The sequence continues at coordinate 101,157,191 of NC_052944.1, read as the reverse complement.
CGGTGTCCACATCTCCTCAGACCTGACATGGTTTGCCCACATTCAGATCCAGTCCAAAAAGGTTAGGCAGCGCCTGTACCACCTACGACAACTGAGGAAGTTCAGGGTCTCTCCAAAGATCCTCAGGACTTTCTATACAGGCGCTGTGGAGAGCATTCTCACACAGAACATCACATCCTGGTTTGGAAACAGCTGTGTTAAGGACCAAAAAGCTCTCCAGAGAGTGATCCGTACAGCAGAACGCTGCTGCAGGATCTCTCTCCGCCTGCTTCAACACACCTACACCAGGAGATGCCGGACTAGAGCAGCGCAGATACTGAAGGACCCGTCCCATCCTGGCAACAAACTGTTCCAACTTTTGCAATCCAGTAGAAGGTTCTGCATCATCTGGGCAAGGACAGAGAGACTCAAGAGGAGCTTCTATCCCCAAGCCATCCAGGCCCTAAACCAACATGCTACTACAGGGAGTGCAGAATTATTAGGCAAATGAGTATTTTGTCCACATCATCCTCTTCATGCATGTTGTCTTACTCCAAGCTGTATAGGCTCGAAAGCCTACTACCAATTAAGCATATTAGGTGATGTGCATCTCTGTAATGAGAAGGGGTGTGGTCTAATGACATCAACACCCTATATCAGGTGTGCAGAATTATTAGGCAACTTCCTTTCCTTTGGCCAAATGGGTCAAAAGGAGGACTTGACAGGCTCAGAAAAGTCAAAAATAGTGAGATATCTTGCAGAGGGATGCAGCAGTCTTAAAATTGCAAAGCTTCTGAAGCGTGATCATCGAACAATCAAGCGTTTCATTCAAAATAGTCAACAGGGTCGCAAGAAGCGTGTGGAAAAACCAAGGCGCAAAATAACTGCCCATGAACTGAGAAAAGTCAAGCGTGCAGCTGCCAAGATGCCACTTGCCACCAGTTTGGCCATATTTCAGAGCTGCAACATCACTGGAGTGCCCAAAAGCACAAGGTGTGCAATACTCAGAGACATGGCCAAGGTAAGAAAGGCTGAAAGACGACCACCACTGAACAAGACACACAAGCTGAAACGTCAAGACTGAGCCAAGAAATATCTCAAGACTGATTTTTCTAAGGTTTTATGGACTGATGAAATGAGAGTGAGTCTTGATGGGCCAGATGGATGGGCCCGTGGCTGGATTGGTAAGGGCAGAGAGCTCCAGTCCGACTCAGGCGCCAGCAAGGTGGAGGTGGAGTACTGGTTTGGACTGGTATCATCAAAGATGAGCTTGTGGGGCCTTTTCAGGTTGAGGATGGAGTCAAGCTCAAGTCCTATTGCCAGTTTCTGGAAGACACCTTCTTCAAGCAGTGGTACAGGAAGAAGTCTGCATCCTTCAAGAAAAACATGATTTTCATGCAGGACAATGCTCCATCACACGCGTCCAAGTACTCCACAGCGTGGCTGGCAAGAAAGGGTATAAAAGAAGAAAAACTAATGACATGGCCTCCTTGTTCACCTGATCTGAACCCCATTGAGAACCTGTGGTCCATCATCAAATGTGAGATTTACAAGGAGGGAAAACAGTACATCTCTCTGAACAGTGTCTGGGAGGCTGTGGTTGCTGCTGCACGCAATGTTGATGGTGAACAGATCAAAACACTGACAGGATCCATGGATGGCAGGCTTTTGAGTGTCCTTGCAAAGAAAGGTGGCTATATTGGTCGCTGATTTGTTTTGTTTTGTTTTTGAATGTCAGAAATGTATATTTGTGAATGTGGAGATGTTATATTGGTTTCACTGGTAAAAATAAATAATTGAAATGGGTATATATTTGTTTTTGTTAAGTTGCCTAATAATTATGCACAGTAATAGTCACCTGCACACACAGATATCCCCTAAAATAGCTAAAACTAAAACAAACTAAAAACTACTTCCAAAAACATTCAGCTTTGATATTAATGAGTTTTTTGGGTTCATTGAGAACATGGTTGTTGTTCAATAATAAAATTATTCCTCAAAAATACAACTTGCCTAATAATTCTGCACTCCCTGTACTGCAGATTCACCTAATGTATGTTTTTTTTAAATTATTATTTGAAGAAGTCGAGGAGCGTGTCAGGTTACATTTCACTGTGTGTTATACTTGTATAACTATTAGGGCTGCACGATTTTGCATAAAATGAGAATCACAATTTTTTTGCTTAGAATTGAGATCACGATTCTCTCACGATTTTCTTTTCCAATATAAATATTTATTGTACTTATTAACTGCACATCAACTTCGTAACAGTTGAAACTGAACATAAAAACAATAAATAAACATAAAAACAATAAATGCCTCACATTTTGTGGTTGCTGCAAAATGTTGTACTGCTTGAAATTCCGTCTCCACCGTTGCTCGACACTGCGTGTATAGAGCAGGTAGTGCAACAAAAAATAGTTGCGGGACGGCACTGTGTAGCGTTTGTCTAGGGTGTTGATCATTTTCCTAAATCCCTCATTTTGCACAGTGTTGATGGGAGCCATATCTTTGGTCAGGTGATAAGTAATAGCCTCCGTAATTTCTTTGTGCCTGCGGGAGTTCGACATGTATAGGTAAGCGCTGTATAATGTTCCCGTTATTGATGTTTGGGTGGTTGACCGGGACGGATTTTCTCCTGTCACTTTCTCGTCATCCCTGACATGTTCTCCGTTGTTTTTTCCCTGCCAATTTGAACATCACACGGCACAGCTTCTGTATCACGTGGTATAAGGCGCCGCCCTTGTCATTTGTTGAGCAGGAAGAGTGAGCGCTTGTTTTCATGCAGATTACGTCCCGGATCAAAATGCGGTACAATCGTCGTCGTCTTTTCTTTCTGTTTTTTTTTTTTTTTTTTAAATCGTTGTCATTTGGAAATGAGATTGCACATAAGTATGAATTGAGATCGCGATTTTCTAATGATTAATCGTGCAGCCCTAATAACTATGCATGTGAACCTTGAACCTTCAACCAGAGAGGACTGTGTTGAAAAGCTTCAAGTAATGAAGTCAAGTAATTCAATACAAGCTTTATTTGGCCATCACTACAGAAAGTACTCTACATGAGTAAGTGTATGGGGTCTCCAAACTTACCTAGTCTTTTTTACTCCCACCACAACCTTGAAACAAAGGAAATACACAAGAGGAGCCTTACAGATGTGCCATACAATTCTAAGGAAGGAAGAGAGCCGTGCCCAGCCACAGGTGAGTCTCCTTATCAAGGTGTGCTCTCCTGGTTTGCCCAATCAAAGCCTCCTTTCTCTAATTAGCTGGAGATCCCCAAATCGACACCAGCCTGCAATCTGTGTACCTAGGGGAATTGCAAACAAAAGGAGACAGAAAAAAAACATACACGTAACAGCACTCATATAAATATGATGTGTCAATTGATTTATTTTTGTACCTACCACAGTGGCCCAATTCCTCACCCCTTTGAAGAGGTGATCATTTTCTCCTCCTTTTTAATAAATTGTGCCATTTGGTCTTTGTTCCCCACAACTTATCACCAAAAGATTCATTTAAAAAAAAACAAAATTAGCTGTATCTAAGCGGCAATAAATGAAAAACCGCAGGACCCACTATACAAGCTATTTTACAGTTATTTCAATAATAGAAAAAACATTTCTATGCAGATGGCCATAGCTTAACAACACAACCGCTATAACAATTTAACTTTTGTTAAATTTGTTTCATATATTTACATTTGAAAGTGTTTTCCTCTCCCACTTCGACCACCATTACTATCAGAAGAAAAATCTCCTGTATACCCCGCAATGAATCCTGGAATATGGTAGGACACGAAGGATACATCGAACCCATCCTTAAATTTCTGGGACAATTAGGACGCATTTGTCATCACATTTGGAGTAATCTTTGAATTCAGACAGCCTTCATCGCGTCGCTGTGATGTCATTGCCTCCAAATCAGCATCCAAGAAGCATCCTTCCCCTGAATTCGGACACAGCTACAATGTGTGGTTGCCTGTTTTCGTCATCAGTCCATCCGTGTAACTTGGTGTTTCTTTGTGTCTCTCTGCCCTGCTCGCCTAAGGAGCTTGGAAAGAAAAGCGTCTGGACTTTTTTAAGTTGCTCGAAGACGTTTCACCTCTCATCCGAGAAGCTTCTTCAGTTCTAAGGGTCAATGGTGGAGAGTCCCAGATTTAAAACCCAGTGGGAGTTTCCCCCCAAAGAAGGACAAAGGACCCCCTGATGATCCTCTACCTAATCACACGAGCCAAGGTGTGAAAGTGGGTGTGGGTCCCAATCAGCCAGGGTTTCGGGTGAGCTCATTGTGAAACCTGGCCCCAGCCTATCATGTGATTTCCTGAGGTCAGATGGCCCAGGGTGTGAGTGGGCGTTAAGGCGTCTGGGAAGGGAACTCAAAACTGGATTATAGATGGCAGACAGTTGGTGTTGTAAACCACCGCCTCTGTTCAAAGATGGTTGCTCACAGTGGACGTAAATGGCTTCTTTCACTCCTCTTTCTATGTTAACATAGAAGAGCCACCTCCACGGGACAAGACTCAGCAGTTCATCTGCATCTAAAGGACAAAGGTCACTCTTTCGAGGATGCCAACGTTCACATTTTGGACAGAGAGGACAGATGGTTTGAAAGAGGAGTGAAAGAAGCGATTTACATCCTCTGTGAGCGACCATCTTTGTTTGCTCGTGTTTAAATGGGAACACTGAAACTGAGAACTCATCAACAAACACTATCAAAAAGATGAATTTGATGGTTTCAGGTTCTTGCTGGTTGGTCTCCAAGCAGCTGACTGACTGTTAACATTTACAAGATTTATTTAGTAATTTATTTATTTAATACAAAAATAAAAGATACAGTTCGTAAACATTAGTGTAAAATATTATTTTTTAGTTAAAATGTAGAAATGCAACTTTACTACAATTTAAAGTATTTCAATAAAAGGGCATCTTACATCTCAGCTTTGAAATCAAACATCTGTTTATAATAACCAGGTTGAGAAAATACAGCACAAATAATAATAATAAATTCATAAGTCTACTTCGTTCAAAACATTTCTTTAACTTTTAACTTGAATTCCTCTGAGGTTAACTGTAAAGTTCCAGCTTCTATAACATTTATTTGCCTTCAATAACAAAGTCATTAAACGAATAAAACTAAAAACTAATTTCAGCTAACTGAAATAAAATAAAATAAAATATAGAGGAAGTATCCTTAGCTTCATTGTTTGTTAGTTTCTTTAAAACTATCAAAACTTGCCTCGGGAAACTTCTGTGGACATGTTTCTTTCAGACTTTTAATTTCTACTTGACTGCGAGTCAGCTGCTTTAAAACCAGCTTTGTCTGGTTTTGTTTTCTTACTCTTATTCTTAATGCAGTCATAATGAGTAAAGACTAAAGCCAGCTTTAATGTTCAAAGACAAAGAGACACACATCCTGCAAGCTGAAGTGTACAGTTCACACATCACTCAGGTTTTACCAACCGTTAGTTCCTGTTGGGCGTTGCCCAGACAACTGCTGCACACACACACAAACACTCACGTGCACACTGCTGTTATCTGCAGAGGAAAGTTAGTCTCCTGTAGCTGCAGCTCATAAATCCTTGTTATACAGTTTCTTCTGTGTAAAAATACTGAAATTAGTATTATTTTTTTAATGCACTTTTTATTAATTTTTCAGATGTGCAACTCTGATTGATTCCAGGTAACAGCTCAGCTTTTTCTCCTTACCAAGTGCATCAAGTTTGGACTTGTTGGTATGAACACGTTCACTCAGCAGCACACGCCTCTGTAGAAATGTGATGACAGGAATAATCTGTTTATCATTGTTATCTAATGTGATTAAAACACAGAACAGAGTCGTGAAGATCGGGACATCACTGCACTGAATAAATGATTAAGAGATTTCAAATAGGACTCCACAGTCATTGACTGCATCAATCAAACTGCAGGAAAGTTGGAGAACCAGAAAAGATTTGAAGAATCCTCAGAAATATTGTTTGGAAAATTACTTATTTGATGTGTTTTACACTGGGCAGTCTCATGCTTTACTTTTACTCACTCTGTGCTGTTTTATGTGACATGTCTGAGCTTGTGTGGTGTTTTCAGTTCCCAATAAACCCTGGATTAAATGGGTGGAGAAAAAATTAAGAAAAGCCAAGGACCTTTTGAAGCCACACAGCACGAGTTAAGACAAGAACACATAGAGAAAGTCTGGGGTGTGGAGACAAGATTCTTTATTCTCTGACAAATTTCAACAAACTGTAAGTTTCCCTTCTTTTTTCTTTTATGTTATTATAAATTATTGACTGGACCCAAACACTTTGATGAAAATCATCATCAAATGATGATTTGATTCATTTCCTCACACAACAAACTGTGTGTGTTTTTATTTCCGGTCTCTCCATTAAAGTCAGTGTGTAATGTTTTCCTGGCTAACATCAGCTGTGTGCAGTTTAGTTCCAGCACAAACAGCACAAATCTTCCGCTCCATAGTTCACGGTAACGGACTCGCAGCTGGAGCAATGAGGCCGAGTGTGTCCGCCATTCTTAGTTACGTTTGTATTTGTGTACTTCTAGTTTGTTTGTGAGTTCAACTCAGGTGCAGTGTTTTTAGCACTTTTACCTGCTTTAGTGTCACTGTGTTTAATATTTACACACGAGACACCTGTCAGAGCTCTAATGCTAACCTAGTCAGACAGCATGCTAATGCCAAGCTAACGCTAAGAGCTCTTAAAGACACATGTAAAACCAAAATTGTTATTTTCAAAAACTCATGTATTTTTTTTTAGAAGTTTAGCTAAAAATGAGAAAATATAAGAGAAAATGTAAGTCCTGTTAATACAGAGGTTCCCAAAGTGTGGGGTGCGCCCACTAGGGGGGAGCACAGAGCTAACGCCTGGCCGATGCCATATGACAAAAAAAGAAAACATTTGGACACTGCTAGGATAGTGGAGAGGCTTTTGACAGGGCTCCCACACAAATGCAAAGCAGAGGTTGAAGCATTGGTTAATATGTTTCCAAACCAACTTCCCTCCAAGCCAAAGACTAGGAAATATGATGAAGCATATCTTGCCTTTGGCTTCACCTGCACAAATGCCAAGGTAAGTCTCCCTGACAGAATTTGTTTCCCCTGCATTGGGAGCACACGCTGGGCTGTCCAAACAAACACATTCATGATTTTAATACAAAAAGGGCATCATTCAGAAATTTGTACACAGTTCATTAAATACTGAACTAATGTGTTTATTAATTCACACTGGAAAACTTTGAGAAATTCATAAAGAACAGGTCAGTAACACGCGTGTGCTGTTTAAACTAAAATATCATAAATGTAGAGGTACTGACAGCTTTTATTTCACTCTGCTGTTTAGCTGTAAAGGACAAGAAAACTTAAACAAAAGGCTCTCTGTTTCCTCTTGGATTAAACTGTTTATGTTGTTTGTTTGTTTGTTTTTTAAAATGATCTGTTAAAGTTCTACATCAGGAAATAAATTTAAGTGACAATGCAGATAAAATTAAATCTTAAATGACTCAAACACTGGTTGTTATTTTCTAACTTCTACAAAAAAAAGCCACTTGACACTTTTCTGAAAATCTCGTTCAAAATAAGCTGACAGTGACACATGAAAGTGTTACTGGAAAGAGCTTCTGTTGTGTGTTTCTCAGTGTGTATTGTTAGCACAGAGTTAGCTGATGGTCAGATGGGTAAAAAAATCAAGAGACTGTAAATTATTGTTTATTATACACGTGACATGTAAACAGTTGGCTATCCTCATACAGGAAGTGATGCTTTCACATTGAGCCATCTCCTTTTTTTTGGTTTGTTTTGGGGGGGGGGGGGTGTCTTTTGATTTTGTATTTATCTAAATTTTGTTCCTTCCGTTTAAACCTTCTTTCTTTTATTCTCTTAAAATACATGACTGAGAAATTTGTTAGCAGTATAGAGAGACAGGGGTCCAGAGAAGTAACTGTGAGGATGAGGTATAATCCAAAACAGCAGCCGCTGGTTTAAATAGCAAACTGTTGAAATGCAAAACTAGGGAAGGCACATCATTAACCAGAAATCTACTCATGGTAACAAGCTTCCTTTTTTTCTGAATCAGTCAATCAAATAAGTCAACAAATACAATGCAGACAAAGAAATGAGTTTAAAAGGAGAGAATTTTTTGGAAAAAAGAAAACATACATGTATAAAGAGAAATGTTGTCACTGTGCAGACTGATGTCATTAAGAGCTCAGAGTCCAGAAACAACAGCAGCAGAAGGCGATTGATGAACATTAAACATCAGCCTGTATCTGCAGCAACAGTGTTGGTATCCAGCAGTGACCTTTGACCTTCAATGGCATCAAATGATTTAATTTGCTTTCCTCCAGTCTGATATTTGTTAATGTGTTCAGATAATTGTTTGAGTCAATGTATACAATAAAAGTTTTAACAACGTGTTAAATATCTGATGGTGTTATCAATATCAGCTAACCCTAACCCCATCCCTCCAGAGTTTGAGAGAGAGGAGATGAAGAGAGCAGCATATTAAGACAGTGGAGAAGAGGTGAGCATGCGACACAGCAGACACAGGCAAGCTAGTTTAAAGGAGCCTTAATGGCTCAATATAAGCTCTGAGATCAAAACCTGAACTCACACTGTCAACATGACCGAAGCTTCCAGTCACAGTGAATCTGTGTGTCAGGGACACTGCTGTCTGACTGCATTCAGCTGACAGTGAGATGAAGCAGGAAAGAAGCAGCTGATATTTGGACAGCACACATGATGGAAAGGAGGATTTCAGTTGATGTGCACATGAATGATTTGTGTTTCCTCTGCAGGTGAAGGTAGAAAGTGTGTGTGAGCTGATGTGGATGTGAATTAAGCATCATGGATCAGTGTGAGGACAGAGAGGAGGGAGTCCCTCCCTCTAAAAGCACTCTGTGTGGGGAACATGAGAGCCAGACCAAAGCTCAGAGGTGAGATGACCATCTCTAACTGTCCATGACTCTTCTCCATGTCACAGCTCAGCACTCACATCACTGCTCCATCATTATTCACAGGAACCAGCCTGGACCTCCACCCAGCTGTGTGTCTTTAAAGAGTGATGCATCTAAAGATGAAGCCATTAAATTTAAAGCCCAGCAAGCGTCTGCTGCAGAGAGGTGAGAACATCAACTCTTTGATGTTAGTTTGGTGTCTGATTTAAACACTGATTTACACTGCCAACACTAGTTTGGGGTTTCCTTCTGCTCAAGCTCAGACTGCAAACCAGTTTCTCTTTTGGTATGAGGAAGGCCTAGAGACGGTGAACTGACACACTATTCTTATAATTGTGTAGCAGTTTTAATTTATTGTGCAGTTGTGGGCGATCGTGGCTCAAGAGTTGGGAGTTCGCCTTGTAATCGGAAGGTTGCCGGTTCGATCCCCGGCTTGGACAGTCTCGGTCGTTGTGTCCTTGGGCAAGACACTTCACCCATTGCCTACTGGTGGTGGTCAGAGGGCCTGGTGGCGCCAGTGTCCGGCAGCCTTGCCTCTGTCAGTGCGCCCCAGGGTGGCTGTGGCTACAATGTAGCCTGCCATCACCAGTGTGTGAATGGGTGGATGACTGGATGTGTAAAGCGCTTTGGGGTCCTTAGGGACTAGTAAAGCACTATACAAATACAGGCCATTTACTAGTTGTATCAAATTCTCTGGTTCGGCACACATGCCAGCCAGCTTTCCATCTGACTGCACACTCCTCTCATGTCTGACCTTACTATAGGAACAGACCACACCTCCACCACAAAAAGTATTCAAAGTCTTCAACAGCATCTGTAGCTGCAAATGAAAAACACATTTTTCTTCTAACAGGATCCATGGGACACCTGCTGAACCTGAACCTGATCCCAGCTTTGTCTCCCTAAAGAGTAACTGGTCTTCAGATCGTCCAATTAATTTTAAAATCCAGCGGGCATCTGCAGCAGAGAGGTGAACTGTTACTAACATGAACACTTTGAGAGTTGATTTGACTATTTGATGTTGTTGGATATAAGCTGCAGTGCAAATACATGATGCTCATGTTCATGTTTTCCTCTATCAGTCATGTTGTGCTGTATGTTGGAGGAAGTTAGAGGAGGTAACACTAACTTTGGTGCAAAGATTTCCCTTTTACTCATAAAACTCAGAGCATCAAAACTAACTCAAACACTGGTTATTATTTTTTAACTTCTACAAACTAAAGTCAATCTCCACTTTTTTGACAATCCACTAAAAATTGAAATCATACTCTAAACTGCTAAAATGTAGAAAGGAAAATTTAGCTGATGAGTCTTTTTATTTTCATTTCGTTCAAATTTAATGATGCCCCAACTTTTCTGATAGTCACGGTTTTGAACAGAAGATAATTTTTATTGTCATTATATAAGTTTACTCTTCACATGGTTATACTGCAGGATCACAGTGGCGGTATTGAGGAATCTCCCCTCCTCCCTGAGTGTCAAAGAGGGGAAAAAACTGGTTTAGGGGGTAAGGCAAGTTAAAGCCCTTTTTACACTAGGACCTGCCTACTCGCCTTAACTTGACTTGGTTTTGACAGTTTTCTATTACAATCGAGGACCATCTATTGTGTATGGGGTTGTTGTAGCAATGCTTTCAAAAGCCTGTGAGATCATTTCTGTGCGACATGAACACCACAACAAAGGAGGACGTTGAGGTAATAATATAACGCTACTTGGTATATGACTTTATGTCTTGGGTAGCATAGTGGGTTTCTTTTTTACCAAAATGAAAATGGCAGTTTTGATTTTAGTGAAGGATGTTAAGATAGTTATTGTGTGTACTCATGTTGTACAGTGTGTTTAACAGTATTATGGTTACTGTTGTTTAACAGAGAGAGAGTATTTTAGTTGTCACCACAAGGAGGCACTGTTTCATTGTAAGGGCACGTGTGCTGCGTCATCACGCCCCTAAGAAGAAAAAAGTATGCCACCACAAAAATGGCACCCATGAGGAACGTTTTGCCGCGTGCTGATGTGGAATAAAGTTCCCAAAATATTAAGGACTTTTTTTGCCTCCGTCGTCATTTTCCTTCGAGTGATCGCTGTCGATGCTGCTCAACAAAGGAGACACCCCCATGACTCATAAAGTGACTCCCCTGACTTAGCCAATCAGTGTCATGCAGTCTGTGGACATCACATTTTCTGATCGCTGCAGATCACTTTATCACTCTGCGATGCTGCACAACCTGTACAGGAAGTCTATTTCGGGTCTATGATTAAAAAAAGAAGTTTCAACTAATCCCATGAGTCTTTTCCAGCAGCCAATGCTGAGGTCAGCTGGAGCCAATATGGGAGAGTGGACTCATGCAGCCTGACTGCTATAATATCAGCCTTCCCTACTTGCCCTGACACAAAAATTTAAGTAGCCTTGTAGGTCAGATTTTATCAGTCACACCTGTTGTCGCAGTTCTTCTACTGATCATGGAACGTGTTAATCTGGGTTTGTTTTATAGGCCTTTGTTAGGGTTCAATGTTGAGAGAGGAATCCATAAATAACCACAGATCCAGGCGTGTGCAATTAGACAGTATTTTAATAAACACATGTGTGAGTCCGACCGCTGTGCAGATTTCAGCGTCGAACTGATTACAATCATGAGACAAGGTTTTATATGGGTACAATAACAAAGCCCCCCTCTTTTACAAAAATAGACAATAGTACAGCTTACGTCAATCCAAACCACAAAATGTTCCATGAACTTTAGCATAGTCTAAAACAGAACATCTTCTTCGGGTCAACGCCAGGTGCTTCCCCTCAGCTCGTCTTCGCTGTCGCTTCCCTCTGGTGCACTTCCTCTAAGTACGTCGGCACAATTCTGCATTTCTGCCCTACCAAAATAGATCTACCATGGTGTGTATGTGTGTGTGCGTACACGTGCGAGGGCGCGTGCGTGCTGTGTACTGTGTACGTGTCATGACCTCTCACTATTTGTCTGTCTGTACGTGCAGAGTTTGCATCTGCTTTCTGAACCTCAGTTGACCTCAACTTAAGCAACCAACCAGGCTAAGGCCATCCTGTGTGTAATGATCTTGACTTATATGTGAAATATATAAACAACTGTTTCAATCTACCACAACGGCTTAAGGCTTAATCCGCAATAAATGCATACTAAACACCCTTGCACTTAAACTCTGGCTTCAGTTTCACTTCTGCAAAAGTATGCTCTGCAGACGCGTTTCGTTTCCTGTCTCATTTTGGCACAAAGTGTATTTTCCTGTCTCTGCCCTCTACACAGAGATCATAAAAGCATTAATAACATTTAAATTATAGATTCAACTCAACCATTTAAAATGGTTCTTCTTTGGACCTGTAATAAAGGCTAATACAATACCAATATGTTTGAACATCTGAATGCATCTGAATGCAACATCCCTATTAACATGAAATGGTAATGATGATTATAAAAATAGCAGCAAATAATAGCAGTAAAATATTTCTATTCCTGACACCTTCTAAAACAGGCCACAAGGATCTGTTATTTTAGTGGGCTAGCTTTTTACACTAATACTGAGACTTCTGTCTTTACTGTTTCACAAAAGTGAATGTTCACAGTTCATATTTTACTTGCAGGAAATTATATTTAGAATCAATTACTAAAAGTAACAAAACAATATTCAAATCTTGTGTACTGATCCAACTAACGTATTTTGAGCTAATGCTGAGTTTGTTCTTGTCTTTAGTGAGGATGGAGGAAGGATGAGCACAGCCAGGCCTAAACATGCACTAATCCCCATGTTTTGTGTTAATGCTAATTACCCAACAGGACAGAAGCTAGGCATCCGGTGGAAGCATGATCTAAAAAAAAATTCTTCTGAATTAACCATCTATTTTTAAAGTTTGAACATCTTATATATAATCTTCTAAACTGCTCATCTGTTACAGGGCTCTAGAGTATAGAATAACCTTTTGCCGCGGTTGCACCGATGTATCTAACTTTTTTCTTAGGTGCACCAGCACAAAAGTTAGGTGCACCCAAATTTTTCGACTGCATCGATTGACACCGTAGTTTTTCATGTTTACTTTTTTTTAAAAATTGCTGTTCATACAGACAATATTGATTTGTAAAGGATTAACTGACAATCTTGTCAACACAAAGTTCTTTATTTGGAGCACATTTCTACAAGGAAGATAAGTTACTGAAAAAGTGCTTGTGCTTAAAGTGCTTTGCCACTTTGACACCCTAAAAAAGAAGTGGTTTTATTTATATATGTTTATATATAAATATATGCGGTGGCCCCTAGAGACAAAACACGTACAAACTCCAAAACACATTTCTAGCATTAACTGAACTTCCAAAACAGAGCTACCTAGATCACTTAAATTACACAATTGAAAGCATATGTGTATGGTTTGTGTATTTATACACAAGCACTCATATATATTCAAATAATTAAAAAAAAAAGTTCATTTACCTCTTACTACCACACACCAAATCCGGTCGTTGGTACTTCCTGGCTTGTGTAGCCACTAGGTAACAAAAGCTCAACACTGCGCCTAGCATCCTGGAGCACTTCCGTTGTCTTTTGTACGTGTTTTTAGTTTGTACGTGCTTCAGGGTTTGTACGTGTTTTGGAGTTTGTACGTGCTTTGTCTCTAGGGGCCACCGTAAATATACTTTTATTTATTCACTCCACATAAAATGTAATAAATAAATCATATAATACAAAAACCAACTATTCACATTTAAACTTTTAACTATTTAAATTTTCAGCTTTTTCCTTTTACAAATTTAAAGTGAAACAACACAAAACACTGCAAACCACAACACAATTAAATATAAATTAAAATATGAAAATAAAAAGAAGATGCACATTCTCTGTCATATGGGCCTGCATGATTAAACTTTCTGAATCCTTTATCATCTGCAACTGAAAATAGTTGTGGATGATTACTATACCTTTGTAATGTGACGTTGTTGTCCCTGGCTCTTTCTCTCTCTCTCCCTCCCGCTCTGTTTCTGTGCTACTGAGTGTAACTACCGCCCCTCCCCCCTCTGCCCAGCGCAAAGCACAAGTCTGGCGTGCGGAGTGAAGCAGAAAAAAAAAGTGCGAGAGAGAGGGTGAGAGAAAGGGAAAAAAAAAAAAAAAAACATGGCTCGCGATAAGGAGCCGGCTCGCGTCGTTCACGTCAAAGATCCGGCTCTAAGAGCCATTTCGTTCGCGACCGACACATCACTAATAACAACGTGTACAACCATTGGAGATGTGAGCAGGACAGATGGAACAATTGATGAAAAAAGTGTGGACTTTATACTATTATTTAAATTGTGTTGATAGGCCACGTAAAACTGAGGTAAGTGGGCTTAAGCACTTAATTAAAAGTAGTCTAACATAAATGTAAATGCTGTAATTTGATTATTTTAATAAACCATGTAACTTGGATGGATTCGATGCTGGCGTGACCACAGTGCACATGTCAGTGGTCCAAGTGTCCGCTCAGGGAGTTTGTGTATTCGCTCAGACACGTGAAAAATTAGAGGGATCATTGCTGCTCACCCATCTCCTCCATCTCCTACTGGACATCACATCTTCACATTTTTTTTTTCTATCTAATCAAGTTGTTTTCAATGTAACTGTGAATGGTTGTCTATCTTTCTGTGTTAGCCCTCCAAAAGACTGGCTTACTGTCCAGGGTGTACCTAGCCTCTTGCCCTATGGTAGCTGGGATTGAAGGAAATATTATGGATTGATGGATGGTTGAATCAAGTTGTTGACCATTAAGGATACAGTCTCCACCAACACATTATCTATCTCTCTATATCTATCTGACTTACATGATTTAAAGCAAAGTTTAAACATTTAAAACTTAATATCACTTCATTACATTTTCTTTTTTATGCTTAATATAAGGAGTTCAGGTTCGCATCGAAACAAATATGGATACAATTCACTTTGCATATTTTTTCATATTATAAATCATGTCTAGGTCATTGGTTGATGACACTCTTCTGTGTGTGCATTGAAGATTTTGACAGTTGATGTGACTGAGAAGTAAACTAACATAGTTGTCCTGTTATAATCAAATGCATGGTTGACTACTTGGAAAAAGCTGAGTTAGAGCTAGTTAGCAGCTCTTTATTTAAGTCAGAAACATCATATGATGAAATTTGGAGGCCAAAATTGTCTGTTTAGCTAAGGTTGCTAAACTGAGAAAAGAACTAATACCATCTCAGATGGCTGATTTGAAGACGACGTGACAAGGAATGAATGGAAATAAACAGACTAAATACACGGGAATAGACGAGGGGAAGGGAAACACTTGTGGAAGCAGCTGAAAAAAATCACAATTAAGTGATTTAAAACATTTGACTCTGAGGTTCTCTGAGGACTGGTGGTCAGCAGAGCAAATAAATGTCAAAGCAAAACCCAAAGCTAACATTTCAACTCTCCCTGTGATCAGTTAAACTTTGGGTACTCACATAAATAGCTGACTTTGCCAAATGGACTGGATCATCATTCTGTCTTGACTGAAGTCTTTATGATTCCTCCACAGAGTGGACCAGCAGAGCTCAGAGGCTCCCAGTGGTCAGACTGCCCAGCACCATCAAACACACCTGGACTCCATATTTATGGTCTGCGCATGTACAACAACTACTTTTACATCTATTCTGTTCACAGTCATTTCCATGCTGCTCTTTGTAGAGCAGTGGGTTGTCAGTGTGTCCAAAATGGATCTTATGTTTGGCTCTGTGATTTCAGTCTCATTGGATCATTCATAAAGTATTCTGTTTCAGCTGCTGGAGGACAACATAATCACTTTTGTGAAGAATGAGCTGAAGAAAATCCATAAGACTTTTAATCAATCATCCTTAGTGTTCGAAAGTAGTCAGAAAGAGGATGAGATTTCGGAGGATGAGGATAAAGAGCTGAGGAGGAGCACCAAAAATGCTTTTCTGAGGATCACACTGAATTTCTTGAGGAGAATGAAGCAGGAGCAGCTGGCTGACCATCTGCAGAGCAGTAAGATGATTTCTCTAAAGATATAAGTTGCTTCTTGACTGGAATATTTACTGAAGTCTACCTCATTAGTAGATAACTTTTAGATAACTGCTTCTTTGTTTCTTTAGGAATTATCAGTGGATTTTTTCAACGTCATTTCAAGTCTGTCTTGAAGAAGAAGTTCCAGTGTGTGTTTGAGGGGATCGCTAAAGCAGGAAACCCAACCCTTCTGAATCAGATCTACACAGAGCTCTACATCACAGAGGGAGGGACTGCAGAGGTCAATGATGAACATGAGGTCAGACAGATTGAAACAGCATCCAGGAAACCAGACAGACCAGAAACAACAATCAGACAAGAAGACATCTTTAAAGCCTCACCTGGAAGAGATGAACCAATCAGAACAGTGCTGACAAAGGGAGTGGCTGGCATTGGGAAAACAGTCTTAACACAGAAATACACCCTGGACTGGGCTGAAGACAAAGCCAACCAGGACATCCAGTTCATATTTCCATTCACCTTCAGAGAGCTGAATGTGCTAAAAGATGAGAAGTTCAGCTTGGTGGAACTTGTTCATCACTTCTTTACTGAAACCAAAGAAGCAGGAATCTGCAGCTTTGAAGACTTCCAGGTTGTGTTCATCTTTGATGGTCTGGATGAGTGTCGACTTCCTCTGGACTTCCACAAAACTGCAATCCTAACTGACCCTAGAAAGTCCGCCTCAGTGGATGTGCTGCTGATAAACCTCATAAGAGGGAACCTGCTTCCCTCTGCTCGCCTCTGGATAACCACACGACCTGCAGCAGCCAATCAGATCCCTCCTGACTGTGTTGGCATGGTGACAGAGGTCAGAGGGTTCACTGACCCACAGAAGGAGGAGTACTTCAGGAAGAGATTCAAAGATGAGGAGCAGGCCAGCAGGATCATCTCCCACATCAAGACATCACGAAGCCTCCACATCATGTGCCACATCCCTGTCTTCTGCTGGATCACTGCTACAGTTCTGGAGGATGGGCTGAAAGGAAGAGAGGGAGGACAGCTGCCCAAGACCCTGACTGAGATGTACATCCACTTCCTGGTGGTTCAGGCCAAAGTGAAGAAGGTCAAGTATGATGGAGGAGCTGAGACAGATCCACACTGGAGTCCAGAGAGCAGGAAGATGATTGAGTCTTTGGGAAAACTGGCTTTTGATCAACTGCAGAAAGGAAACCTGATCTTCTATGAATCAGACCTGACAGAGTGTGGCATCGATATCAGAGCAGCCTCAGTGTACTCAGGAGTGTTCACACAGATCTTTAAAGAGGAGAGAGGACTGTACCAGGACAAGGTGTTCTGCTTCATCCATCTAAGTCTTCAGGAGTTTCTGGCTGCTCTTCATGTCCATCTGACCTTCATCAACTCTGGAATCAATCTGCTGGAAGAACAACAAAGAAAAAAACACAAATCTTTCCTGAAGACTGCTGTGAGAAAGGCCTTGAAGAGTCCAAATGGACACTTGGACTTGTTCCTGCGCTTCCTCCTGGGTCTTTCACTGCAGAATAATCAGACTCTCCTACGAGGCCTGTTGACACAGACAGGAAGTAGCACACAGAGCAATGAGGAAACAGTTGAGTACATCAAGAAAAAGCTCAGTAAGAATCTGTCTGCAGAGCAAAGCATCAATCTGCTCCACTGTCTCAATGAACTGAATGATCGTTCTCTAGTGGAGGAGATCCAACAGTCCCTCAGATCAGGAAGTCTCTCCACAGGTAAACTCTCTCCTGCTCAGTGCTCAGCTCTGACCTTCATCTTACTGTCATCAAAGGAGGCTCTGGATGTGTTTGACCTCAAGGAATACTCTGCTTCAGAAGAGGCTCTTCTGAGGCTGTTGCCTGTGGTCAAGACCTCCAAAAAAGCTCTGTAAGTAAATATGTGATCATCATTTCACTCTTAAAATCTTGATTCTACTTAAAAAAAAAAAAATCAGGTTTGATCGGGTTCAAAGAAGCCTGCCTTGTAAGTAAATAGTAAACAACTGCTGCCTAAGCAAAAACCCGCAGGGATCCATTATGTGTCAGGAGTATTGGAACAGTTGAAGCACATTTTTTTTTAAAGGGTTTGTTATTTTTCCATTTTGGCATACTATATTAGCACAGTTGATCTAAATTCAGACAAAACATTCAAAATCCAAGTAGAAAAAGTTATATTTTTTACTGTAAAACCCACAAACATTCTTTAACAAATCATTTTCATAACTTGAAATGCAAATAGAAATTGTAGATTTCTAAAAATTATGCACGTGTTTTGGAAACAACAAAGTTATATGGTACTATTCACCTAAAAATGCAGCCAAGGCCTCAGGGGTTTTTATATAACTATTTATATCTATTTACAAAACAATCAGGTGTGCTGCATCAAATAAGAAGGCACACAAAATATTTGTGCCAGTCCAAAAAAATACTTTGTGTTCAGTATAAGACAGAGGAGAACACCACAGGCCTAAACCCTGTAGGTCTGACAGCAGGAGGTGTGTCAGTCCAGTTTTCCATATGGGAACAGCGTTTACACTGGAATTTGCATTTAGTGGCTTTTTTGGAGCAAATGTCACATTCAGCAGTATAACTGACACACAATACAAAACAATAACTACACAACACACTAACTATATCC
Source organism: Oreochromis aureus (assembly GCF_013358895.1). Taxonomy (NCBI): domain Eukaryota; kingdom Metazoa; phylum Chordata; class Actinopteri; order Cichliformes; family Cichlidae; genus Oreochromis; species Oreochromis aureus. The sequence goes on along the minus strand of NC_052944.1, from coordinate 101,138,625 downwards.
TCCAAACACACTAAACGTCACTAATGTCTCACATATGAAGACTCGCTCTCTCTCTTTCTTTCACTCGCCCGCTTTCCGTTGCAGGTGTCCCTCCTAAAACTTCCCCTTCTCCCTAAACAACCAAGTGCCACATGTTGCCATATCATTTTTTGATTGGTTGACATCGTAAACTTTAACACCAATAGGGAAGGGGTGTTTTTTCTTTTTCTTTTTTCACTCGCTAGCGGAGTGTTTGCTAGCGCTGTCTGTAGAAAATGCAGTTTTTACCGTTCTTCCGCTGTAAACACCACTGTTTTGTTCAGAAAAAAACCCCATTGCGTGTATTTTTTATCATAACTCTGATTTTACGTGGCCCATCGAACAATTCAAAAACTGGTATATAGTTTGAAGTCTGCATGTTATGCTGAGTGAACGGGCTCTATGGCAGAACACACAGAAGCACAGGGAATGCAGGAAGTGCTCTTAATTTAGAGTGTCAGAATTATTTATACAGGACGGGAAACCAGGGAAGGGGGCTGACACGCACTCGGAGGGAAAGGGGTAATCCGCGCACACAGGGTGGATCTATGGAAAAAAGCAAAACGAAACCTTAGGGGAAGATACCGAACAACCAATAAGAAGCGCTAATAAATATGGGGAGAGTTGGAGAGCTCACTTGCCACACTGGCTGTACAGGCTCGGGTGAGGATCTCTGGGATATGAGAGTAAAGCTGAGATTGATCTCTGTAGTGATCCCAGAAATACGGCTTCACGAACAGCTGACAGGCAAGCAGGTGGTGGATCCAGCTAAGGATACAGGACAACAGGTAAGCAAACAAAATCCAAAACATGGGTTGGCCATAATGCACACTGCGGAAATTAACAAACACGTTACCACTCGGGGAGGCAACAATACTCGACACAAGACGTCTGTCACGCTGCTCCTAAATAACGCTCCATCAAATGACATCTGATGTACCGCCAGTGTGCCAGCATCCTGTGACACACCGCCCCACCTACCTGTGCTGAAAACAGAAGCAAACCCATGATTGAAGTGGCTGAGTCACTGCATCTTTGTAGCTGCGTCGTCTTGTGATTTTGACGCGCCGGCGCGTACGTTGACCCCAGAGGGTTAAAAGGAACAATTTTATACAGCTAGTGTTTAATTTTGGTGTTACATGATGCAGGTAATTAGGATAATTTCTCAACAGAGATATTCTGCTGTAAAGTTTGTTGTTGTGGATGTTTTTTGCTGTCTACTGTCATATAACACAATCAGGTTCTAAAATGTGAAAATGCATCCAAGAAGGTTTTATTTATAATCATGTCTTTAGGAGGTTTACTCTTTTATTTTCCTTTTTTGCATTTAAAATCTAGAAAGTGGAGGACATAGAGTCACAATGCCCTTTATTATCCAATCAAAAGACATTGAGGCGTTTAAGGAGGGGGTTTTGAGGGGAAATGAACCAAACAGCTTTTTTTTTTTTTTTAAATAAATGAATTTAGAAGCTACACCAAGGCCCAGTATATGCTACATAAGCATTATTTAAGGTAAATCTATGTAATTGGGTTTCTACAAATTTTAAGATTTTTTGGCCTTCAAGACTTATATTTTTTTAGTTTAATCATTTAGTTAATCTTAATATTGTTTTTTGTTTTTGTTTCTTTTTAGGCTGAGCAGCTGTAACCTCTCAAAGAGCGGCTGTGAAGATTTGTTGTCAGTTTTCAGCTCGCAGTCCTGTGATCTGAGGGAGCTGGAGCTGAGTACCAACAGCCTGAGTGATTCAGCAGTGAATCTTCTGTTTGCTGCAATGGAGAGTCCACATGCCAAACTGAATATTTTAAGGTCAAATCAATTTTTATTCTGTTTTGTTTTGTTTGTTTTTACTTACTCACAAAATTATCAGTTAAACGATTTAGCTAATAAAGATCAACTCTATCCATTTACCGTTGCTCTTTAGCATTTTTAAGAAGTTAAAGTTTCAAAGTTAAAGTTAAGTTTGACTAATTTGCTCAATGCAAGAAAATAAGTATTCTTTACAGGATTAGTTATTACAACCTGATTACACTTTAACAACCGCTGCACTTTTGTGTTTATTTTTAAGACTCAGCACCTGTGAACTCTCAGAGGAACATTGTGAAGCTCTGGTTTCAGTTTTCAGCTATCGGTCCTCTAGCTTAAGAGAGCTGGACCTGAGTATCAAAAACCTGCAGGATTCAAGTGTGAAGCTTTTGGCAGCTGGACTACAAAGTTTAAACTCTAAACTGTATACTCTGAGGTCAGAAAAATAATATTTATTTTTTTAGAATTAACCAGTTAAAACCAGTCATCCACAGCAAAAGTCATCCATATTAAGTGCTTTTAAAAATGTTTCTTTAAAAAAAGAAATGATTTAATATTTCAGAATCTATTAATGAGGCTTACATAGGTATTTGTTTAATAGATTGTCTTTCATTCTGCAGACTTAGTAACTGTAACCTCTTGGAGAGAAGCTGTAAATCGCTGTCCTTAGTTCTCAGCTCTCAGTCCTCCAGTCTGAGAGAGCTGGAACTGAATAATTCCGACTTGCAAGATTCAGGAGTGAAGCTTCTAACTGCTGGATTAAATAGTGCACTGTGTACACTGAAGACTCTCAGGTCAGAAGTAAATTTTTTCCACAGAAAATCATTTAAACTGCGAATTATGTTCTGTATATGTATGTCTATATATAGAGAGAGAGATATATATTACCAACATCCATGTTGACGACGAAACAGCTAGTAGCTCAGGTTTCCAACATTCAAAAGGAGGTATTGCTCTCACAGCTAGTGATTGACAAGGTACAACACAAATGCTATAGCAAGGGCAAGCCAGGACAACTGGTCAGGGGAGAGATATCATCACTCCCACCTGAGATTGGGTACCAAGCCCCAAGTGCGACAGGAGAAGGATCGTTGAGTGCGAGAGGAACTGACCTGAAGACAGGATCATGGCGAAGCTTGAAACCTGGATCCTGTAGCCAGATAACCTTTATTAGTCCCACAGGTGGGAAATTTGTTTTGTCACAGCAGGAAGTGGACAGTGCAAAAGTCATATAGAAAAATTTGAATTCAATAAGAATAAAATACTGTAAACAACTATAGAGAATAGAATAAAATAATGATGTAAGTGCAGCGCTACGGACGATACCTACAGCCACAATTACCGAGACTAACAAGCTGATCTACACTTTAGCAGGAGTGATCTGTGAGATGCTTGGCTACAAGTTGAACAACCACAAGGAGCTGTACTCTCCATGGAGAAGGAGACTAGAGGCTAAGATCAAGGTAGGGAGGGAGGGAGGTTTGCCAAATGTCAGAGCTGCAGAAATGTGTGACAAATAAGGTGCCTTAGAAGTACTGCAAGCTGTCCATACCTGAAGCCTTGGAAACTGCCAAGCAATGATTCACGGCCTTGGCTAGCCGCTTGAAGAAATACACCAGAGAGATAGAAGGCAAGAGAATAAACCAGCTGTTCTCCACAGAACCAGCCAAGGGGTACTCTCAATGGCAGGAGAACAGTATGAGAATTGGACCACCAAGGCTGGAGACGGAGCAATACTAGAAGAGCACATTGGAGAAGGATGCAACCTATTATTGCAATGCTCAGTGGCTAATGGATCTGAGGGCAGACCACAGCAACCTCCCTGAACAGAGTCCAGTAACCATCACAGTGGCAGACATCCAAGCCAGGCCCTGACATGGGTCATGCGTACTGGCTGAAGAAGCTGACTGCACTCCATGAGCATCTGGAAGCACAGATGAACCAGCTGCTAGCTGACTGCTAGACACCCAGAATGGCTAACCAAAGGCCAGACAGTCCTGATCCCATAAGGGGCCGGCCCCATCCAACTACCGACCAATAACCTGCCTCAGTACCACATGGAAGCTCCTCTCAGGTATAATAGGGGCTAAGATGAACAGGCACATGGGTCAATACATGAGTAGAGCACAGAAAGGCAAGAATACCAGAGGTGAAATTTAGGGCTACTTGTGTCCAGAATATATCAATTTTGATTTCTTTTTACATTGAAATGTGAAATGTGAAATTTTAAAATGAGATGTTTTGTGTCTATTAGGGATTCAGGAAAATTCTCTTACTGTTCTATTTACTGTTTATATTTTTCTTGCAATGAAACATCTGGAATTGTTAAATATATATTTTAAAACTTGTTTTCTCACAAGGAGATTTGCATCTGAGTCAAAATTGTCACTCCATCAGGACTTCAGTGTAAACCTTTCAGTGTTATTCCTTTCTGTATTATGCAGCCTTTTTACAGAGCTGCTTGTTTAGTTTTATTGTATATTTATCCCAGCTACCACAGGTCGAGAGGAGGAGTACACCTTGGACAGGTCACTAGTCACACGCAGAGAAATAACCATTCACTTGGAGCAACTGTGACCACATAATTTCCTCTAAGATAAAAAAGTATTATTTTTATACCAAATTGTAAATAAGTATGATCACCACATTTTGGAGAAATACCCAAGCAAGGAAAAAGGTGAGGGGATGTCTGTTGAAGACAGCAAGCTGTCACTTACGCTTTCTGTGAATTTATGTCATCAGGTGTGTTTTATACACTGTAGAACAAACCAAGGCCTGGGCACACCACCTCAAAAATCGGTGGATTCTGACTGAAGTGTTTTCAATTAATTCAAAATAAAACTAAAATAACACTAAATAACAAAGACCAATGTGTTTTCATTTTACCAAAAATGAAGGAATAAAATGCATTAATTATTTAGTTGCAAGAATATTTGCACCAATCACAATAGTCCTGTTAACACTGATCACTACCATTTTTAACAGATGATGATGAAATCACTTCAATCTCTCAATTTAAATTTGTTATTGTGCCTTGTGGCAATAATCATGTAACCACAATATCCATCCATCCATCCATCCATCCATCTATCCATCCATCCATCTATCCATCCATCCATTTTTTTCCGGCAATTCTGGCCAGGGTTGCAAGGGCAGGAATCTAAGCAAAGATGCCCAGTCAGCTGAGACTGAGATGAGATTCTGAAACTACCCAAATGGAAGAACATATGGCGGCAGCTCTGATGATACGATTTAAATATTGATAATTGACCTGCGGCCTAGAGTGTCCTAGTACCATGTGCACTAGGCCCTTATGTTTGAATATAGTGTGTGTTGTAGAGAAACTGCTGTTTGCAGAGAGGTCCAATAACAGAACACCACTCAGGTTCAGATCCGGGAGGCCGTTACTCATTACCTGGAATGACAGAATTCCCAGGTGGAGCACCCTCAATGTACCCTAACCAGGGCCTCCAACAAGACAGAGTACTCTGAACTGTTGTTCGGCACATAAGTGCTAATGACAGTCAGAACCTGTTTCCAAACCTGAAGGCACAGGGAACAAACACTGTGGTCTACTGGAAAACCCCCAACGTACAGGCAGCAAGCCGAGGGGAAACTAAGATACCCATACCAGTCGACGTCTTCTCACCAAGGGCAACTCAAAACTAAGACAGAGACCAGCCTCTCTCCAGGAGACTGAAGCTGTGCATTGCAGGGAGCCCAGCTATATCTAGTCAGTACTTCTCAACCCCACGCACTAACTCAACGAGACTAACTATTCTCAACGAGAAGCCTGGGTTTGAGAGAGCCTGAATGTCCTGGAGGGGCGTTCTCTGCTTGATACACGATGGATGAGTGGAAGAAGTGGTGTATCGTGTGCCTGGTGGGACTGTCTATTCAGGGCATTGAAGACATCTACCTGCAAAATAAATTTCTTTCTTCCTACCAGCATTAAGATCTGCTCAAACGTTAAATTGAATGGATAAAAATGGGTAGATGTATTTGATTCAGACAAATAGAAAATCATTGTTGAAGGATGAATTTTTTGTTTGTGTGTCTGCAGGCTGTCAGGCTGTTTGATCACAGATGATGGCTGTACTTCTTTGGCCTCAGCTCTGAACTCCAATCCCTGCCATCTGAGAGAACTGGACCTGAGCTACAATCATCCAGGAGACTCAGGCATAAAGCTGCTGTTAGCTGGACTGAAGGATCCAAGCTGGAGACTGGATACTCTCAGGTATGGAGAGAACCCCTGATAGAGGTAGAAGAGCTGGAAACAGTAAATTTTAGAGATGAACCAGGTGGACAATACAGAGACAATAAAGAAAGTGAAAACGAAAAGTGCTTATTGGCCCAAAATGAACCAAAACAAAGTCCATAAACCAGAAATCCAAAGCAGCCACAGGAAAAGAGGATGTACACATATACACTACCTGCAAACAAGAGAATGGTGGGAGCAAAGCACAGGTGCAGATGATGAGAAAGTGTGGTTGGTGACAGACGAGCTGATTGGACAGTGTGTACGTGTCAGGATTGGTGACTTTTTGAATTGTTACTAGATGGTATTGCTGCTGTTGGTTGTTCTCAGATTAACGATTTTGATTAAGGATTACAGACTTCGGACTTGTGAATGAACAGTGGAAGGGGTACTGACCAACAGCCTGTACTGATCCAGAATGGTATCCTTGAAGGTTCTGACAAAGAAATCAGCCAGTGGTTGTGACCAGCTGGAACTAGACATGAGTAATAGTGGGTTGCAGAAAGTCTTACTACCTTCTGGAATATGTCTAAAAACCTGATGAAGAAAGTGAAGAAAACATCAAAGATTGAGTAGAAGAAACTACCAGAGACAGTTTTTCACAGTCTCCTCCAGTCTGCATCTTGGGCAAGATAATAACCCCAAAATGATCTTACCCATGTATCCATCAGAGTATGAGTGTGTATAAATGGTATATAAAAGCATTTACATAGAGCAAAGAAAAAGTGCTTGAATGAATGAGGCAAGTTCTTTAAAGTGCTGTGAATGCTTATTTAGAGTAGAAAAGTGCTATATAAGAACCAGTCCATTTGCCATTCCTCCGACCCCTCTCTGTTCCAGCAAAAGGTAGTGTTTTACCTGAAACACAGTGGTTCACTGTCGATGCAATTCCTAGCGATTTGGGGCAGCTAAAACTTTATTGACCAGAATTTTGCTTCTCAACTACATATTCCGTTGAACTCAGTGGACTATTTAATTCCCATCACCTTGGTAGATGGACACCCTCTTCAGCCTTGCACCATCCAGCACCACACTCAGCCTTTCAACATGTACTTGGCAGATGACCCAGGAAAAGATTGTTTTTCTCATTCTCGCTGCCATCTTCAGTCCTGGATTACCCCTGGTTATCCTGGCACCGCACAACACCTACATCTCCCAGTTGTTGTGCCAGATCCTGGGCCGGGATCCCCACTGGCCATATGACATGGTCATGGAGTTCCTCCCTGAAGCTGTACCACCCCCGTTGTTGTATTTTTATCCCATCCCAGAGGAAAACAAGGAAAACAAGGAGGAGTACACCACAAAGGCTCTCCAACTTGGCTTTATTCAGCCCTCCACCACTGCTGGGTTCTTCTTTGTTTGGAAGAAGCCAATGCATGGACAGAGGCATGCATCGGCCATTGGGGTTTATACAAGGTTACTGTTTATCCACCCTGCTAGTTCTCAAGGGAGTTCTCCCCCACTCAGCAGAGATATGGCATTGGGGACTACAAACTGGGGGTCATCAAGTGGGCTCTGGAAAAGTAGTGGCACTAATTTCTCGGACAAAAATAACCTTTCCCGATCAGGTTCGACCATTAGGATCTCACAGTCACACAGATTGTGTGATTGTGTGTCCTTTCTGATGTTATTCATGTATATAGTGTCTGCTTCTATGTGCTGTGCTGCATGGGAAGCTGCACTCATGTACACACTAAAACCAAGAGGAGAAAAACAGCTGACAGCAAAGGCAGGGAGGTGTCCTTTCTAGCTAAACAGAAGAGGAATATAAAGATAATGAAGGTCACAGTTTGAATTCAGTTCAATACAGTGCTGTACTGACAGATCTAGGATCAGTCCAAATCATCAGCAAGTTGGTCTACGTATGGATTGAAGTGTATTTGTCAAAATATTGGACTGTTCCTTTATCAGTGTCTAACAGGATCTGTATGAGAGCCATGTAATGTCCATTTGTGCATGCTGAAAAAGACTGTGCTGGGCTGACCCCTCTCCTCCTTTCAGGGTGGAGCCTGCTGGAGTCCAATGGTTGAGACCAGGTCTGAGGAAGTGTAAGTGTGTTTTTAATGTGATTCATGAATACAAAGCAGCACACATTCAACCATCTTCAAACTGTCACATCACTCATTCACATCTCTAATATCAGGAGTCATCATCAAATTGTCAATCAATGAACAGATGATGGATCAATAACTGCAGCTGGATTGTGTTTGTTCTCTCCATCAGATTCCTGTCAACTCACAATCGACACAAACACAGTACATACAAACCTCAAACTGTCTGACAACAACAGGAAGGTGACACGTGTGAAGGAGGTTCAGTCATATCCTGATCATCCAGACAGATTTGATGTTCATCCTCAGCTGCTGTGTAGAAATGGTCTGACCGGTCGCTGTTACTGGGAGGTTGAATGGAAAGGAAATGTTTATATATCATTGAGTTACAGAAGAATCAGAAGGAAAGGAGACAGTTATGAATGTTTGCTTGGACGAAATGAAGAGTCTCTGTGTCTGATTTGCTTTGATGATGGTCCTCGTTATGCCTGGCACAATAACAGAGAAACATCTATCTCCTCCCCCTCTTCCTCCTCCTCCTCTTCATCCTCCCCTGTCTCTAACAGAGTAGCGGTGTATGTGGACTGTCCTACTGGCACTCTATCTTTCTACAGAGTCTGTGAAACTCTGATCCACCTCCACACCTTCAACACCACATTCACTGAACCTCTTTATCCTGGGTTTAATGTTGATCATGGTTCGTCAGTGTGTCTGTGCTGAGTTAAATGTAAAGCGTGTCCTCATGTTAGAGAAACACTATAACTTTTGAAGTGATAGTTCAGTCTGTACATGTCTGTCTCTTTCACTCAGAAACACATTTTTAGATTCATGGATTCAATCAGTTGATGTTTTAAACTGTTCTAAATTATTTATTGTAAACTTCTTCCTCTTCAGTTCTTTAAAGATGGAAGCTCCCATTATTCCAGGATACACATGTTTTTTTTCTGTCTTTTTCCACTCAAAGCTTCGCAGTGAATATTATTATGTTGTATTTCTCTGAAGCTTAGTTCACAACCAGCAGGTCTGAGCTTGTTAAAATGATAAAAAGGTCAAACCAATTTTAGAAGCTTTTCATTTACAAGGACTCAAGTATAAGACTAGAGTACAAGACGAAGGTATTAGGTATTGTCTCCTGTACCTCCTTGTGAAGAAATTAAACATGAGATTTGTAGCTTCATTTTGTTGATGGATGCCTCAGTTTCCATGGAGAATGACAAGACTATGCTCTGCCCTCCAACGGTATGGTTGGGGTCCCCACAGGCTGACGTGGAGACGTTTCCACCGACTTCATTAACTTTTCATACATTTTAAAAGATTTAGAAAAAAGTAAAGAAAAAAAATGTTTTTATTGATGTTCCTGTCCTGCATGTCACAGGAACATCTACTTCTCTTTAAAGTGGAGAAACACCTCTGGGCTTCAACCGCTGTCATGGGAGTGATACATACAATATAAAAACAGTTTTATTTGAATAGCACATTTAAAAACCAGAGGTATGGCAAAGTGCTTCACAACCAGTAAAAGCAGTAATAAATACAAATAAACTAGCAGGTGGAAGACAATATTTAACCAGGCATACAAGATAAGCAGATATCAAGATAAGGAGTTGGCTCGTTTCCGGTCTGCCAGTCGCTGCTTCCACCCTCCATTTAAATGGAAAAACATGCATCATGCTAGAAAACCATCCTTTGGGTCCCAAAGAAATGGAGATGACACATGACGGCTGTGACGGCAGCAGAGTCGACAAACATATATGTTTGGTGTTTATGGCTTATATTTAAGTTCTCTAAGTTCAATTATACCTAAGCTGCCATTATAGTTCATTGTTTTAGATTCCCGTAGTGTCTTCTGTGTTTAAGTTTCCCTTGCCCGTTATGCGTTTTATGTCTGCTAGTTAAGTCAAGTTCATGACTTAAAGCACTTTCTGGATGGATGCAAACTGCATTTCGTTGCCCTGTACCTGTGCATGTGCAATGACAATAAAGTTGAATTCTATTCTATTCTATTCTATGTTGTCATGTCTGTGTTCCATGCTGTTTACTGCTTTACTGTGAATGTCCCTGTCCTGTGTGCAGTGTGTCTAGTTTTGCTTCCCCTTGTCTCATTAGGTGTGATTTGCACCCACTGTGTTCCCTCCTGTTCCTCATCCCCTCATTATCTCTCTGTGTACTTAAGTCCTCTGTCCTCCTTTGTTCAGTGTCAGGTCATCTGTTATTTCTCGCCATGTTTCTAAGTTTTGTGTCCAGGTTTGTTTAGGTTTATGTCAAGGCTCTTCATGTTGTTTTTCCGTTCTTCCAGTTTAAGTTAAACTGCTGCTGAGGTCACATGGTACCTTTTGGATGATGGGGCTGGTTGGACTGGTTTTTGTCGAGAACACACGAAGACTTAGGCTACGTTCACACTGCACGTCTTAATGCTCAATTCCGATTTTTTGATCAAATCTGATTTTGTGTCTGCTTGTTCACACTACAAATTAAATGTGACAGCAAACACGCTCTAGTGTGAACCCTCAAAGCAACCCGCATGCGCAAAAGAAGACGTCACACACAACGCGCTCTGTTTAGACCCAGACCAAAAAGTATTGTTTGACTGATGGACCTTAATATAAAGACTTGTTTCGGACTTTACGTTTCCCAATTTTGCTTTCAGTTATAAAGTTTTTATGTTATTTACATATGGCTTAATAATTTTCCTTATTGCTCTTTTAGAGAGGAGCGGTGCTTCAAAGGATAGTTGCAAATTTCTGTCAGAATCTGCAGATTATACAGTATAAATAAAATGTTCACGTTTCTCCAATGTTGTCTTCCCAACAGTTTCACTGGATGGCCAAGAAGCGTTCGCGATGTCTTCTCCGGCGCTGATAATTGGCGTCTGTCTTGTGTCAGTGACGTAAAAGACGGATTTAATGTGACATGACCGTTCACACAGCAGTCGCTTTCTAAAACATCGGATATGTATTGGATTCAGTACCACATACGAAAGTGACGGATTTGAAAATATCGGATTTGTGCCGTTCACACTGTCAAACCATGATCAGATATGGGTCGCATAGGGTCAAAAAAGTTGGATTTGATGCGCTTTCGCCTGCAGTGTGAACGTAGCCTTAGTGATGGCCAAATGAAGCTTGTATTGAAAAACGGTTCATTACTCAAAGCTTTTCAACACAGTCCTCTCTGGTGACATCTGGTGGCCAAAAATATGAAGAGCAGCTTGAATCCACAAAATAAATTATACTTGCCCACCCTACAGAGTGGAATTCTTTTTTTTTCTTTTTTTGGAGGGGGGGGGAGAATGTTGTTTATTTCGTTAATAAATAATTTTGACCAGTAAACTTTCCTTGTTTAAACATGCACCATTGTGTGGTCTTCCTTTACTTGTGACTTCTTGATGTTGGAAAATACAATAATTGAAAAATACCACATTACATATAATATAAATGTAATAATGTACAACACATTATGGAGTATGCTTTTGCTGTGAGGTCCTGCCTCCGTGTATTTATGCAATTAATCGCCGGACGGGTATATTTATAAATATTATATTAGGGAAATTTCCTATGCATATTTTTGACCTGGGGGTAGAATTGATTGTGAACTGGAAAGGGAAAATGCAAATTACAACATGATGCATTTAAGGTAACCCTTTTTCATTTTTTTTTTTTTAAAGAGAATTTGTTCCACTGTGACATGGCCGAACCTGTTCCTTTTTGTGGAGATAATTCCTCCTGCCTTCCATGTGTGCCTCACATGGAACAGAGATGCAGAGAAACTGGTAGAGATGCAGTTATCTTTTTATAACATTAAATGTAAAGAGTCAAATGGAAGTCTTTCTAAAGTTAGTTAATGATATTTATATTATGAAAAGCAGATTTTTGACATTTGAAGTTTTTCCCGTTTTCATATAAAATAAACACACACAAAACAAAAGCAAACAGCAAGAACACAAAGCTGGAAAACCTACCACGTCAACCCACCTGAAATCAACTCAAAATACTCCCACACAACAGAATCTCCTCTATTCCTCTCTGGCTCCATATCTCTCAGTAGAAATATCAGTGGTTTGCTATCTGTCACCATCAAAACACTCCACAAATCCCGTGACTCACTTTCCTATAAACCATTGAATCACATACCGAAGCAGTTAGGTTCTAAATGAAGCTTCGAATGTCACTGATCACGTGACTCTGACCAAACGAATCAAGCTTTGACACGGTGCTTCTGAAGCAGTGTGTTGATTTTTTTGACACAAGAACTGGAGCGTCAGCTTCAAGAAGGCCATCACTATGAAAACTCATTTCAGCTCTGATGTCTTCTTAAAGTCAATGCTTAGTAACATCTCGTATGATTTCAGATCCTTGCTGTTCCTCACCTGCCCTGTAGGTGGCCCCAGTGTGTCCACCCTGTTTCCAGTCCATCAGCACAGCACAGCACACTTGTTCCCTGCTCATTCTCCTACATGTACAGAAAGTCTGAACACTCAGTGGAAAATGTCTTTAACCCTTTAAAGCCGGTCGGAGCGGGCACGCTCCGTTTTGCGTGACTATTTTTAAATCCCTGTAGAACCTGAACCGCGTAAGCTAGTGCAATAATTTTTTTTGCATATGAAACCAGAGGAGTTGTACTTACATCTTATGCCATTAGCTTGTCCAAGGTCATGGTTTCCTTCCACATATAGCTTTGCAAAAATTGCATAAAAAGCGCTTGCAGCATCAAAAACATAATATTCCAGAAACGCGGTTTGCCGATCCGATCAGCTGTTCATAACACTTCCCACATTGAAACAGACGTCAGCAGAACGATCGCATGTCCGCCATTACCTGCCCGAAACCGGAAGGGATGTCATTTTCACGGAAAATGTAGTTTTTTACTTGTAGGCCTTATAAGCCTATACTGGTGTTTTTATAAGTCATGTTTGACTTTGTGCTTTTCTGAATAGTTTCTGGGATGCTTAGAACTCAAATTGCACTGCTTAAAATAGTTTATTTTCATGCACACGCTGTTTTCTTTGCAAATTTGGCTTGTTTTTGTTTTTCCTGCAGTATATCAAATCTCCTTAATAAAACTATAAAGACACTCAAAATAAATTTCCTGTTGTTGTAAACTATTTTTTGCAACTTTTTTATATTTAAAGTTTTGAGGGATAAACCTCTTAAATTTCTCCAAGTAGAAATATATGTAAAAAAACAAAAAAACAAAATGATTTTCATTTTTTTTGTAGTTTATTGCACTTTTTTTGCAATTTATGTAGTTACTATGGACTTAATGCATACATATTATTAGAATTTGGGCTATAACAGTTGTATTGATGTATAGCAACTTGAAATGCTCCCAAAAATGGCACTACAGCATGTAAAAAATATAAAGTAAGCTCTGGCGGACTTGGTTCTATGGTAGGTCTTAAAGGGTTAATTTAACCACAACAATACCAATGACCTTTACATCATTTCACTCATTTCATTCACAAAACAACATCTTCAAGAAAAGATGGTGGTGTTTGTTCAACTTTAAAGTTTTGTTTTTGGGAAGGAATATTAGGAGAAAGGTTTGTTAGGAAAAAGTTCCCATTTTGATGGGATTTACGAACAAAGATACGCTGTAAACCCAAACAAGTTGACTGAACTTAAAACTTTTGTGGAAACCGATTTCCTCAAAAGATTTAAGTACACAAACTCATCTCTTCTAAGTATGGGGGTACTCAAAATTTGTATTTATTGTTAACCTAAAAATTTAAAATTATATTTTATATTTTATTAATTGAGCTTTACTCAAAGACTGTATACTTTAATTTTAATATTTTTGTGTTTCTTGTAGTTTATTATTTTGATGCAACACAATGCAATTATATTACACCCTAAACTCAAATTATATGATTATTAATTAAAAGATATTTATGTTTCAATGTTTGAGTGTAGACTACTAAAAAAAGTACAGAAATTTAGTTACTTTACATTTTGTTTATTTAACATTTTTTCATGGAAATTTAAAAACATCACAAATGTTTTTATAAAACCACTAACATGGACATGGGCACCATAAAGTGAGCATTATAAATTCAGTGTAGAACATGTATCTTTTTATAAAATCACACGACATCAGTCCTAATTGTATCTTTCCCAAAATACACAAAAATGCAAAACAAAAAGTCAAATACTAATCACTTTTTAAAAAAAAATAGAAATGAAAAACAGTTTTTTAAAATGGGTACAAAGAAAGACGATCAGCCTCCACATAACCAGAACAGGCAGTCAAGTATAGGAAAATTAGATAAACTGATGGAGTTAAATCCACCCAAAGCCTGTAGTAAACTTAAAGTGCTTTAAATAAAGTGCTTCAAACAAAGTGCTCAGTAACAGAGTGCATGTCCTAACAAACATTGCCTTATATTCCTTAAGAGCATGTAGGCAGGGGTTTCAGGGGTTTGCCATCATCAAGCCCCATGAAGATATTTTGGACAAAGGTAAATGTGTGAACGAGCTTCCTGGGGTAGTCTAAATGCAGAGCATAGATCAAGCCAAACAATAAAGCAAATGCATCTGCAAATCTGGGAATATCACGCATCACCTAGTCGCCTTTCACCACAACAGCCATGCTTGAGGAAGTAAAATGGACTGGACTGGGAAGCGCCGTCCTTAACCACTGTGAGAAGGGCAACTGGAGTGTCAGTGAGGGTCGACTCATCACCTGGAATAGACACAGTATCAATGGTAAATGGCCTGTATTTGTATAGCACTTTACACATTCAGTCATCCACCCATTCACACACACACATTCACACACTGGTGATGGCAAGCTACATTGTAGCCACAGCCACCCTGGGGCGCACTGACAGAGGCAAGGCTGCCGGACACTGGCGCCACCGGGCCCTCTGACCACCACCAGTAGGCAACGGGTGAAGTGTCTTCCCCAAGGACACAACGACCGAGACTGTTGGAGCCAGGGCCTTCCGATTACAAGACAAACTGCCAACTCTTGAGCCACGATCACCCCAATTAAATAAGTAAGGTTGGTTTGAGAGAATGTGACAAGCATGACCTGTAATTAGGGATGCAACGATACCAATTTTTTCAAACCGATCCGATACCGATACTTAGATCTGAGTACTTGCCGATACCGAGTACAAAATCCGATACTTCTACCACACACAAGTTAAACTTAACCAGTAGTAAAGAAACGACCCCAGACAACTCTTTAACACAAACGAAACGTTTACTGAACGTAAGGGCAGAGACAAATACTGTACAACACATCCCTTTTTTAAACTCAAATGATATTCCAATTCCTTAACCAAATGAAATACACTGTATAAATGACATAATTCCCTTTCAAATTATATTAAACAACCCAACTTATGTTATCACCTTTTGGTAAGTGACTCACTAATATACACTCCAAAACACGTTATATAACTCCACTAAACATACAATATTCACATGGGCCCCACACACACTCACATTCACACTTGTTGCAGGCCTGTTTGCTGCTCACGCCAGACGATGGAGAAAATCCTCTTCTCCCCAGTAAGAGCACAAAAGTCTGACTTACAGTTCCGTTGCTCGGTAGGTCGCCGTTCACCAGTCCCACACTAAATCCACTCCCTGCGGACCCGATGCTGTCTCTGCTACAGCGCGTTAGCCCGTCACTGTCCAGCTCTCCGACAGTCCATAGCGGCTGCCGCCGTGGCGCAGCCAAGCAGTCCGGCTAGCCTTTAGCCTCGACGGTCTTAGCTGGAAACACAGATTTCCACGGTGGTGCTACCGTTGAAACAAAAGTCACTTCACCCACACTCTGTTGCGAAGAAGCTCCCACGGTTAGCTTTCTAGTCACACACTCTTTTGTGCTAGTTAACCTCAGTAAAACTAGCCGAGTCTCTCACTTTGGCTCAGCTAACCTCGTGCATCTCTCCATGCCGTTTCTCTTCTCCTCCTCCATTGCAACAGATACACAAGTCCCGTTATATGCTACCTTCACGGGCCTCCAGAAAATTAGAACTCTGAACAATATTTTAACTCCTTCAGAGTTACATACCATACAATAATACTTTATGATTAACATAACAGTTTGATTGCTCTAATTAATTACCTGTATTTACCTTGTGACATATTACAGGGCAAATTAAATTCAGGGTACAGTTACATCACATAACTGTGAACACCTTATGTTACCGTGGCGTTCAAGTCCATGGGAATTATGAGTATCTACTCCCAAATTCCCATCCGGGCTACATTAGTATCGGTTCATGGTATCGGTTAACTTTTACGAGTACGAGTACGCGCGCATTTTACAGTATCGGCCCGATACCCGATACCAGTATCGGTATCGGTGCATCCCTACCTGTAATCTAGCAAAACATTCAGCAGTGTAGTGGGTTACTTTGTAACGAGTTAGGGTACTCTACTTTTTTGAAAAATGTACATTAACTTGTTAGCTTCTTGCATTACATAATTTGTATGTTTGTTATTTTTCTAAAAAAAAAAGAAGTAATTTTTTATTTCATGACTTTATCTCAAAAAGAAACTAAATCTTGACTTCAGCCTGGTTTTGGGGCCACCTGCAGCGTAGCCATAGTGCTGTGATACGCCTGTGCTCTGCTCCTGACCCTGTGTGTGTGTGTGTTTGTGTGTGAGGGTTTTCTAAAGAGAGGATATTTTGCTTGTACAATTTGGTAGCTGCTACGGTATTAAATTGTATTTTAAAAAATCCATGGCATTTTATCTCACTGGCAGAATTTAAGTGATGCAAAAATACACTTACATTACATCTCTTAAAGATTTCTGGGTCCTCCTCCCACAGGTATACAGGAAGGGCACAAAGTACTGCAGTGCATTTCACGTTGATATCAGGCGCCTCCTAAAAAGGGAAAAGAAAAGTTCATTTAACACAAAGTTTTCAGGTGTTATTCTTTGGGGAGAATACATGTTTATGAAACTGCATGACATCAAACTCTACTAAATTTCGGAGACATTTCTTTTAAGGCACAACCTTTCTGTCTCTTATGACAAAGAGCCTGTTTCTTAATCATTTGACAAAAATCCTACACAGTATTTTAAAATAGTCTTCTCCAGATCAGAGCTGTAATCTATATAGAACACGGGGTTCATAGCAAGGAAAAATTGAGTGTTTATCAGTGAAACCTTTAATTTGTGTTAATTTTATCATTATCAATATATGAAATCTGCACCTTAAGGGACTTAATGAATGGTTTCTTCTAAAAATTAAAAATGATTGAGTCATTTCACATCATATGAAAATATTAATTTTTAATACAAATTTGGCCCTACAAAAATGGAAACTCAGTAACCAAGATAATGGAGATTCTCTAAACACGAGCGAATATCACAGTGAAATTGTTGATTGGGATTTACACATGGGATTTACACAGGGCAGCCATATTGAACAGAATTTTCTGTCAACGTCGTTCAGGTTAGAGAGAAAACGTCATGACGTAGTTGACGTACACATGCGGAGCTCGGAAAAAAAAACATTTTCTCAAAAATCATAATTAAGAAAGCAGTATTTACTCTTAACTTCTAAGCCATGTACAATTATAACTGTTTGAATCGTTAACAGAACAGAAAAGTTTTAAGTTGTTTCAACTTTGTGAGGAATTTCAATTGTTATATCCACAAACTTTATAAGTCAGGTAGACTGTTGGGGTTTACAGTGTACAGTAGAGTGCATCCCCTCACAGCTCGTGGGTTAGTGTTGCGTCTTTGTGTATTTGATAGTGATAGAGATATGAATCTCTGTGGGAAAATTTTGACCTGATCTTGCGCAAAACAAGACATGAAAACTCTTCAGCAATGTCATTATTCATGTTTATGTTCGTAATATAATCTATTGTGATTTTCACATATTTTATACTAAAGTGTTTATTGTCAGGCAACGTAAGTCCAAATCTCACAAGGCTGGCCGGCATGATTGACAGTGGCTAGAGCCACGAGCAGTCAGACTTTGTTTATTGAGCACAATATGGATAAAATAATGGAGAAGCTCACGGATCTGCACCCTGAGATCTAGAATTGGGACCAGTGATGGACATTAGAGCAACTGCGGAATTGGAATGCACTTCTTCGGCCTAAACCAAACCTAAACAATCACTATCTTCATGTGGCCTTCCCTCACCAGCTGGAAGCCCCAAGGATGAAGCTGGAACAATTCCCCCAGATTACAAGACTGGTATGACTCTCTGCCCTATCCTTCTACTTCTTCAAGGTCACCTGTGTCGACTAGGGGATTGTTGACTTTTGCTTAACTGCGTGAAAGGACACTGGGGAGTTGGATACAGAACACACACACACGCACACATATAGATTTACTCAGACACAGATATACATTCACAATATGCAGTTACAATATACAGTAAGTTGTGAGATGTAATGAATGAATGAAAATCAGCTCGTCTATCTTGGGTAAATGTCAAACTGCATGAAAATGAGTAGAAGTGAAGTTATTACTATAATAACATACTTCGGCAATGTATTCATATTTGTTAATTAACAAATAACAGAACAAACACGGAACTTGCAAAGTTTCTCTGTTTTCTGTCAGTGAACAGGGAGAAGGAGCTCAACGATTCCTCAGTTTGCATTATTTTTTAGTAACATGCACTCTTTCAGTATCACAGAAGAGAAAAATATTATGGAATTTGTTGCAAAATTAAATAAATAAGATATGTTTGGTGAAAAAATATGACAGCAGTGTTAAATTTTTAAAAATGTTAAAAATCCTAGGAGGGACAAGGAGACAGCTAAGGTCCAGAAAGCTGCAGCAGTTTCTTTAAAATCTGAAAGTTTGACAGTTCTGTATCACAAGTACTGCATTTGCAATAAACAAAATGAATGTAGACTTGAAAGAACAGCTGCCGAGTCAGAATATACTACCACCTGCCTGATTTTTGAACACTCTACCCATTTCAATGGTGCCTGTTTTTAACCAGCATGTCGCTGGGAAATATGAGGGGCAAAATTACATGGCATCTAGCAGCTGCTCCACCACTCCCCTGCAGCTGTGCAAATGACCACACCCTGTCACCACATTTAAATGAAGTTCAGGTGTGGATCCTGCTCATTGATTGAATTGTTGGTTTCATCTCTGCTCTCAGGCTTTACAACATGGGTAAAGATAGAAAGACTGGCTGGATCTTTAGTCTGTAAACAGAGAAACTCACTGTTTACAGTATAAATATTTTTATTTCAAACAAAGTCACCAGTCTGGGTGTGGCTGTATTTGATGTATTAGTTGTCTGTTCACACAAGCAGATACAACAAGGTTTCATGTTATCAAGTGAACTTTACACTGAATCATCTTGCCTGAAGTCAGACTGATGAGGGTCAAAAATTTTACATTACATTACAAGATACCAAAGATCTGTTTCTACACACAAATCTGTAGGAGATCATGATCCAGTAAAACTGTCAGACTAATTTCATTTGTCAAGATGAAATGTTTTTACTTTCCATAAATCTTGTTATATAATGATTTATTTTAGTTGGAGAAACTGATTATGAGTCATAACAGGATACTGCTTGTTGTTTCTGAATCATGACACAGATTATAGATGACCTCGGTTTTTTCTTATGCTTGTGATAAAGGAAAGAATCTGTGAAGTGTCTTAACCAAAAACCAAAAACATCACATTTGAAGAGAGGCAATGTTAGCAGGCCCTTTTTAGCTGAGTGGAACAGAAATGTGTCCTGCTAGTGTCTGACTGTCACGCTCTGCCTGCTACACAAAACCAAAAGAGAAGAAGGACCAAGCAGGCAGAGTAGGAGTTTCACCACAGCTGACTCCATCCATCCATCCATCCTCATCCGCTTTATCCGAAGTCGGGTCGCGGGGGCAGCAGCCTAAGCAGAGAAGCCCAGACCTCCCTCTCCCCAGCCACCTCCTCCAGCTCATCCGGGGGAACACCAAGGCGTTCCCAGGCCAGCCGAGAGATATAATCTCTCCAGCGCGTCCTGGGTCTGCCCTGGGCCTCCTCCCGGTGGGACATGCCCGAACACCTCACCCAGGAGGCGCCCAGGGGCATCCTTGTCAGATGCCCGAACCACCTCAACTGGCTCCTTTCGATGTGGAGGAGCAGCGGCTCTACTCTGAGCCCCTCCCGGATGGCCGAACTTCTCACCCTATCTCTAAGGGAGAGGCCAGCCACCCTTCGGAGGAAGCTCATTTCTGCCGCTTGTATCCGCGATCTCGTTCTTTCGGTCACTACCCACAGCTCGTGGCCATAGGTGAGGGTCGGGACGTAGATCGACCGGTAAATTGAGAGCTTTCGCTTTTACACTCAGCTCCCTCTTCACCACGACGGACCGGTGCAGCGTCCGCATCACTGCAGCCGCAGCACCAATCCGTCTGTCGATCTCCGGCTCCCTTCTCCCATCACTCGCGAACAAGACCCCGAGATACTTAAACTCCTCCACTTGGGGCAGGAACTCATCCCCGACCCGGAGTGGGCATTCCACCCTTTTCCGGCTGAGAACCATGGCCTCAGATTTGGAGGTGCTGATCCTCATTCCCGCTGCTTCACACTCGGCTGCGAACCGTTCCAGTGCGAGCTGGAGGCCCCCACCTGATGAAGCCATCAGAACCACATCATCCATAAAAAGCAGAGGCGAGATTCTGAGGCCACCCAAGTGAAAGCCCTCCGCCACTTGGCTGCGCCTAGAAATCCTGTCCATAAAAATTATGAACAGAATCGGTGATAAAGGGCAGCCCTGGCGGAGCCCATCACCCACCGGAAACGAGTCCGACTTATTGCCGGCAATGCGAACCAAACTCTTACAACGGTTGTATAGGGATCGAATGGCCCGTAGCAGTGGGCCAGACACCCCATACTCCGCAACACCTCCCACAGGACACCCGAGGGACACGGTCGAATGCCTTCTCCAAGTCCACAAAACACATGTAGACTGGTTGGGCAAACTCCCATGCACCCTCAAGTATCCTCGAGAGGATAAAGAGCTGGTCCAGTGTTCCGCGACCAGGGACCGAAAACCGCATTGTTCCTCCTGTATCCGAGGTTCGACTAACGGACGAACTCTCCTTTCCAGCACCCTGGCATAGACTTTCCCAGGGAGGCTGAGGAGTGTGATCCCCTGTAGTTGGAACACACCCTCCGGTCTCCCCTCTTAAAGATGGGGACCACCACCCGGTCTGCCAGTCCAGGGTACTGCCCTGATCTCCACGCAACATTGTAGAGGCGTGTCAACCAGGACAGCCCTACAACGTCCAGAGCCTTCAGGAACTCGGGCGGACCTCATCAACACCAGGGGCTCTGCCACCGAGGAGTTGTTTAACTGCCTCAGTGACCTCGACCCCAGAAATTGGCGGGTCATTCCCTCATCCCCAGACTCTGCTTCCTCCTCGGAAGACGTGTCAGTGGGATTAAGGAGGTCCTCAGTATTCCTTCCACCGTCTGACAATTTTCTCAGTCGACGTCAGCAGCGCACCGCCAGCACTATACACAGTGCAGGTAGAGCACCGCTTTCCCCTCCTGAGGCGCCTGACGGTTTGCCAGAATCTCTTCGAGGCAGTCCGAAAGTCTTTTTCCATGGCCTCTCCGAACTCCTCCCACACCCGAGTTTTTGCTTCAGCCACTGCCTGAGCCGCATTCCGTTTGGCCTGTCGATACCTGTCAGCTGCCTCTGGAGTCCCACAGGCTAACCAAGCCCGATAGGACTCCTTCTTCAGCCTGGTGGCTCCCTTCACCTCTGGTGTCCACCATTTGGTTCGGGGATTACCACCACGGCAGGCACCAACCACCTTGCGGCCGCAGCTCAATGCAGCAGCCCGGCAATGGAGACGCTGAACATGGTCCATTCGGACTCAATGTCCCCAGTCTCCCTCGGAATGTTGTTGAAGCTCTGCCGGAGGTGTGCGTTGAAGATCTCGCGGACTGGGGCCTCTGCTAGACGTTCCCAGCACACCCTCACTCACGCGTTTAGGTGCACCGGGTCTGTCCAGCGTCCTCCCCGCCACCTGATCCAACTCACCACCAGGTGGTGATCAGTTGACAGCTCAGCCCCTCTCTTTACCCGAGTGTCCAGAACATATGGTCGCAGGTCTGGTGATACGATTACAAAATCGATCATCGACCTGCGGCCTAGAGCATCCTGGTGCCACGTGCACTTATGGACACTCTTACACACCTCTCCGTGAATCGCTACCTTATCGTGGTGGAGGGGTTTGTGTGTCACAGGGATCCCAGGGGCTATGTTGTCTGGGGGCTTTTGCCCCCTGGTAGGGTCTCCCATGGCAAATTGGTCCTGGGTGAGGGACCAGACAAAGAGCGATTCAGAAGACCCGTATGAAAAGAACATCGAGGGAACAGTTTACCCTGCCCGGGATAGGGTTACGGGGCCCCGCCCTGGAGCCAGGCCCGGGAGGGTGCCCGAGGGCGAGCGTCTGGTGGCGGGCCTTAGTCCATGGGGCCCGGCCGGGCACAGCCCGAAGAGGAGACATGGGCCCATCCTCCCGCAGGCCCACCACCCGCAGGAGGCGCCATAGGGGTCGGGTGCAATGTGTGTCGGGCGGTGGCCAGGAGCGGAGGCCCTGGCGGACCGATCCCCGGCTGCCAAGACTGGCAATAGGGACAGCTGACTCTGATTTGTTATATTCCAAAACATGTCAGAACTAAAATTAGGGGACATGAAGAAGTAGATCCTACAGTGGCTTTGAGCTGGTACGGGGAAAAGGACGAAATGTATACAAGTGACTCACAGTTTTCTTTCTTAACAAAGCAGAACAGCAGTGAGAGCATCAGTTCAATGAAAAGCTGTCAGCATAAACAGCAACCTGACATCAAGTGATTCCCACACTGCTTCCTTCCTGTAACCTGCCTGTGTCCATGCTTTATGAAACCAAGAGTGGAGACACTGTTTTATGGGAACTGTACTTTATTGTTCTATGGGACAGTCTGAACTGATGTTTGATATACATGCAGATTTAATTGCCCCATGTCTTTAGAGATTAAATATTAAAGAATTCACTCTGAAACAGTATCAGTCAGTTAAACAGGCATCATTTTAAGGTCTTTAATTACATGTCCCCTTCACCGATCAGTATTTTCATGAATGTTTGTAGATACAGTGAATGTTTGGACTGGAAACAATCCCAGTCTCCTTTTAAAAGTCAGGTACAAATTATTTTACTGCCGTATCCAACACAGTGGTTAGTTAGAGAATGAGCTCCACTCGTCTTTACTGTCAGCTATGTTTGTTTCTCACAGTTTTTTACTTTTACTCCCTACATGTTTAAACAAATATCTGTACTTTCTTACATTTTCAGAAAGGCTTGTTAAGTTTAGTTTGACACATTTAAGGGTGGGTGGTTATTTCATGTCCCTGCGAACCTTCACACATCAAACAGATCCGTGTTTCTGATCCTAAACAGAAACACATGGAAGTCAGTCTTGTTCCAGCGCAGGTGTCCATAAGTTGTGGAGCGGTGCTTCAGCCTTTAACCAGAGATGCTAAAGCGGAGCA
This sequence comes from Oreochromis aureus, assembly GCF_013358895.1. Taxonomy (NCBI): domain Eukaryota; kingdom Metazoa; phylum Chordata; class Actinopteri; order Cichliformes; family Cichlidae; genus Oreochromis; species Oreochromis aureus. The sequence goes on along the minus strand of NC_052944.1, from coordinate 101,115,015 downwards.
AGCATAAAGGGACTTACGTTTTTTAAGTATGAGGTGATTTGAAATGTAGCGTTACTATGAGCTCAAAAAACACCAACAGACACACAAAATGTTTGTGTGCAGTTTCTCTCAAAGTGTGTCTCAAATTCAAGTTTTCAATTCAATCCAATTAAATTTTCAATTCAATTCAGTTTTATTTGTACAGCACCAACTCTTATTTTGTGAAATCCTGCCATTGAGCTGATGAATCAAGCATTAGCAAATTGTGAAATGAGCAAGAGCTTGAAGCTTCTTATGCAGCACTTATAAGGAGCACATGCTGACTGAACAGACTTAAACTCACCAGCACACAGTACAGATCAAACTGCTTGAGCTATTATGAAGTTTTAGTAAGGCCCTTTGTGTCATGGTCCTGGGTCTCTGACCCAGTGTTTGTGGTTTCTGGTTTAATATATATTCTGTGATTTAGTTAGATTCATGGTTCTGTTACTTGCTTCTCCTTAGTCAGCATTCTATGTGTACTCTGTCATGTCCCCTAAGAATTTTAAGGTTCTGTCTATATATGTATTCATCTGTTTCCCAGTCATGTGTCTTGCTCCCATGTTTCCCTGTCCTCAGTCCATGTCTTAGTGTGTCTCATGTGTCCTGTTTCATTTTAATAATCCCTTGTCCTGTGTTCAGTGCATTTAGTTTTGGTTCCTCCATGTCTGATTACGTCTGATTAGTTCCAGCTGTGTTTCCCTCCTGTTTCCCACCCCCTCATATCCTCTGTGTATTTAGTCCTCTGCCTATTGGTGAGCTGTCTCATGTTGCTGTGTGTTTCTCGGTGTGCCTTGGTTTCCTTGTGTTTTCTCATCTCTTCTACATCGCTGAAGAAGTGGATGGATTTTTTTCACATCACTACGGTGGAATCTCTCCACCTCCACGTCGCTGCAGCATCAGCAGCTGAACTCTCCGAGTCCTGTTTGCCTGTTGGCTGAAAAGCTGCAGCCAGGGTTCAAAGAAAGCAGTCATCTGGAATATGTGGTCAGCTCCGACACTCCTGTCACAGTGTATTTCTTAGCTTTTTCCCACCACACAGCTCTACCCTGGCACCTTTGTGTTTAAGGCTGAGTTAAAATGCAAAAAGGGAGAGAGAAAGCTCTCAGGAGGCCAGAAGGTCCCTGAATGCAATAAATTCATCAAGTGTTTGGAGCTTGATGACTTTGTTCTTTTTTCATTCTATAAACAAGAAGATGAGCCCTTTTCTCATTTGTTTGATTTTAGTTCTCATTTCAGTTTTTGAGTCTCGTATTTGGAGCTAAGTCTACTCAATGATGGGAGAGGAATAATGAATATATTTAATATTGAACTTGAAAAAATGTACGGAAAAGCACAACTTTAAGCAAAATGAAAAAAAATTAAAAGAATAGAAATGGAAAAGAGATGAGAGGGAAGCTTTTAGACATAAAAATTTGTTGTTCAGCAACTTTAAGGATGTTTTGAAATGAAGCTGAGTGCTGCTCTGCTCAGCCTCTCCCACCTCTTTTGCATCAGGTGTAGTCCCACCTCTTTCCAGGAAGCAGCTAACCTGTATGTTCATGTTTGGTGTCCAGGTGTGGAGTGGATCTTGTTGTTTGCGTGTCTCTGTGAAAAGAAACGGTAAGTTTGCTTTGTTTCCTCCTTTTAACAGTTTGTGTTTAGGAACTTTACTGTTTGTTCAGCTCATGTTTGATTTCTTAACACAACAAATTGTGTGTCTTTTTATTTCCAGGTCTCTCTCTCTCTCTTTTTAAAGTCAGTGTGTAATATTTTCCTGGCTAACATCAGCTGTGTGCAGCTGAGTTTCAGCACAAATCTGCCGCTCCATAATTCACGGTAACGGACTCACAGCTGGACCAAAGAGGCCGAGTTTGTTAGCCGTTCTGAGCTACATTTGTGTACTTATAGTTTGTACTCTGTGAGTTCCATCAATAGTTCACACAGAGACACAGCGTACATGATGACATCACAGCTCAGCTGCATTGTTTTTATCGCCTTTTCCTCCTTTACTGTCACTGTAATTAATATTACATCTGCAGAGCTTTTCGACAAAAAAAATATAGAAGAAAAAAAATTCTGTCAATGAAAAAGAGCATTAATGAGAAATAGAGGAAAAATTACATAAACATTGGACTAATGTTTTTATTAGAATGAATTAAAAAGGTGGAAGAAAGAACTGTACACCACTGTACTAAAATTATTTTTGTCTAGGCAGAGCAGGGCAGACTCAAGCGCAGACTGCAAATCACAAGAAACTTCTTTTTTTGCACAACTGCTAGTGTGTCATGTACTACACTTAAGTTGCTAAACTCTACAGATTCTAGGAAACTGTCTAAGGACAGGGCCTGGGAGTCTATATACAAGGACGAGGTATTTAATACTGAGAAAAGCATAAAGAGAACTCAAAATATTGCAAAGGCCAGGATTACACCGACGCGTGTTACACAATAGTCCAGAGAAGATTACTCACAGCCACTGTCTTAAGTGGCTGACAGACAGGATCATGAATCACAGATGAGTTATTACTTGCAGGTCCCAACACCAAAAGTGGGACCCTGCGAGGAGCTCCATCTAGGTAGAGTGTTGCGAGCAGGGAGGAGAGAGAAAGAAACCAAATCAAAAACGCATGCAACCTCACTGGGCTGACCGGGCAGACACAGGGACCGTGACAGATTGAATATACAGTGCCTTGACAAAGTATTCATGCCCCTTCGAACTTTTATACATTTTGTCTCCTTAAAACCACAAACTTAAATGATTTTATTGAGATTTCCTGTCAACCACCACAAAGTAGCACATTGAAGTGGTATGAAAGTGATACATGGGTTTCAAAAGTTTAAGCAGATAAAAATCAGAAAAGTGTCATACAATGCAATACTATAAAGACTGTTATCTCATTCTGCTGCTTAGCTCTAGCTGCCTTTATGATTTAATGATTTTATGATTTATTACATTCTCCTAATATCCAATAAAGTTCATCCTGTTTTTCCTCAAACTGTTTGAATTCAATCTGTCAGAGAAACATGACAGAAACATGGAGGTGTGTTCATGACAGCATTTGATTCCTGATGTCATAGGAACATAGATTATTCAGCAGAGCTGATGTGGGACTGAGATTTGCATATGAACTCACCTGTTTGTGGTTTACCTTTTAGACTGACTGACATCCACAAGAGGATGATGATGGACAAAGAGGAGAACAGAGCAGAGTCCGGTGAACCTAGACCAACGAGGTCAGAGAACTGAAGTCACTGAGTTAACAGTAATAATTCTAAACTGACATTATAATTAGTGTTGAGTGTGGTTGATTTTGACTGGGTTTGTGTGCTGAGAAGAAATGAAAATGAATTTATAAAAAAAAAAAAATCAGTTTTGTCCAGTTTTCCTGTAAAAAGCTGTAATCTAATGTAAGAGGACTCTTGCTCATAGGAAAAAGCTGCTTTGATGATGATATCTGTGGGGAAAGTCTGTACTGAGCGGGTTCCATGTTTGTCTTTAAAGAACAGAGCTGCTCGGTCTCTGATTCTCATGTCTTTGTGTTTGATCTGTTAAACGGTCTGAGAGGTCACAAAGAGACCCAGGGTAATTTCTAAGCAGCTAAAGCCTGGATCATACTGGTTGCTGTTAATGAAACCTCCATCAGGACAACACTGAGCAAACGGTGGTGTTCATGGAAATCAATAAATTAAATTCAGTGCAACTGTACATTATATTACCAAAAGTAAGTTTTTTTTCTTTAAAACTGTAAGAATATATTTCCCTTGCTTTGCTATGTAAATCTTTAATCAAATTTACTTTGGAAAAGTTGTGATTAGTTTGGTAACCAAACAACCTCTAGTGAAGCGGATGGCACAACACAGAAGAGCTACCTCATCAGGCCAGGACTCTGCAGTCTATTTACACCTACAGGCCAGTGGACACTCTTTCAATGATCAGGATGTTCACATCCTGGATAGGGAAGAACGCTGGTTTGAGCGCGGAGTCAAGGAGGCCATTTACGTGAAAAGGGAAAGACCATCTCTGAATCGAGGAGGGGGCCTAAGGGTACATTATTCGCCATCTTACAATGCTGTGATTGCAGCCATTCCCCAACTCTCTGTGAATGGTACTCATGGCCATTGATCAGTGTTCTTTGATCAGTGGGTTTTGGTCAGTGATTGTTGATCAATGGTCATGGGAATTTGCATAATTATGATTAAGGAACTGACCTCACAGCCCATTGTTCCTTCAGTGGGCTGGTTTCAGTCATTATGCAAATGTACTGTTTATAAGGTTTGGGGAAACCTGCAGTCAGCTGAGACTGAAGAAGTCACTTGGATGAGTGACGAAACATTTCTCCCACAGAACGCTACGTCCAGATGAACAGATTCAACTTTTGGAGATTTGGTTAAATTTGGACAATCCCACTTATTAAGGACCACACCTACAGAGCACGCTGTGAGGTGTGGTGGAAATGTTATTTTTTTGTTTGTTTGGGGTTTTTTTTATTATTATTATTTGTTTGTCAAATGTCAAGGGGGGAATAGGAAGGTTTAGAATGGTTTTTTTTTTTTTATCACTTTTTGAACTTTTGGAATCAGATTAGGTTAATTTTTGTTTATGTTTAGGTTGTAAGAAATTATTGTGTTGAATTTTGGTTTATATTTATCCACAAAATAAATACCATATATTTTTCAAAGATTTAATTTAGAAGTGAGTTCTGAAACAATCCATCTATTTCCACCCACAGCCTTTCCTTGGACCATTTTCATTTTTGGAACTTAAAAGGCCAATACATTTAATTTAAAAAATCATTTGAATTGGATGTCACCTTGGAATTTGGGGGAACTTGGAAGACTGGATGGTTGGACTTGGATGATTGGATCGTCACAGAATTGGCTGAAAAAGGATGCACAAAGTTCACTCAGTAATATTAGTAAAGCCTATAGTCTAAGCCAGTAAAATCTCCCAAGCAGCTTTAATGGTGCTGATGGAAGCTGAGGTGGAAAGAATCACTTTGAAGGCAAAGTTGGACGCATTGCAAGACAAATATGCACCCAAACTGGAAGAAGTTCAATTAAAAGCAAAAGAAGCATTGGCTTTAAGAACTAAGTTAGTGTAAAAATGCAAATTTTCACTTCTGTTCAGAATCAGCAGAGTCTGGATTCCAGGGCTTTATTATTTAGAATTGTTTACCACAGTCCACTGAGAATTTTAGTGAGTAGGTGCATGCACATGAGTCCACAGAAGCTTATGTTGAAGGAAAAAAGCAGCTTGAGTCAAACTTTGATAACAGAGCAAAAATAAAATCTGCATTTATAGATAAGGCTCTGAATTGGTCAGTTTTAAAATCTGATGGTGCTTCAGCATTATGAGCTTACACATTCTTTTTGAGAAGCTGCTTCAACACAATGGATGAAGCCGGGTTTACTGATGAGATGGAAAATTCAACCATTATATCAGGATTCTTGTTTCAAAGTTACCTTTTAGACTTTGCAATAAATGGCGAATGATAGTTGTTGATATAACAGAGAAATGCAATCACGGAGCGAGACTCAAAGAACTTGATTTTCTTGAAAAGCAAACAAGAGCTGCACAAGATCCTGTTTTTGGAGAGAGTCAAAACACAAAGAAAAGATGCCTTCAAAACCATCAAAGGCACCATTTATAACTAAAAGCAGTAGGTTTGCTGCTTCTCTTGCTGTCATAACAGAAAAATGACAAACAGGAATTGGAACAAATTTAATTAAGCCATGAAGACAAAGGGTTAGATCAAACTCAGTCCTTGGTGGACTGGGGATGTTTCATCTTCAGAACATCCTCTATTTGATTGTTTGAGGGATGTCAAAGACTGGTTATCATGTAACTCTCTTACCCTAAATGAAATGAAGACGGAAATTATTGTTTTTTATAGACATATTGCTCTGGGACAACTAACTAGTACACCCGAGCGTGTTGCTAATCACCTCACTGATGCTGCTAAGAATCTTGGAGTTTTTATGGATAGTTCCTTCAAATAGATAAACAGGTGTCTACTGTGGTAAAAAAGTAGCTTCCATCAACTATGCCAATTTCTAAGGCCAAACCTTATATACCACGTAAAGATCTAGAGAAACTTATTCATGCATTCATCACTTCAAGACTATTTTAACTCACTTTACTTGGGCCTCCAATTTTCCCTCCTTCAGCGATTGCATTTGGTACAAAATGATCCAGCATGTCACTTAAACAGCACTAGAAGATATGATTCCATCACCCCAGTTCTTCCCAACTTACATCGGTTTCCTATTAAATATCAAATTGAGTTTAAAATTTTATTGTTTACTTATAAAATTCTAAATAATATAGCGCCTAACTACTTAGCTGATCTCCTCTGTATAGCCCTAAGAGAGCACTAAGATCATCCGGTCAACTGCTCTTAGTGCTACCTAGGTCTCGGCTGAATACTAGAGAAGGTCATGCCTTTGCCGTTGCCACACCCAAATTATGGAATAATCTTCTTCTTGACATTCACACATCTGATTCTATTCAATCTTTTAAATCAAGTCTGAAAACTTACTTGTTTAATCTAGCATTCTAGGCTAATTAGGGTGATTTTCATCCAGCTCTGCATTTACTTTATGTAATTTGTGTGTGTGTGTGTGTGTGTGTGTGTGTGTGTGTGTGTGTGTGTGTGTGTGTGTGTGTGTGTGTGTATGTATGTATGTGATTTTACTGGTAAGCACTTTTGGTCTTTAAATGTGTTATACAAATAAATATGATATGATATATTGCATAGGCAAACTTAATTATTACATCTGAGAACAAACAATGTGGATTTTCTGGTTTTATAATAACACATTTTATTTTCTATAATTAAAGACAGACTAGTTCGGGATTCTCAGAAACTCACTGTGAAGTTATGGCCTCATCTCTGTCCAGCCCCTCCCATCTAACAGAGCTGGACATGAGTGGAAACACCCTGCAGGATTCAGCAGTGAAGCTTCTGTGTGCTGGACTGGAGAATCCAAACTGTCGACTGGAAACTCTAAGGTGAGTTCACTAATTGCAGCTCTTATCGTTATTTACATTTCAGATCTTTGATTGAATTCTTTAGTTCATAATTGTTCAGGAAATGTCTGAAGACAAATGTGAAGAATTTTGAGTGCTTAAAGTCTTTCCAAAAGACAGAAAAAACTGTTTTTCCTTTTGACTTCAAAAAGAAGTCACAGACTTGAGCAGGGTTTATTTAAAGGCTGACAGTGGAGTGGTGATAGGGAGATGTTTGACAATCAGTACACTCACATTACAGCTGATGAAAGAATCTGTGTATATGATTAAACAGCTGATTGCTCACAGCTTGTGCACTGTTGGAGATGTTCATTTGGCTGAAGTCTGTAAAGAAATTGCGGTCCATTTAGTTCACATGGTGTGGCCTCAGAATGGACCGAGTTCCCCAGATCACTGCAGCATCCTTAGCATGGAGGTTTCTTCCTCAGTCTTGGAGTCCCTAAAGGGTCCATCCACACCACCAGGGTCTTCTCCCTTGCCTTTTCTTTGTCCTTGTACTTCAGTGGCTGTGCTGCGTCTATGTTTGTGCAGTGTTGCTCTCCCGTGGAAGTGCTGATGTCCCTGCCTTGAGTAAAGTGCTGGTCTTTCTTCAAGTGGAAAAGCATCCTTCACTGACCAAATGAACAAAGGTCTGGAGTTTGATCCCTCCTAGTAGGACAGGAAACATACTGATAAGAGTTTCAAAGTGTCTTAGCAAGCAGAAATTTGTCAAATGAGCCAGTATACCTAAGGTATAGGTATAGGCAATCACGCCATACCAGTATTTAAAGGCTGTACTGGGTCCTGAGTGGTGGTGTTGTTGCTTTTAGTGTGTGTTTGCGAGCTGCAGCCATTTGTATGTAGCAGCAACTGTAATAATAAATGTATGCTGGAAAGCATGCGTACATGGTCCAGTCTATCGTGCATCTATTACTCAAACTTTTAGTGAAGAGAAGTTGATCATCAGTGACACTGTCTTTAAAATACTCCTGTTAGAAATGTACTAGTTTAAAATGAAAATGTATTTTCTCTTGTGTTTGTTTCAAGCTGCTTCCTGTTGGCTGTTTGGAGTTTCCATTTTCTAAACTATAACATTTTGAACCTTCTTCAGCTCTGGACTGATTATGAAACACTGAATGATTTCAAGCACAGACTTTGTCTAACAAACTTACAACTTTAATTCTTTACACAGATTGGTGAGCTGTGGTCTGTCAGAGATCAGCTGTGATTATCTGGCAGCAGCTCTGAAGTCCAACCCCTCCTATCTGAGAGAGCTGGACCTGAGGTTGAACAACAAGCTGCAGGATTCAAGAGTGAAGCAGCTGTGTGGTTTTCTGGAGAGTCCAGGATGTGGACTTGAAACTCTGAGGTCAGTCACCATGTTTTAGTTGTGCTGAGATGAATATGGTGTGGAAGTTGTGCTGACACTGAACTGCAGACATAAGGCTGATATTATAGTCCCCATAGTGCTTATTCTTCTTCTTCCTCCAGTTTAACAGCAGCTTGCATCCATCGAAGATGCATTACTGCCACCCTCTGGTGTTACCTAGACTGCACTTAGCTCTTTAAATCCTCTTAAACAATCCCGTTCTTCTCAGAAACTGAAGAACCACTCCTTTCCTTTCATGACATCCTTGCAAGTCAACCACCTTTTCAAACCTGAGTTCCCCCCTAATTCCCAATTCTACCCTCATCATTCTCCTGTGGTTACCATACCTTCTGCAGTTAATAAATACATGCTCAATTTTTTCCATAACACCACACCAATTACATAGCCCCGTTAAATGTTTCCCCATCCTAAAAAGAGTGCCATTCAGGTAACAATGCCCTGTTCTTATTCTACACATAACAATCTCCTCCCGCCTGTCCATTCCTTTATTTCTTTTAACTTCTACTGTATTTTGTACTATGCAATTGTCTCCCTCTAGTTTCATTATCCCACACCATTTTCCATAACTTCTTACTTTCACTCCAAACAATATACCTTCCCTCAGATTTAGATAATGGTGTCTGTACCTCTATGTCTACTCTTTTAACAACTTCCTTAGCCATTCTATCTGCTCTTTCATTCCCCATAATGCCTATATGAGCTGGTGTCCACATTATTACTACACGTTTGCCCTGTTCACACACACTCTGTGGTTAGAACACATAATATAACTTCATACAGAATGGTCTGATTGCTACTTGTATTCCCATTTTCTATACTTAACACAGCTCACAATGAATCAGTGCATATTATTACTTTTGGAACTCTGCTGTCTTCCACCCATTCTAATGCCATCAATATGGCATAGAGCTCTACTGCTTAAACACTCAAAAAGTTTGATGTTCTTTTCCCAAACTTGATATTTAATTCCGGAACTACCACTGCCAAACCAGTTGCTACACTATCTGGATCTCTCGATCCATCTGTGTACACCTGCACATAGCTACTGTACTTGCCCTCCAACCTACTATAAGATTCTTGACAAAGATCTGTTGTGATGTCCCTCTTTTTAATATCCACTAACGTTCTATCCACTTTAATGAAATCCCATGCCCAAGTGGGCTTTATAGGCCACAACACCGTCTAGCTGAATTCCTTGTCATAGACCTTAACTGCTCTTGCCCTCTCATCCCCAACCCATCCAAAGCTATTTTTAAATTCCTTACCTCTCTCCCAAAAAATTTTCAACACCTTCTTAACAGGATGATTGTTGTTGTGACCATTCAAATTAACCCAACAATTAGCCATCAACTGCTACCTTCTAATATGCAGAGGCATTTCTCCAGCTTCCACCTGAAGAGCACATACTGGCGTTGTTTTAACCGCCCCTAAACAAATCCTCAGCACATGAGCTTGGATAACATCCAGTTTCTTTAACCAAGTTTTAGCCACTGCCCCTATTTATCTAATTGGAGCGTCATAGGATCTTCAGGCACCCAATCATCCGCATGGTCTGGCACACTTCAATCTGCATAAAAGAGGGCTCGCATGGGTCTCCCAGTAACCAATCATCCACAAGTCTCAGCACACTCTGATTTGCATGAACCAAAAAAAAAGCAGTCTCACTCCATCCAAGGGCCAGGGCCGTAACACCAATTAAGAGTCATTAGTATTTATCTGGAACTAACTCTCTGTGCCTACTCTCTAACTGGAGTCCCTGTCCTTGAAAGAGCTATCAAACCATCCCAAAGATATCCAGTCTAACAAATAAGCGGGATTATTATTATGAACTGAACATTATTCATATATGAACAGAATTCAGTCAACCTGTTTGGTGATTGGACTCTGATAGCCAATGACGGCTGAATGGATTCCCAGCAGTGATGGGGATTAGGCATTAGGGATTAGTCTAGATCAGGGATGGCCAACTACAGGCCTCGAGGGCCGGTGTCCTGCATGTTTTAGATATCACCCTGTTTCAGCACACCTGTTCATTAACACGCCTCTGCAGAACTTCAAGACATGCTGAGGATGTCATTTAGCCATTTGAATCAGCTGTGTTGGATCAAGAACACATCTAAAACCTGTAGAACACCGGCCCTCCTGGCCTGGAGTTCGGCACCCCTGGTCTAGCTGCTGGTGATGAAAATGAAGATGGAGGCTTGGATGGGACCTAAGTAAGGCTCCATCCGAGTACAAAACTGAGGTTATTGTACTCGGCCCTGAAAATCTTAGAAATATGGTATCTAACCAGATTCTTACTCTGGATGGCATTACCTTGGCCCCTACTAACACTGTGAGGAACCTTGGAGTCATAAACAGCATATGTCCTTCAATGCACATATTAAACACATATGTAAGACTGCTTTCTTCCATTTGCACAATATCTCTGAAATTTGAAATATCCTGTCTGAGAGTGACATAGTGATGCACGAATCATGAACGAATTGTTCACTACTCGAGAATCACTTTATAGACTCTTGAATCGTGATTCACAAGCCCAACTGACTCACTGACTCATCCCTGTTGCTGTTAGCAAACCAATTTCATTAGTAGGAATATATCCAGCTTATAATTAAAATTGTGGGGAAAAAAACAACAGCCAGTTTCATAACAAAAAGATTAATGCTCTGAACTGGAAGAAAAAAACCCTGAGTAGAAGCTCACATCAAGACAATAGCTCCTCGGTTCACAGCAGCATCGCTCTGCTAATATGCTAACAGCACATTTTAGCTACTCACCCCCTCCCTCCTGTGCTGAATCGTAGCATAAACGAATGGGAGGCAGAGCCTTCAGTTTTCAGAGCTCTCATCTATTGAATCAGCTTCCAGTTCCATACAGGAGACGGACATTATAGCTAATTTTAAGATTAGGCATTTTACAAAAGCATTTAAGTTAGGGCTGGATCAAGTGACTCTGAATCTTCCCTTAGTTATGCTGCAATAGGTGTAGGCTGCTGGGAGATTCCCATGATGCGCTGTTTCTTCTTCAGTCACCTTTCTCACTCACAATTTGTTAACAGACCTCTCTGCAGGGAATCATACTTGTTATTATTTCTGTGGCTCTCTTCCACCAAATGTCGTTTGTCCGGTCTTCTTTCTTTTACACCAGCTGGTCACGGTAGATGGCCGCCCCTCCCTGACCCTGGTTCTGCTGGAGATTTCTAGCTGTTAAAAGGGAGATTTTCCTTCTTGCTGGCACCAAAGTACTTGCTCATAGGGGGTCATATGACTGTTTTTCTGTTTGTATTATTTTAGGGTCTACCTTACAAAATAAAGTGTCCTGAGCTGATGGTTGTTGTGATTTGGCACAACAACCGTACAATTGAATTAAAATTAATTATGAAACACTGAATGATTTCAAGCACACACTTTTTCTAATTAACTTGCAGCCTTCATTCTTTATACAGATTGGGGAGTTGTGGTTTGTCAAATATCAGCTGTGATTATCTGGCAGCAGCTCTGAAGTCCAACCCCTCCCATCTAAGAGAGCTGGACCTGAGCAACAACAGCCTGCAGGATTCAGGAGTGGAACAGCTTTGTGGTTTTCTGGAGAGTCCAGAATGTGGACTTGAAACTCTGAGGTCAGTCTCCATGTTTTAGTTGTTTAGTTCATTTCATTTCATTGCAGGTGGGATAAAGCAGTTAATTAAAAGTAGTCTAACATAAATGTAAATGATGTAATTTGATTATTTTAATAAACCATGTAACTTGGGTGGATTCGATGCTGGCGTGACCACAGTGCACACGTCTAATGTCGCTCACAGTGGTCCAAGGGATCGCTCAGGGAGTTTGTGTGTTCACTCAGACACATGAAAAATTAGAGGGAACATTGTCAGTGACCCAGTGTTTTTTGTATTTTTACTTTTGATTTCATCATGGATTGTGACTATTGGTTTTTTTTGTTTTTGTTTTTTTTCTCTCATAGTGTTTCTAGCTCCCTAGTTTTGTGGTACTTCCTGAGTTCAGATTTACAGGTTTTGTTATTTGGCTTCCCAGTGTAAATTCTGTGCTCCCTCTGTTCTGTGTTTTTCTTGCCTGTGTATCCCTTCTAATGTAGTCAGGTCTCTGTGTAAAGCCCGTGTCTCTGAGTCTGCATCTTCACGTGTATCTTGAATTTCCTGTTTTATTGTGAAAGTCTGTGTCTTATGCCAGTGTGTTCAGATTGTGTTTCCTCTGTCTCGTCTTGTCAATCAGAATCAGCTCTGCCTCCCTCCTGTGTGTAGTTTCCTCGTTCCCATCAGTGTATTTATAGGCTGTGTCCCAATTAAGAGACCGCATGCTTGAAGTACGCATTTTGAGTGCGATTACGTCACCGCCACGCGACGACTTCTTTCCCAATTCAAAGTGTACTTCAAATGCATACTCCAAATGCGCCGTTGATTTCCCCAAATATCAAGCGTGGTCCGGTGCACGCTTCGTGGTCCCATATATCCCACGATTCATAGCGCGGTGGTGGGTGTGGATAATTTTACCGCAAAATACGGCAGAAGGGAGCAGCCGAAGAGTGAACTTTCAAAAGTAAGTACTGAATATGATGTCATTTATTTATGTGCGAATGTTTAATAACGAAGAACATTAAAACATTACATGCTGCTGTAATATCCTGTAAATATGTGTGTGTGTGTGTGTATATATATATATATATATATATATATATATATATATATATATATATATATATATATATATATATATATATATATATATATATATATATATATATATATATTATATTTCCATTACCACAGTGAGATGATTTTAGTCTCGTGAACAACAATTGTTATTTACTAATCTTGAAATGACTGTTCAGTACAGAAATGAAGCCCAACTATCATGTTTTACAGTCCCGTGGTCTCAGCCTCAGATACTCAACTAATCAAAGTGATATCAGAACAAAAATGAGTGACCAACAAAACATTTTCTCCTTCATTTCTGTCAAACAAAGCTGTATGTAACGTTTCTCGCGGTTAGTATCATGGTTGCTAGGCAACCTGAACAGCGCGATGAAGGCTAGACCGTCCCATTTCACAAGCCTCTCACTTCCGCACTTCTCGTACTTATAGTACACACCGTACGTAGTACGCGTAGTGTGCGTACTTCAAGCATGCAGTCTCTTAATTGGGACACAGCCATAGTGTGTGTTCTCTCATGTTCATCACTAGTCCGTCTGTTTCTTCCCTGCGCTTTCTCCCGAAGTCTTCCATTCAGCTTAGTTTTGTTAGTCATTCCCAGTTTAGGTCACCTTTAGGTTTTGTTTTGCTTGCTGTGTTTCTGTTTATGCCACCAGACTGTAAATAAACCTCGCTCACATCCAAGCCTGTGCCAGCATCTGGCACAGAGCAGAGATTCAGATCTCCAAAATCAAACTGGCTGCATCAGGGCATGTAGTTAGTCTGAAAATTCTGCAGAGTTTCCTGTTTGAACCGACTTCGTGTTAGCCTCAGCTGTTTGGAGTTTCCCTTTCCTAAACTTCTACATTCTGAACCTTCTCAGCTCTGAACAGATTATGAAACACTGAATGATTTCAAGCACACACTTGTCTATTAAACGTATATCTTTGATTCTTTATACAGATTGTGGCGCTGTGGTCTGTCAGAGAGGAGTTGTGATTATCTGGCAGCATCGCTGAAGTCCAACCCCTCCCATCTGAGAGAGCTGGACCTGAGTAACAACAACCTGCAGGATTCAGGAGTGAAACAGCTGTGTGGTTTTCTGGAGAGTCTAGGATGTGGACTTGAAACTCTGAGGTCAGTCACCATGTTTTAGTTGTGCTGAGATGAATATGAAGTAAAAGTTTTGCTGACTGCAGACATAAGGCTGATATTATATTGATTCACACTGAGGATCTTCTGTTCTGCTTTCTACTTCTCTGGGTTAGTCCATTGACTGTAGCAGAAGAATGTTCACATTCCAAGCAGTGAAACTCAACGTATGGCCAGCGGCCCTCCACAAGGTGCCAACCGGGCTACCAAGCTTTCCTAATTCAGATTAACTGGGAACTGTTCTTCCTCACAGTTCTAAGTATCAGACACAACAATGAATATTCCGCAGTTTACTTTCTTAAGCAGGTCAAAAGTCACGGCACACAGTAATTAGTATAGAATAAATAATAGAATAACATTAGGTATTGCACAGTGGTGTTGGTGGTTGTGGAGGTTGTGCAGTCTGTTAATGGAGTGCATTTGAGAGTTCAGAGTTGTTGTGGCTTTTGGGAAGAAACTATTTTTGAGTCTGTCTGTCTATGTGCTCATGCATCTGTAGCCACGTTGAACAGGTCAGAACCAGGGTGGGAGCTATCCTTGATGATGTTTGTAGCTCTGCTGAGGCAGTTGGAGGAATAGATGTCCAACAGGGAGGGGAGAGGGCAGCCAATGATCTTCTATGATGCCTTGACTATTCTGTGAAGCCTCTCCCTGTCTGCCATGATGCACTTCCTGAGGATCCTCAGCCGACTTTACAACTTTTAAAAGTGAAGCCATGTGGTTCCTTGAATAAAAAACTACTTTTTAAAGTCTTATTCGTGTTTTTTATGATAAATGCACAACTGTAATGTGAAAAACTCCATTTTTTCTCATGTGTTTATTTGAAGCTGCTTCCTGTTGGCTTCAGCTGTTTGCATTTTCCATTTTCTAAGCTTCTACATTCTGAACCTTCTTCAGCTCTGAACAGATTATGAAACACTGAATCATTCCAAGAACACACTTTGTCTAATATGCTTACATCTTTCATTCTTTATACAGATTGAAGGACTGTGGTTTGTCAGAGATCAGCTGTGATTATCTGGTAGCAGCGCTGAAGTCCAACCCCTCCCATCTTAGAGAGCTGGACATGAGTGGAAACTACAACCTGCAGGAACCAGATGTGAAGCAGCTGTGTGAGCTTAAGGAGAGTCCAGACTGCAGACTCGAGGTGCTGTGGTCAGTAAAGTGTTGGATTGAGTCTGTGGTGCTTCTGCAGTATTGTACTAAACACAGTCAGCATTAAACAAAGATCCAGTTTTTTCTGTAAAGCTGCAGCTTCTCAGTGAAGCTGTGAGAGGAGAATGGTGACAGGCTTCAGGATTGGACACAAACACTTCCTGTTTCCGCCTGACCTTTCTACCTTTATGGTCACACATGCTCTGATCAAACACTGTCAACAGCCAATCAGCTCTCTGAAAAAACCAGCATGCAGACCAATGACTGCATTCATTTCCAAGTTTAAAGCAGTGAAGAACACAATCTGTAGGTGATGAAGTATTTAGTGAGACCAGATGTTTGGATGCAATTCCTTCAGTGAACAGCAGGAGCCATTACATCTGGATTGTTGGGGTTGTTTTGGGGTTCCTAAAGAGCTCAGAGTGGACAAACCAAGGTTATTCTAATGAATGAAAGTCCAAACTAAGACTAGGAGTGAAAAACATTTTAATGAACTTAAACACTTGTTTATATCCTCTGCTTTTCCTTCTTCTCTCTGCAGGTGGAGGTCATGGTAAACAGGACAGTGTGTGTGCTGAGAGAGGATGAGCTGTGTCCTGGTGATCCAGAGAGGTTGAAGCAGCAGTGTAGAGACACTCTGACTGGGCCATGTTACTGGGAGATGGAGTGGAGAGGAGAGCTTCATCCAGCAGTGACTAACAGAGGATTGTAAAGAAGTGCAGATGATTTTCAGTGCTGCAGACTGATGTGTGTTGTGTGTATCTTTTTTGTGGTGAATTTCCACAACGTGGTTGGCACGCTATCTGTCATGACCATAATCTCATCCTGGTCCTGGTGCGTTCCTATCCTTTCCAAAACAACCTGACCTATAACCCAGGTCATATAATTTACATTATATTCAGTCTATACATCAAATGTATTATTTAAGGTTTAAATGAATACTTCAAATATTGCATCATCCTCATGTTTACATATTAAATCTTCTATGTTCTAAATCTAGTCTAAGGAGCTTGGAAAGAAAAGCATCTGTACTTCTTTCTTTTAAAGAACTCCAGATGCTTTTCTTTCCAAGCTCCTTAGACTACGATGACCTGCATGATTGAGAACCTTCACAGACATGTTCTAAATCTAGTTAACATTCAACCATCACATTTATCAAATATGAGAACTAAACATTCAACTACTCACATATTTAATCAGATACTGGACATGAAGAGGTTATCTGAATGTTATATATTTTAAAATGTTTCTGAAAATATATGAAATCATAATAAATGTATATCATTCAAAGTTTACACTGGGTAGCAAGTGCAAGTTAAACTGAAGCTGCCTGTGTAGTAGCAGAAGCATTTTAGGAAAGTGACATTGCACTTTCTTTTTAGACATAAATGTCATGGTGGACGTTGAACTATCAGGGGAAAAGCTGTTAAAGTCATGATATCAGAGATTTTTTCATCAGATTTGACAAAATATTCTGAACATTAATGTTTGTTGTCCTGTTGACTTTTGAAATTTATGAAAATATGCACATACACAGTGGTTTATTTGGCATCATGAACACATGATCAGATTACAGAACTCATATGGAATCATGACACAAACATGGTGTCAGAGTTTTACCCCTGATACTGCTGTATAAACAGAAGCTCACTCAGGAACGAGGTCACAGAGCTCAAGTTTTCACTCGCGAGAGGGAAGCAGTTGTCTCCAAAACACTTCACACACATTATTCGTAGAGCTTGTTGCTGTATTACCTAAGAGAAATTGCTATATCTGGTTACAAAGTGTAATTGTGCAAGCATGGGTATACAATGTGTGTGGTTATATGATGGGAGTGCAGCCCTCCCAGGATGTTGTCGGTAGAATCTGTTCTTCTCAAGGCTGCTTGTTCCCCTTATCGAGGTCTTGCACGTACTCACATGCGTGGGTTACATAGAGAGAAAACAGAAGCATTCTAGCTTTATAAATGGCAACCTACAACACATGCATTAAACCTAACACATGGTTTTACCTGCTTTTAGTGACAGGCATTGGATTTCAAGCTGAGGATACAACGATGTGATACAGATTTACAGCACATAAAGAAGAAATATTAAACCCATCACCATATCTGAACTAAATCAAAACAAATATCCTGCTACAGTTTAATGATGAACCAATACTGTTGAATATCTGCTGATACAAGCAGGAAACTCATGTTCCCATCAAAGTGTCCAGTTTACAGGTGAATCCTTGATTTTTATCAGTAAGGGTTGATTTGTTTAATGAGCCCCGATCAAACTAAAGGATTTTAGGTGGAAATAATCAGGAGCCCTGGTAAAATGATCACTCACCCATCTGAAGAACCAGAAACAGACTCCACTGCATCGTCGCTCTGTCACATGAAAATGACTTTTCTTTCATTTGGAGGAAACAATGAATCCAGTAGCTCTTCACTGTTTGATGGACACACACATCAGCTCTTTATATTAAACATAGCTATCTGGTTTATCATGCACTGCTATAAGAAATATATGCCATATAATATAAATGATCATCTATTTAAGATTGGCCATGAAGAAAAAAATCAATAGATCAAATGTCGTCGACACAGCACCACTGTACCCACAAACATGAAATGATCCTGCAAGTTTGAAACTTATATCTTGTTTTTCTCTCGTGTTCATGGACACAGCTCTGCAGTAAATAATCATCTGTACTAACACACACTCTCTTTGTACTCAGCATGTCAATATTAAGATACAGATTTCCCCCTGACATAAAGAAACAGTGTAGATATCAGTTATGAAATTACTTGCTTACATTAACCCATAGAAAAAGGACAGGAAACACCTCACTGTGGACTGTCTATCAAGATGAAAGAGGAAGTGTAAATATAATATGTAAATGTAAGTTTTTACTGTTTGCACAGCCTTTTTCAAGATGATGCTGGTGCAGGAGAGAGCTGTGAGCAAAGCTTTGAACACCAGTACCTACTCTTGCATGAAAAGGGGATGTGAATTCCATGTTTGGTTTTCTCCAGTAAACTCTGAAGAAATACCTAAATTATCAACCTTTTTGTTCTTAATTTATATTACTGGGTGTACTGGTCAACTGGAAACTCTAAATTGCCCAAAGATGTGAATGTGAATGCAAATTGTTGCCTGTGTCTCTGTTAGCCCTGCGACAGTCTTGTGACATGTCCAGGGCCTACCCTGCCTCTTGTTGTAAGACAGCTGGGATAGTCTTTCTCAAAGGTGTTAAAAAGTGAATGTCCACAATTATGGACATTCAAAAGTGCAAGCTCCATGAACACGCACAGCTATGGATTCCAGCTGCGTTCGTAGTTCTGCAAACTTTGACCCCCACAGAGTCGAGGTTTTTACTTCAATCAGCTGCATTTCAATTTCGCATTAACTGGCATTAATTCAGCCAGTTAATGCGAGACAAATCCAGCTGCTCATTAAAGCTTTCTGGTTTAATCAGAAAAGAAAACATTGGTCCATGCACCTGAAAGTCCTAAAAACAGGGGTCCGTTCTTCGTACCTCGCTAAGTAAGTTAGCTGGATTTGAATGTTGACGATTTCGCGTGATCTTGGATCGTTCGGTTCTCCGAAGCTCATCCGGGACTTGCTGTCATAGCAACAGATCCGTAAGCGTAAACCTGCTTGGGAGCAGGTTTACTTTATGTAAACAGGATTAGATCGCGGCCACTCAGGTATGTCCGCTTCATTTATACGAAAGCAACAGCGATATTTCTCCACTGTTTTTCCATAAATAAATATTATCAATGTAACTAAAGATAATGCAGCATTTGATGCTTTTATTGATTTCATACAGATACATACAGGTCATTTCCTAAAAAAAGGGAAATGTACTATTAATCATTCTATTACATGTATTTGATTATTTCAGATGTAATTCATATTTTAGAGTAGTAATAGTAAAACACTTCGTGTAATCAAGATGAGAGACCACGGCTATAAAAGTGAAGGTGGATTTGGGAAGTCTGTCGCAGCCATGTCCTGTCCGTTTGTACGCGAGCAAGGAAGGTGCAAGATTGATAAGGAGAGTTCTCAGAATTCAGCGGATATTGCGGGATAGACAGGATCCTTTAGCTCAGCGCGACAGTGTGCACATAGAGAGATATCGATTTTCCCATGAGGGTATTATTTACTTAACTCTCTCTCTCTCACTCTCTCTCTCACTCTCTCTCTCTCTCTACATATATATATCTATATATATATATATATATCTATATCTATATATATATATATCTATATCTATATCTATATCTCTATATCTATATCTATATATCTATATCTATATCTATATATATAAAAAAAAAAAAAACACCCAGCGCGCCCCTGCGGGCGGTTTATCCTTCAAGCTCGGGTCCTCTACCAGAGGCCTGGGAGCTTGAGGGTCCTGCGCAGTATCTTAGCTGTTCCCAGGACTGCGCTCTTCTGGACAGAGATCTCCGATGTTGTTCCCGGGATCTGCTGGAGCCACTCGCCTAGCTTGGGAGTCACCGCACCTAGTGCTCCGATTACCACGGGGACCACCGTCACCTTCACCCTCCACATCCTATCAAGCTCTTCTCTGAGCCCTTGGTATTTCTCCAGCTTCTCGTGTTCCTTCTTCCTGATATTGCTGTCATTCGGAACCGCTACATCGATCACTACAGCCGTCTTCTTCTGTTTGTCTACCACCACTATGTCCGGTTGGTTAGCCACCACCATTTTGTCCGTCTGCATCTGGAAGTCCCACAGGATCTTAGCTCGGTCATTCTCCACCACCCTTGGGGGCATCTCCCATTTTGACCTCGGGACTTCCAGGTTATACTCAGCACAGATGTTCCTGTACACTATGCTGGCCACTTGGTTATGGCGCTCCATGTATGCCTTGCCTGCTAGCATTTTGCACCCTGCTGTTATGTGCTGGATTGTCTCTGGGGCATCTTTACACAGCCTGCACCTGAGGTCTTGCCTGGTGTGATAGACCCCAGCCTCTATGGATCTTGTACTCAGAGCTTGTTCTTGTGCTGCCATGATTAGTGCCTCTGTGCTGTCTTTCAGTCCAGCTTTGTCCAGCCACTGGTAGGATTTCTGTATATCAGCCACCTCCTCTATCTACCGGTGGTACATACCATGCAGGGGCCTGTCCTTCCATGATGGTTCCTCGCCTTCCTCCTCTTTCTTGGGTTTCTGCTGCCTGAGGTATTCACTGAGCACGCTGTCAGTTGGGGCCATCTTCGTGATGTATTCGTGGATGTTTCTTGTCTCATCCTGGACTGTGGTGCTGACACTCACCAGTCCCCGGCCCCTTCCTTCCGCTTAGCGTACAACCTCAGGGTGCTAGACTTGGGGTGAAACCCTCCATGCATGGTAAGGAGCTTTCTTGTCTTGATGTCAGTGGCTTCTATCTCCTCCTTTGGCCAGCCTATTACCCCAGCAGGGTACCTGATCACGGGCAGGGCGAGGTGTTGATGGCCCGGATCTTGTTCTTACCGTTCAGCTGACTCCTCAGGACTTGCCTGACCCTCTGCAGGTACTTGGTGGTTGCAGCTTTCCTAGCGGCCTCTTCATCGTTCCCATTCGCCTGTGGGATCCCCAGGTACTTGTAACTGTCCTCTATGTCTGCAATGTTGCCTTCTGGTAGTTCAATCCCCTTAGTTCTGACTACCTTCCCTCTCTTTGTTACCATCCGACTACACTTCTCCAGCCCGAATGACATTCCAATGTCATTGCTGTATAGCCTGGTAGTGTGTATCAGTGAATCGATGTCTCGTTCACTCTTGGCATACAGCTTGATGTCATCCATGTACAGGAGGTGGCTGACAACCGCTCCGTTCCGTAGTCGGTATCCGTAGCCAGTCTTGTTAATGATCTCACTGAGGGGTTCAGGCCTATGCAGAACAGCAGTGGGGACAGAGCATCTCCTTGGTAGATCCCGCACTTGATGGTGACTTGTGCTATGGGCTTGGAGTTGGCCTCTAGTGTTGTGTGCCACATTCCCATTGAGTTCCTGATGAAGGCTCTTAGGGTCCTGTTGATCTTGTACAATTCTAGGCATTCCAGTATCCAGCTGTGGGGCATTGAGTCATAGGCCTTCTTGTAATCAATCCAGGCTGTGCACAGGTTGGTCAGTCTGGTCTTGCAGTCTCGGCTGACTGTTCTGTCTACCAGTAGCTGGTGTTTTGCGCCTCTGGTATTCTTGCCAATCCCTTTCTGTGCCCCGCTCATGTATTGACCCATGTGCCTGTTCATCTTAGCCGATATGATGCCTGACAGGAGCTTCCATGTAGTACTGAGGCAGGTTATTGGTCGGTAGTTGGATGGGACGGTCCCTTCTTGGGGTCCTTGGGGATCAGGACCGTCCGACCTCGGTTAGCCATTCCGGTGTCTCTCGTTAACTAGCAGCTGGTTCATTTGTGCTGCCAGACGCCGTGGAGTGCGTTAATACAGCACTACGGATATATATAGATATATCTATATATATCTATATATATATATATATATATATCTCTATATCTCTCTCTATATATATATATATATATATATATATATATATATATATATATATATATATATCTCTCTATCTATATATATATATATATATATCTCTCTATCTATCTATATATATATATATATATATATCTCTATCTCTATCTATCTATCTATCTATATCTCTCTATCTATCTATCTATCTATATCTCTCTATCTATCTATCTATCTATCTATATCTCTCTATCTCTCTATCTATCTATATCTCTATCTCTCTATCTCTCTATCTATCTATATCTCTATCTCTCTATCTCTCTATCTATCTATATCTCTATCTATATATCTATCTATCTATCTATCTATCTATCTATCTCCCAACTTACTGTGCATGCTTCAGTCACCTCTTGCATGGGAACAGGTAAAAGTGATGGAGTGTTATGTAAAACTACACACAAAAAAACCCCCACAATGTCAATAAATGTCACAGTACAAAAAGCCGGGGTGTGACGAGGGGGTGCAGGACCACCACCTGTCTTTATTTGCTCTGCCCTTTTCTTGGTTGCTGTTATAAACAAACAAACAGATTATTTCAGGGTCTCTTTTCAAGAGACTAAAAGCAATGTAAGTGATAAATATTACCATTCTGTAGAATATTCTTATATTTCACTTTTACTTGTTCCCATGTTCTAGTGGGTCCTGTTGTGGCTCTAATGTGAAAGAGGATATAATGTAATGTAATATAATAAATTACTTACGAGTTTAATTTGTCAGCAACTTTCTGCCAGCCCTCTCTCCTTGCTTTTGCAGCCTTTGCAGTGTTCCCTTGCGTTTTAATTAAACTCTGAAACTCCTGAAATCCCTCAATCAAGAGTTCTTGCTCTGCTGCCAAAAATACTGAGCGCTCCTTCGACATCTTCGCCGACCAATCAAAGGGTTGCCGATCAATGTTTCTACTATCGATGCGTAGCCCCTTTTAAGCCACCCAGTGATCTCAGATTACTTCATCCAGCTGTACTAATCGTCAACAACAGGTGTGTTCGGAGAACCGGATTAGCGAGCTCAAAGTTAGCACGATGATTTGATCTTGGATGTGTCATTTGATCTTGGATGTAGTAAGCGAGGTACGAAGAACGGACCCCAGATTGTGAATTCTGTCTCGAGTCTACAGATGTATCTGTATATTTCCGTGGTGCTGATGCTGCCATGAGCGGAGAGCTCCTGAAGCATTTGAAGTGTTGGAATGCGGAAATTTCAACATCGCTTGAAAAAACTGCCAGCTAGCAACGTTCCTCTCACCAGTAGGCTAAGTTATTTTTAACCAATTACAAGTTGAATCTGGTAGTTGGAGTTGTTAGCTAAGATACCGTCATTAAGAAGCAGCACAACTAATGTGTCTATGCGAGCTAATTTGCAATGTGCACCGCTGGCCCGGCCATTTATTTTGTAATCCACCTTCTCAGATTAATTCAATGCGTGTTGTGCCCAGGACTGGACTGGGACCAAAAAAAAAAAAAAAAAAAAAAAAAAAAAAAAAAATCAGCCTGGGCATTTTTACTAGAGACTGGCCCACCAGCTATTATAGGAAAAGCCATTAAGGCTTTGAATGAAAACAAATGCTGTTGTGACAGTGATGTACACTGTCTTGTTGGTATATGTATTAAATATACCTGTCCAGTGATTAATTCCTTAAGTACATGGAGGCAGGACCTGACAGCAGAAGAATACTCCATAATGTGTTGCACAGTATTATATGTATATTGATTTATTTTTCCATTTACTGTATTTACCAGTATCAAGAAGTCACAAGCAAAGAAAGACCATACCATGGCACATTTTTAAATCTGGAAGGCTTATTGATTAAATTTGTTTATTAAAAAAGATTAACATAACCATTTTTTCACCCCCAAAAATAAATGTTCAAAGCAACAAAATGGTGGCCCAATATCAGATAGAATTGTGAACTCCACTCTGTACAGTGCGCATTCATAATGAAGCAGTTCATTTTATTTTGCAGATTCAAGCTGCTCTTCCTGTTTCTGGCCACCAGATGTCACCAAAGAGGACTGTTGAAAAGCTTCGCGTAATGAACCGTTTTTCAACAAAAGCTTCTCAAAGCTTCATTTGGCCATCACTACTATTAACACATAAGAACCCAGACCCATTTCTTGTTTATTTCTTATTTGGAAACAAATTTGCCACACAGGTGTTTAGTTATTTGAAAAAAAAAAAAATAATAAAAAAAAAATATTAGAATTTACCTCTTATTTGGATTTCCATAACACATGATGATCATATAGGTGCTGGTTTGGTTTAACAAGAAATTATTTGACAGCTTTGTCTTACATCACACAAAGCTGCATGCTAAAAAAAAAAAAAAAAAATCCGGCTTTAAAATGGAGCTACTTTCAACAACCTGCAGGAAACTGATCAGATTTCTGTAATAATCTAGTAAAAAAAAAAAACATACACATATTTTAAGAAGTGCAAAAAGAGAACAGAAAAAAAACATCATTATCATGCTCATACTATTGTTGTCAGTTCTTAAGGCTGTTTAGCCAAAGCCACCAGGCTAGTGCCAACTTCTGCTCCTTCATTTCAGTGGGTTTTTGGAAACCCAGTTTCCTGTCACAACGGGACTGAACGAAACTCAAGCGCAGGCTCTGAGTAGAGAACAATAAAAAGTCTTTGCTCAGAGAAGCACCAGGTGATCCGTTTACAACGTGGGGGAAAAGATGGGTCCCGGGAACCCACACACGAACAGGGGAAAATATACTTGCGGTCCACATACGCACCCAGATCCACGCTCCGCATGTCACGCTCCTTTTCACACTCCACAAGGAACACAAAAGCTCGCTCCAATCCTCACACACTCGATTGCTCAGGTAACACAGGGGCAGGTCCAGGGAAATCTAGTCACAAAGGGTTACTACAGGAAGATCGCTAGGCAAACACAAGAATTAACTGACACTGACGAGAGTCGGCAACGATCCAGCAACGAGAAACACAGAGCTGCCATTTTATAAAGGGACTAGAACACTGTCGGGTGATGAGCCACAGGTGTGCAATTACAATCAGGTGCGTGGGCCAACAGCAGGAGCCCACAGGTGAGCTCCGCCCAGGCAGTGAGAGAAGCAGGGACAGAGAGGGCAGGAACAAATCAAAACAAAATCAAATGCAGCCACACTGAGCTGACCGGGTAGAAACGGGGACTCTGACATTCCCAGTCATGGCAGAAAATCAACCATGCAATAATAACTAAACAACCACACCCAATTAACTCGTCGGTATGATTGTCTTTGAGCAACTGTCACATCTTTATATTTTTACATGCTGTAGTGCCATTTTGGCAGTATTTCAAGTTGCTATACATCAGTACAACCGTTATATCCGTTAGAAAAAATATATTTTATTTGCTGTGTATTTTGTTTTATGGATTTAATAACAGGCCAGTATATTAAAAGCCACCTTTGAGTTATAAACTGTATCATAGGTCATTAGATTGTTTAGCAAGACTGAAAACAGTGCAGAATAGGAAGCTTTGTGTAGAGTTGCAAATTGCAGAGAACATCGCCTATTTTTATGCTGCTAAAAGAGAACAACAGGAAAAGGCTGTGGGTGAAAGAACGTTGAGACTGTTAGTAAGGTGGTACTGCCTTAGAGGTGGCTGAAGTTAACTGTCACTGATGGATGATAAATATACTCTGTTTACGCATGAGGGGGCGTGAATTCTGACATATAAAATTGTATATCAAAGTGCTTCCTTTTTGAGATCTACCGGGCTGCGCTTTGGGTGGTATCGTGTGGATCTCCCACATATATGTGCTTAATAAATAATTGTTGTTGACTGGACCTGCTCTGAGTACTGGTTGTTTATTCTCAGCACATCATCAAAGAATCGGGACATATCCCAAATTTTATTAGTGTGTATGCATTAAGTCCATAGTAACTACAAAAATTGCAAAAATGTGCAATACCCTACAAAAAATTTGAAATCTTTTTTTACACATATTTCTAGTTAGACAAATTTCACAGGGATACCCCCCAAAACTGTAAATACAGAATAGTTGCACAAAATTGTTTCCAGCCACAGGAACTTCATTTTGAGTGTCTTCATAGTTTTATTTTTGAGATACATCAATTTTTTATATGCTGTAGGAAAATGAAAATAAATATTATTATGCAAATTACCCCCAAAACAGCATGTGCATCAAAATAAACTATTTCCAAAAGTGTAATCTGAGTTTTAAGTATCTCTGAAACTATACAGAAAGGCATGAACGCAAACATGAATTTTAAAAACACCAGCATATCTTTGTAAATGTCCTACAGGAAAAAAAATTTATTTTCCAGGAAAATGACATCACTTCCTGTTTCAGGCAGGTAATGGAGGACATCAGATAGATCATGCTGACGTCTATTCCAACGTAGGAAGTGTTATGAATAGTCGATCAGATTGGCAAACCGTGTTTCTGGAATATTATGTTTTTATTGCTGCAAGTAGTTTTTCTGCAATTTTTGCTAAACTATATGTGTAAGGAAACCATTACCTAGGACAAGATGAATGCATAAGATATTAGTACAACTCCTCCGGTTTCATATGCAAAAATTATAATAATAATAATTGCACTAGCTTATGTGGTTGCAATTTTAGCAGACTTTAAAAATAGTTACGCAAAAGGGATAAGGATACAAATTGCTGAGTGGGTTCAAACTTACCCTTGGTAAAAGAAAATTAGATTTCTAGCTAAGTGGGAACATGAACTGCCCAGGTGTGCTGCCATTTTGGAAATGGTGTCATGGGTTCCCAGAGTCACTTACTTGTCACATGGCTGCATCAGGATGTTCAGTAGATGTCACTTGTTCATTTCATGAATTAAAAATCATGATTAAAACTTTAAAAGGAACTTTTCTCAGTGCTTAGAGGGATGTGGCACCTGTGAGTCTGTGGGTTCTCATTGGTTAATAGTCAGACTTCAGAGTGAACTGACCAACAACACAAAACTTTGTGTGCACCCCTCGACTGCAGCGGCAAGTCATGCTGTAGATGATAAAAGGTGATGTTCCTGGCAATGTGCTTTTTTATAGTTTGTAATATGTTGCTAATCAGTATCACTCTCTTCTCTTCTTAACAACTGCTCTGCTTACACACCCTCTTTCAATTATTTAGTGTTTTTTTTATGTTATTTGCTTTGTTATCTTCTGTAGTTATTTAATGTTTTTACCTGAACTCTGTAGGGTAAAACAAAGGAAGCCAAACATGAATGGACTACATATAGAGGACACGAGAGGATGAACACTAAGGGGGGAATTGTAAGACAACTGACAACAAGCCCCTCATCATCAGTGGCACGCCAGTGGAGAGAGTGGACAGTTTCCAGGAAGATTGCGATGGACCTCTCCCATCCCAACAATAGACTCTTCTCACTGTTGAGGTCTGG
Organism: Oreochromis aureus; assembly: GCF_013358895.1. Classification (NCBI taxonomy): domain Eukaryota; kingdom Metazoa; phylum Chordata; class Actinopteri; order Cichliformes; family Cichlidae; genus Oreochromis; species Oreochromis aureus. Next base: position 101,087,736 of record NC_052944.1, on the reverse strand, counting down.
GAAGCGCTTCTGCTCCCTTAAGGCTAAAACAGAGAGAATGAGGAGGCGCTTCTTCCCCCGGGCTATTCTGGCCCTGAACCAGGTGTAGGACTGGACTCTCACACACATAACATCACCACACGCACTCTTTTTCTTCTTCTTGCACACTTCCTATTTATCATTTCTTTTCTTTTGACTAATAATCTCTTATGTAAACCTGTATTTGCACATTTTACTGTTATTTGCACATTTTTTCTGTAAATTTCTAAGTTAAAGCTGTAAATTTTGTAGTAACCTGTAAATTTGTATATCTTACTGTAAAGCTACTGTCATTTAATGGTTGGGCACAGCACAGCTACAAACATTTCACCTCATGTCATACTGTGTATGGTTGTGTGTGACAAATAAAATTTGAATTTGAATTTGAAATAAAGATCAAAAAAGTTGCAGGAAACGTTCTGTTAGAATGATTTTTGCACAAGGAATATATTTGCTGTATTTGAATATTAAAATAGTGAACTTTCTAACTTTGTTCTCACCACAGGTTCACTCAGGGACAGACACCTGCTGATCTTCGAAACAATGACATAGTAAACCTTAAGAAACAGAGGTCATACAGACGTCATAAAGAAGTCATAGGGCATGAAATCTGCACCAGCTACTGAATAACTCAGAAATAAGCAGAGTAGAATCCATTTATTCTGAGATTAAATTAACTGAGAATTATACAGACATTAAGAGATGGATGGGGGGGGGGGGTTACATGGTTCTTACTGACCACTCGAAGTACTTTAACTGTTAGTCATATTTTTTCATGCTGTGCTTTTATTATTAAAAACAACACAGTGAATTCCATTAACAAAACTTCATAACTCTGTATTATTACTTCATATAGCCATCACCAGATTTTAACCACAACATCAATATAATAAAACTTACACATGGTATAGTTGTAAAGGTACAGGTGCATGCATACATCATTTTTTCTATAGAGAAATGAACTTTTTGTTTATGTAGGAAAATAAAAAGTGCACTAAATAAAACCTAAAACCTCACTGTGAAAAACTACATCTCCCATAATCCCTCTAAAGAATCCTTTGACAAAACAACCAAAACCTGCTGAGGAGATAAGAAGCTGTTGGTGCTGTTTACAGTGATTTTAATGTTTAGAACAGAAGAAATTAAACTTATTATTATCAGCCTTACTGACCCACTTCTGCTCTCCTGCTGCGTCCATGGCTCCAGACACGTCACAGACATCATCTGTGCTGTTAGAGTCCCAGTTACTATACGCACTGACCTCATCAGTGACCCAGAACCAGAAGCCCAGAGTGCAGGTGTAGCGCAGCCCCAGCCAGACAAAAGGAGTGGAGGCGTTTTTGGCCATTTCCTGGAGCCACGCCTGCTCTTGAAGGCTGGTGATAGAAACCAGGTCATGGTGTTTCTCTCTGCAGTAATAAAGGGCTTCCTCCCAGGTTTTCTCTTCATGGATCAGGATCATGTTATCTGTCACCACAAAACGCAAAGAGCTCTGAGTCTTTGCTGTGCTTTATGAACAATGACAGACATGAACAGTCCACACTTACAGAAACAAGACAGACAGGCACAAACATTAGGACAGTTACACCTGTGACTGTGTAGTGCTGTGTAGGGTGTGTTAGGTACACAGCTCTAATGAACATTTGAGGAAGAACAATGAGAAAAGAGAGAGAGCTTTGTGAGAACGGAGGAAGTTCATGATGTGGATGAAGAAGACAGTTTACATTTATAAAATATCTGTAATTAAAGGTTTTCCTCTTTTTTAATAAATGGTGTAGTTAAATTGTACAGCTCAGAGGAAGCCAACCAAGAGCAGAGCCTCATAAAAGGAGTTAAATAATTTATTGTGATTATAAAAATGGTCATAATAACAGCATATTATTGGTAGAAAATGTAAGTAAACATTTAAGGAATTAATTTACTTCAGACATATAACCGTCAAGATTTCTGTGGTTAAAGCTGTTCTTCATGGAGCTGGAACAACTATCAGCCAAAAATATGCACATATTACATTACTGACCTAAATCCTCTCAGTGATTCCAGCAGTTCATCTATTGGACAAACAGCTGAGATAAATCTGTGTAAACTCACCATCATAGCAGAAGAAAGGCTTTCTTTGGTCACATCCAGCAGAGCTCCATCTTCCTGATCTCTCTAACAGAGTCGTAGCACATGTCCTGTTGTTTAGTCCATCATTAAATGAGTCCATGTCCCAGTATCTGAAAGAGAAGTTACTCCCATCTGACCACCTCCAGCTGTCTCTGAACAGGCCGATCCACAGTTCTTTAGAGGTCTGCAGCTTCTTAAACTCTTCACTGTATATCTGATCGAGTCCACTGGCCAGGTCGGTGTGATGCTGTCTGCAGTAGTTCTGAGCCTGAGTCCAGGTCACAGACGTCTCAATCAAATGAAAGGTTTTATTGTCTTTCGTCGTTTCTGTCAAATCAACAGAAAAACAGAAAAACATCTTTATCAACTAATTTGTATCATTCTTCAAACTGTCTCTTTCAGGAACTAATTATATAACACAGATTATAAACTAGATTATAACATTATTAAATATTGTTTTAGAATATTACTGTCAACATATTCTCACCATCATAGCAGATGAACTGAAATTTGTCACTACATGGATAATCTGCCCACTTGTCTCCTGTCATCACACAGTTCTCAGGGTTTGCACTATAATCATTTGGCTGTCCAGCTCCCCAACAGGTCTTATTTTCAGTGTATTCCTCCCCCGGCAGAGACCAGTGCCACCTCCTGTTGTCTCCTCCTGTGATGTTGTACAGTCCAATCCAGGCTTCTGTTTGACTCTGTGCAGAGTCTTGAAGTCTTCTCATGTCTGTCAGGTCAAACACTTTGGCCAGGTCTGTGTAGTTCTCTCTGCAGTATGCCCGTGCTTCATCCCAGCTCATCTGTTCTTTAATAAAGTGGTACTCATACAGGTGACATGTGATGAAGACACACTGACCTAAAACAGAAGAAATACTGTTGAATATCTGCTGATACAAGCAGGAAACTCGTGTTCCCATCAAGCTGTCCAGTTTACAGGTGAATCCTTGATTTTCTCAGTAAGAGTTCATTTGTTTAATGAGTCCTGATCAAACTAAAGGATTTTAGGTGGAAACAATCAGGAGCCCTGGTAAAATGATCACTCACCCATCAGAAGAAGCAGAAACAGACTCCACTGCATCGTCGCTCTGTCACATGAAAATGACTTTTCTTTCATTTGGAGGAAACAATGAATCCAGCAGCTCTTCACTGTTTGATGGACACGCAGCACTTTATATTAAACACAGATATCTAATTTATCACACACTGCTGTAAGAAATATTTGATTATTCTTAATAAATGATCATCTGTTTAAAATTGTCCATGAAGACAAAAGGAATAGTTCAAATGTGGTCCACACAGCACCTCTGTACACAGACATGAAATGAGCCTGCAGGTTTGAGACTTACATCTGGTTCTTCTCTGGTGTTCATGCAGACAGCTCTGCACTAAATAATCATCTGTACTAACACACACTCTCTATGTACTCTGCATTTCAATATTAATGGATTGAGATAGAGCCTTCCCCGTGACGCAAAGTCACAGTGTAGATGTGAGTTATATAAGGACTTGTTTTTATTTCCCTATGGAAAAAGAAACCACTGAACCTTGGACTGTCTATCAAGATGAAAGAGGAAGTTTAAATATATTATCTGTTTACACAACCTTTTTTAATGTGATGCTGTTGCAGGAGAGAGCTGTGAGAGAGGTTATGACTCGATTTTATATCTCAGGTTTTAAATACCAGTACGTACTCCTGCATGAAAAGGGGATGTGAATATCATGTTTGGTGTTCTCCAGTAAATTCTGAAGAAATATGTTAATTATCAACCTTTCCTTCTTACTTCATAATACCGGGTGTACTGGTTAATTGGAAACTTGGAATGACGTACATGCGCACACCTTCACACATGTTACTACCAAGCACTTCTCTGCAGTATCTCTCACATACACACCTACAGACACTAAGTTACTTTTTGCACAGTAGCCAGTATTTTGCACATTTCCTTTGCCCTGTCTCGTGTCTGAATCAACCTGTTCTGTCTAGTGTTGCACTGCCTTGTCTTGTTCTTTTGTAATCTTTGCACATTGCACTTTACATAGTCCCATGTTTGTCCGTTCTATGTCATATCTAGTACCAGAGTCTCTGAAAAGGCTCTGTTCACTCTGTACTGTACTTGACTTGATTCTAAATTGCCCATAGATGTGAATGTGAATTGTTGTCTGTGCCGATGTGTAAGCCCTGCGACAGACTGGCTACCTGTCCAGGTTACCCACATGGAAAAGAAATAGTAAAAGCCTATAAAAGACTTGCATCAAATGTGGCCTACTTCATATAGTGAATCATATAAGGCTTATATGATTTACTCATGAAGACTCATGAAGGCCACTTTCATATATTGTTTTAGTAAGTATCCAAAACATAAAAGTTTCATTCATATAATTTTTCTAGGGATCTTATATCTGTTTTCAGTCTTGTATGCTTTCATACAAGTTTCACAAAAGACAGATACAAACTTTATAAGATTTATATATATCTTTTCAATATGGGTAGGGTTAGCCTGGACAGCCTGAGTCATGAACAATGGACATCACTGTGGTGCTGGGTTTCCTCCTTTATGATGCTCAGCCAGGTTTTTAATGCAGGAGCTTGTAGGTGTTGTTTGTTTGTGAGCCTTTCTGTCCAAATCCAAAAAGTTGATTCTGTTCATCTGGACGTAGCATTTTCAGTGGAAGAAACATTTTGTCACTCATCCAACCGACTTCTTCAGTCTCAGCTGACTGCAGGTTTCCTCAGCATATCAGCACAGTAACTGAAACCAGCCCACTGAATTAACAATGGGCTGGGAGGTCAGTTTATGATCATTAATACTCTCATGACCACTGATCAAAGCACACTGATCAACAACCACTGATCAATGACCTTAGGCCCCCTCTTCGATTCAGAGATGGTCTTTCCCTTTTCACGTAAATGGCCTCCTTGACTCCGCGCTCAAACCAGCGTTCCTCCCTGTCCAGGATGTGTACATCCTCATCATTGAAAGAGTGTCCACTGGCCTGTAGGTGTAAATACACCGCAGGGTCCTGGCCTGACGAGGTGGCTCTTCTGTGTTGTGCCAACTGCTTCGGCAGAGGTTGTTTGGTTTCCCCGATGTAGAAATCCTGGCAATCCTCCAGCCACTTATCACATTAAGATCACGGTAGACTAAATGTGAAGTTGATTCAATGACTACAATATGAATAGTAAAAGTTTGCTGTGTTTTTACTGGTGAGAGTTGCTCCACACAGTTTACTAAGAGTCTTATGTTCCATATTTCTGGTCTCTTCCTCTGAAGTGTCAACATTTTGTTATGTTTTCATCACAAATGAGCAGAGTCCCACCCTGTTTGTCTGCAGCAGATCAAATGAGCCCGTCTAACATTACTGTACAAGCAGATTACTTCTGACTGGATCACTTTCAAATTCTCTTGGTTTTCTACCCACCTTAATTAGATGATACCACCTTAATTAGATGATACATGATTTTGCTGATCAGAATCAATTTATCTGCCATTTAAAAGTACAGAAACTGTTAAATCTAAGAACCTTGTTATGGCTGAGAGGGCCAGACTGTGTGTGTGTGGACTCAAATGCAGACACAGAGAGAAGCAAGAAGACGTGAATACAGTGCTTTATTTACAGTGCCTAGTTTAATTACAGTGTAGGAAACTATGAAGGCTATGAACTGTGAACAATGAACTGTGAACAATGAGGCCAGAACTATGAAAAGTGAAACTCTGTGTGCTATGACTAGATGCAAGAGTTTAAGAACAGATCCTGGGAAGGGAAAAAGGTGGAGTTGCCTGGGTGGAGGTACACAGAGTCACTATAATGAGAAGAGACGGTCAGTAAGTGGCAGTCTAGTGAATCGCTGCTGGTTGATTAAACCATGATGGTTATGGCTTACGTATTTTGCATCAACAAACAAATTATTGACGTGCTGAAAGCAGAAACAGTCAAATCTGCATGACTCGCAGACTTCTCATACTCACTTTCCATTCATGACATGCTTGCAAAGTTCAAGTCTTTATTAGAGTTAAATGAGCTTTGTTCAGTGTGGCGGGCCGTGGTGTGCGGTGCCGCTGCAGCGGAGATGGACTCACCTGCACAGCATCCGCAATCATGCCTCACAGACTTAAAAGTCTTTACTGTCATTAGAATTTTGTTGTTGTTGTTGGTATGTTGAGCTGTGAGCAGAGAGCTGCAGCTACGTTTTGTACAGTAACCATGTGTGTTAGTAACAAAGAAATGCTGAAAAGCATGAAAACGCCATCAGGTCTGCCGCAGTTTGTTTACATTCACATATATTGGCACATTTTGACAGTGTAAACAGGAACACTTTGACTGACTCGGACACTGCACTGCAAAGACTCGAAATCTTATCAAATATGTTTCTCTTATTTCTAGTCAAAAATATCTCATTGCACTTAAAAATAAGATAAAATCAGCTAAAAAATAACATTTTAGTAAGATATATAAACTTGTTTTAAGAGAGTGAATCTTGAAACCAGAAAACTTTGACTTGCTCCATTGGAAGATTTTTGCACTTAATACATGATATTTTTGCTTGAAATAATTGCAAAAATCTGCCAATGGAACAAGTCAAAAATTTCTAGTCTCGTACTTTAGCTAGAATGGAAAAAGACACAAAGCTGGAGTTATTCTGCATCTTTACTGGCTCTTCTTCTATCATTCTCCCCCCTCCCTCTCCTGTTGCTACTTCAGTCATGAAACTGATCAATGATCAGCTGATCGGCTTTTCTCTCTTGTTTGTTTATCGCCCACTTTGTGCCAGAAAGAAGAAACCAGCAGATAAACAACAGCAGCACGTTTAAGCTTGATCAGCTGTTGTTAGAATTTATTTAATATTACTTTCTAGTATCAGCTGATGTTTGCTGGAGCCACAGCTGTAAAGCTGCTGGTCATGATATTCCTTTGGATATCTGGTGAGAGGGAAACATGAAGATGAAACCAGGAGATGTCCTTACTGAATCATCAGAGCTGAACAGGTGATGGAGAAACAGGTTTACCTTTTAGGTGACATGAATGAGTTGAAGGGAAGTTATGAATATTCTTGAACTTCATTTTGTCTTCAGGGAGAGGTTGGTTGTCCTCGAAGCTTCTTTTTCAGGATAAGATGTAAATGCAGGCAAAGCTGTTAATTCTTCAGCCAAAACACGGGATGGGTATGATTCCAATTATGATAAGATAAGATAAGATAAGATAAGATAAGATAAGATAAGATAAGATAACCTTTATTAGTCCCACCTCTGGGAAATTTGTTTTGCTACAGCAGTGGACAGTGCAAAGTTACATGGAGAATTAGAAAAAGAAAAACACTGGAATAAGATATCAATAGATACTGTACACAATAGAATAGAATAAAATAAAATAAAATAAAATAAAATAAAATAAAATAGAATACAAATGCTTTATACAATTGAGTATAATACAACGATGCCAGAAAAGACTTGCACTTGCACTTAGTGTTATTGCACATGTGTGGATGTGTGTGTTTGATCGGTTGAAGTCTTTGTTGTGGAGTCTGACAGCAGTGGGGAGGAAAGACCTGTGAAATCTCTCCGTCCCACACCGTGGGTGCCGCAGTCTCCCACTGAAGGAGCTGCTCAGTGCTGTCAGAGTCTCATGCATGGGGTGGGAGATGTTGTCCAACAGGGATGACAGCTTAGCAGCCATTCTCCTGTCACTCACCACCTCCACTGGGTCCAGAGGGCATCCTAGAACAGAGCTGGCCCTGCGGATCAGCCTGTTCAGTCTCTTCCTGTCCCCAGCAGAGATGCTGCCGCCCCAGCAGACCACACCGTAAAAGATGGCTGAGGCCACCACAGAGTCATAGAAGGTCTTCAGGAGTGGGCCCTCCACTCCAAACGACCTGAGTCTCCGCAGCAGGTACAGCCTGCTCTGCCCTTTCCTGTAGAGGGCGTCTGAATTATGAGTCCAGTCCAGTTTGTTGTTCAGATGAACACCGAGGTACCTGTAGCTGTCCACAGCCTCAATGTCCATACCTTGGATGTTCAGTGGTTGCAGTGGAGGATGTTTGTGCCTGCGGAAGTCTACCACCAGCTCCTTGGTTTTACTGGCGTTGATCTGGAGGTAGTTCAGCTGGCACCAGTCCACAAAGTCCTGAGTCAGTCCTTTGTACTCCTTGTCGTCCCCATCAGTGATGAGGCCGACTATTGCAGAGTCATCAGAGAACTTCTGCAGGAAGCACTGGGTGGAGTTGTGGGAGAAGTCTGCAGTGTAGATGGTGAAGAGGAACGGAGCCAGAACCGTTCCCTGTGGGGCCCCCATACTGCAGACGACCCTGTCCGACACACAGCCCTGAGTCCTCACATACTGTGGTCGGTCGGTGAGGTAGTCCAAAATCTAGGTAGTGAGGTGATGGTCCACTCCAGAGTTCTCCAGCTTGTCCTTCAGAACCGAGGGAAGAATAGTGTTGAAGGCACTGGAGAAATCAAAGAACATGATTCTCACAGTGCTCCCAGTGGTCTCCAGGTGAGCGAGGGAACGATATAGGAGGTGAATGACGGCATCATCCGCTCCAATGCCAGGCTGGTAGGCAAACTGAAGTGGGTCCAGTGATGAGCTCACAAGGCGCCTAAGCTGAGCCAGGACCAACTGCTCCAGGGTCTTCATCAGGTGGGATGTCAGAGCCACCGGCCTGTAGCTGTTGAGGTCCTTGGGGCATATAGTCTTTGGCACTGGAACAACACAGGAGGTTTTCCAGAGCTGTGGGACTCTTCCCAGCCTCAGGCTCAGGTTGAAGAGGTGCTCCATCACACCACACAGTTGGTCCGCGCAGGACCTGACGACCCTCGAGCTGATGCCATCTGGACCCGCTGCCTTCTTGGCTTTAATCCTCCTCAGTTCCCTCCTAACCTGGGTGGTTGAGAGAGACAGGCTGGAGCCTTGTGTTGGGTGTTATTATGTTAATCTGTCACTTTACTCTGACCGCTGTGCTCGTGGAGGAGGCTGATCAAGGTCTGTGGTCACCTGCAATTGACACACTAAGACATTTATTACATTTCATTTTCATCACTACTTATTACCACTTTCATTCTCTGATTCTTTCATTCACTATTTAACACATCTCTTTCCATCATTCATCCTGCACACATCAGCTGAATTAACTCTTTTCTGTCTTGACATTTCTGTTTTTCTCACACAACATACTTCATGCACACTTTCCCACATTTCATCACAATCAGAAATGGAGTTTCCACCCAGACTATGGGCCATCCCATCCATGACTCCTTTGCCATGGGGTTGAGCGCAAGTCATTTTCGCAACAGGAGGGTCCTGCTTGCGGCCTCCTCTTCCGTTGCTTGGTGCTGGTGTAAGGAGCGTAAGGACCGAAACAGAGCACTCAGCTCGCTGAGGTCACAGGATCACGCACTCAATTAAGGGTCTTCTGTCAACTGAAACCCAACTTGTTGAGTGTTTAAAATAAAACTTCACCAGTACTAAATTTGCGCAATTTTCCAGTGTCGGATCATGGATCTGCGCACCCCAGCGTCGGACTATCAGTCGTGCTCTCTTGGGCATGCGCCCCTTGTCGTCTGGTTGAAGACTCTCTCCCCCAATTCAAAACCTGCTCACCGTTTCTCTCTTTTTCTCTTCCCCTCTTGGCTCTTTAACTATATGCATGTGTGAGTTGCTGAAGTAAGTTTTGCAGTTCCCCCTTTTCTACTTTTTTCTTAAATTAAAAAAAGAAAGGAGGGACTGAGGTCATTTTCCCTCAGGATGGCTAGTCACTGGATCCCCGTAATTCAGCAAAACTCAGCCGAGGAATCCTATTTGACAACGCCATATTGTTATGGAAATTAATAACCTGCAAAACCCCCAGTGAGCATCTTTTGAAGTGAGCTTAATAAACACATTGCAATGTGGAGAGAAACATCCCAGCCAAACACCAGGGTGATTTCTGCTCATGGCTGCCATCCTGAACTCTTATATACACACACAGACAAAGGCATTCCACAGCTCTCATGTGTTGGCCCACGTCACGTCCCCAGAACCTTCTCCCTCACAGAGAGAGAATTATGACTTTTTCCTGCTTAGCGTCAATGAGAGATTTGCATCCCTGATAAGCAGAGGGAGTCTCACTATCTGTTTAACGTCTCCCATGAACTTACAATGGCCCCACTGTGTGTGTGTGTGTGTGTGTGTGTGTGTGTGTGTGTGTGTGTGTGTGTGTGTGTGTGTGTGTGTGTGTGTGTAGACCACATGTGATAGAGCATAAGACACATTTGTGAAGCTAACCCAAGTAACAAAGTGATACTACTATTACTACAGTGATATGGTTAAAATATGTGATCGATACATAAGAAATGAAATCTGCCAGTACATTCAAATGACGTCCAACCATGACCCAACCTGGAAGTTAACACGTCGTTTAACACTTGGACTTTGGACTGAGTAATTTTTTGTACGTCAATTGGACGTCTGTGACAGGTGCAGGAAACTGACATGATTAGTAAATATAATGTTTATTTGTGGGTTTTTTTTTTTACAAATGTCAACATGACACAAATGAATACAGATGATTTATAAACATAAATGATTCATTATATGTTGGCCTACTGATTTATTCAATACATGTTCCTGTTTTTAACTTGTTTATTTATTTTAATTCATCACCTTATTTGTTTGTTACCAGATTAAAACTGTCATTCATTTAAATCTGTTGAAATATTGAAAATGTTGAAACCATGTTAAAATATAAAATAATGATGTTCAAATTATTTAGATGAATTTTGAAATTCATTTTAAAAGGAGTAAAATGTGTTTAACAAGTTTAAAAGAGCGTTTGAATTATGTATGGTTCATTTGTACAAGTCTCCTGCTTTATTGCTCATGATTGTGAGAGGAAGTGTGTAGTTCTCTTATAATATACAGCCTATATTATAAAAACAACGTGTACAAGTATAAGGTTGATGTTGAAAAGATGTCCACAACGAACACATTTTAGGTCATATATTTAAGACTTGTGTTATTATTGGGTGACAGTACGTCACAATGTTCCAAAGTGCTGATGTTTTTTGCCTTTTGGTGGCTCCATAATGTGCCTCCAATCATCATGCATCATGATGACTATCCCCAGAATCACCTCGGATCAAGTTCACACAAAAAACTAATTTCAGTGTCTTATTAACAGCTCGAACCACATAACATGGCAGTGACATCACTTCAAAGAAGCAGGGCCTCATTTGTCTTTGGTCTATGGATATTCTAAAGAATGATACGGGCCTCAACACAGGCTTCATTTGGACACACTTGTGCAACACAAGATAAATGTCATCATTACATTAACTGCAGCTAATTGCATATTACTGTGACATATGTAGTGTGTACCTGTAAATCCAGGTAGTTGTGGTATTGCATGTGTTGGATGCACATTTGCTGTAACTGGCTTGAAACCAGCTTTAGAAACACATCATGTTGACTTTGCTGTTAACTGGTCTCATCATTAGGAGGCGCTGTTTGTATTAGCTCTTGTGAAAGCTGAAACAGTGACAGACTTGGTTAAATTAAGATGTATAAGTCATTTAGATTCTTGCAATTACACAGTGGTTTATTTGTCTTCATGAACAAACATGATCAGATTATAGAGCTCATATGGAGTCATGACACAAACATGGTCTTACCTGCTTTTAGTGACAGGCTTTGTAATTCAAGCTGAGGATACAAAGGTGTGATACAAAGATTTACAGCACATGAAGCAGAAATATTAAAACCATCACCATATCTGAACTAAATCAAAACAAATATCCTGCTACAGTTTAATAATGAACCAATCCAGCAACAGTGAAGGAAGAAACCAAGATGCTCCTGACTCTGGTAAAGGAGAGGAAATGAAACACAGACTGCTCTCTGCACATATCGAACCTGCAGGTAATAATCTGTTGGTCATTTTTCTCCCATTTCAAACCCAGAGACTGTAAACACTGAGCAGAAACACAGAGTTCACCCCAGAAAATCTACATGTGCAGCTAAGAAGTGACTTTAGGTTTGAACCTCAGTGTTTTATACAAATAAAATTAAATGTCTCATGTTTCCTCTGACTGACCCACTCGTGCTGCCCTCCTGTGGTCATGGCTGCAGACATGTCACAGTCTTCAGTCTTTCCCCCTGAAGCCCACCTCTCATAGCACACTACATAATCAGTGACCCAAAGCCACAAACGTGCAGTGCAGGAGTAGCGCAGTCCCAGCCACACGAAAGGAGTCGAGGCTTTTTTGGCTCTTTCCTGGACCCATCGCTGCTGATGAGGGTTGTTGATTGAAACCAGGTCATGGTGTTTCTGTCTGCAGTAATTCAAGGCTTCCTCCCAGGTTTTGTTTTCTCTGATCAGAATCAGTTTATCTGCCATAAAATCACAGAAAACATGAAAATGAGTTAAAGCTGAATGCTATTGTGCACTCTGAGGCAGCTTCGAAAGAAACAGCTTTATTTGTTGTAACAAAATATGTCAAACAAAATACTAAACAAACAAAGGAAAAACTAGGAAACTTGAAAGATCCAAGGTAAAACAGATATACAAAGCAAGATGGCAGAGCACTGGGATAGAGGAAGCAAAACTGAAGTCAGCACAGGCAGAAAACACAGGGATGGGACTAACAGCGTAAACAGCCATGGACACAAAACACAGAGAGAACAGACAGGGACTGAAAGAATAACAACACTGAGTAAAAACTTGAACCGACTGGAAATGATGGGAACAAACATGAACAATAAGAAATATAGAACTAAAAATGTAAATACTGAAAACTCAAAAGCACAAGGAAATATACAATTAAAGAACTCATACAAAGCTAGAATATGCAAATCCCTGAAGTCCAAAAGAACAAGTCATAAAACCATAATAAACACAAAACCTGGACAAAGACACATGCTAGGTCCAGTTTTACACAAAGAACAAAGAAAAAACATTTCAGTGATTTTTCAGATGAATCAGTCGCTCTACAGAGAAATCTCTGTTCCAACCATCAGCTAAACATCTTCATCTCTGACAGAAGTTCAACATACATGCAGAAATAAGTGGCTGAAGAAACATACTGACCTAAATCCTTTGAGTGATTCCAGCGGTTCATCTATTAAACAAACAGCTGAGATAAATCTGTGTAAACTCACCATCATAGCAGAAGAAAGGCTTTCTTTGGTCACATCCAGCAGAGCTCCATCTTCCTGATCTCTCTAACAGAGTCGTAGCACATTTCCTGTTGTTTAGTCCATCATTAAATGAGTCCATGTCCCAGTATCTGAAAGAGAAGTTACTCCCATCTGACCACCTCCAGCTGTCTCTGAACAGGCCGATCCACAAGTTCACCTTAGGGGCTTTAGAGTTCAGCAGCTTCTTAAACTTTTCACTGTATATCTGATCGAGTCCACTGGCCAGGTCAGTGTGATGCTGTCTGCAGTAGCTCTGAGCCTGAGTCCAGGTCACAGACGTCTGAATCAAATGAAAGGTTTTATTGCCTTTCATCGTTTCTGTCAAATCAACAGAAAAACAAAAAACATCTTTATCAACTAATTTGTTTCATTCTTCAAACTGTCTCTTTCAGCAACATATGATATAACACAGATTAGAAACTAGATTATAACATTATTAAATATTATATCGCCACATTAATGTCCACATATTCTCACCGTCATAGCAGATGAACTGAAATTTGTCACTACATGGATAATCTTCCCACGTGTCTCCTGTCATCACACAGTTCTCAGGGTTTGAACTATAATCATTTGGCTGTCCAGCTCTCCAACAGGTCTTATTTTCAGTGTATTCCTCCCCCGGCAGAGACCAGTGCCACCTCCTGTTGTCTCCTCCTGTGATGTTGTACAGTCCAATCCAGGCTTCTGTTTGACTCTGTGCAGAGTCTTGAAGTCTTCTCATGTCTGTCAGGTCAAACACTTTGGCCAGGTCTGTGTAGTTCTCTCTGCAGTATGCCCGTGCTTCATCCCAGCTCATCTGCTCTTTAATAAAGTGGTACTCATACAGCTGACATGTGATGAAGACACACTGACCTAAAACAGAAGAAATACTGTTGAATATCTGCTGATACAAGCAGGAAACTCATGTTCCCATCAAACTGTCCAGTTTACAGGTGAATCCTTGATTTTCTCAGTAAGAGTTCATTTGTTTAACGAGTCCTGATCAAACTAAAGTATTTTAGGTGGAAACAATCAGGAGCCCTGGTAAAATGATCACTCACCCATCAGAAGAAGCAGAAACAGACTCCACTGCATCGTCGCTCTGTCACATGAAAATGACTTTTCTTTCATTTGGAGGAAACAATGAATCCAGCAGCTCTTCACTGTTTGATGGACACAGCACTTTATATTAAACACAGATGTCTAGTTTATCACACACTGCTGTAAGAAATATATGATTATTCTTAATAAATGATCATCTATTTAAAATTGACCATGAAGACAAAAGCAACAGTTCAAATGTGGTCCACACAGCACCTCTGTACACAGACATGAAATGAGCCTGCAGGTTTGAATCTGGTTCTTCTCTGGTGTTCATGCAGACAGCTCTGCAGTAAATAACCATCTGTACTAACACACACTCTCTTTGTACTCAGCATTTCAATATTAAGATACAGACTTCCCCACTGACACAAAGACACAGTGTAGATGTGAGTTATATAAGGACTTGTTTTTATTTCGCTATGGAAAAAGAAACCACTGAACCTTGGACTGTCTATTAAGATGGAAGAGGAAGTGTAAATATAATATCTAAATATAACTTCCTACTGTTTGTACAGACTTTTTAATGTGATGCTGGTGCAGGGGAGAACTGTGATAGAAGCTATGACTCGATTTTACATCCCAGGTTTAAACACCAGTACCTACTCGTCCATGAAAAGGCGGTGTGAATATCATGTTTTGTTTGCTCCAGTAAATTCTGAAGAAATACCTAAATGATCAACCTGTTACTTCTTAATTTACATTACTGGATGTACTGGTTAATTGGATACTTAGACATGAGTATGGGTGCAAATTGTTGTCTGCGTTAGCCCTGTGACAGACTCGTGACCTGTCCAGGGTGTACCATGCCTCTCACCCTTAGACAGCTATGAAAACCAGAACAAAAGGAAATAAACATCACAGTATAAGAAATGACCTGAATTATCTAAATCTAATTAATCTAATTTGAGCTGATGCTGATTTTGTTCAGGAACAGGAATCCAGTGTAGAGAGGCCCAGACTGAGGTAATATGCTCCTTCTGTTTTGTGCCAGTAAGCAGACGAGCAGCTGCATTTTGGACCAACTGGAGACAATAAAGAGAGGCCTGCTCCAAACCAAAGTACAGAGAATTGCATGAAGGCCATAGAGTTTAGTTTGGGTCTGAGAAGACCACCTTCTGTAAAGAGGACTGACTGTAAATGCATGACACACACTTCAGATCTTTATTCGTAAAAACTTTTGAAATCCATGGATAATTTCCTACCACTTTACAGTCCTGGGAAATCTCCCCAAACACATTTAAGGTTGCCGTGGTAACATGATAAATGTAGAAAAGGGAAAGAGGCTTTGACTTGTTCATAATGATCTCGTTCTTATATGGTTACATTTGTTGCTGCTGTCCCTTTAAATAGTAAATAATTAAATGTTCTGGACTTCCAGTAAATCTCAGCATTGCATGTTCAGAGCCTTTTTTATTTCTTTATTTAAGATTTTTGTGATGCAACTGTAGAATAGTCATTTTTATGCCTTCAGTTCAGCTCACAAACTGTAAAACGTTTCTGTATTAAAGGTGAGGTTTCAAACGTGTGATTGTTTTTATAATCATTTAATTTAGTTTGTGAGGAATAGTTCATTCTCGTCACCAGCCAAAATCTTTTAAAGCACTAAACAAGGAAAAATACTGTGAATGCACTCTACACATCACCCTGTTATTCCCACAAATGTAAAATACTGTGACATCTTTTAAATTGCATTAATATAAAGCAGTTTCTAATAATAACCACTGCCAGAGCCTTATGATGAATGAATATTTGATTTGTCGTACACTTCAGTAGAGTTGGATGTCTCGAGACCGGTCTTACCACTTTTATGTGGTCTTGGTCTCGGTCTTGGTCTCGCTGTCTCGGTCTTGCGTTCTCAAATCGACATAGTGTTCGGGAGATTTGGAGTCAACCATCAACGGAGCGGGGGGGTGGCTTACTGGGCTTAAGCCCGGGTCATTTTTTCAGAAGCATGGGGTCTTTTGGAGTGTAATTTGTTAGTTAGATGCCTGACTGACAACTGTATAAAACAAAAACAACACACGAAGCACAGAGCGCACCGTTGTAAATTCCCCCTAATTTTGGTATGATCCGAGCTCAGGCACTAGGCGACTGAGCGCAGCACGCATGTGAGCGAGGGGGGAGAAGCTGCTGCCTGCGAGTTTGCTGCAGACAGAGGAGAGCTTAAGTTTGACCAGGTACCAAAGCAAATCATTCGTACTGAACTAATAATGTAAATATGACGGTGTATCACAAAAGATTGATATCAAATTGATCACTTGGTTGCGTTACTTGCTCTTCGAGTGAATCAACAAATGGATATATAAAAAGCCAAACAACAATGCTGATTTTTTAGAGAGTCTTAGCTTACATTTCATATTTTCAGTTGTTTCCCTCCACGGCTAAACAAACTCTCTAAATCGGTTTCAATTGTGTACTGATGAACACAACAATGGACATAAGGAGCTTCTTTCAAAGAAAAAACTCTGGTAGATGTTATTTTATATATTATGCTTTGTATGTTGTTCAGTATATTTCTATGCAAAACAAGAGGAATATAATACACAGCAGTATATTCACAGCTGAAACCAGATATTTACATACACTTTAGGGAGAAAACATAAACTTTTTTTTACTGTTAAACATCAATTTAGAGTAAACTTGTTTTGTTTTAGATAAATAAATGTTGAAATATCTTTTGAATTAGTTAAATGTCAGAATAAAAAGAGGGAGCTGTCTATTTTAATCACTTTCATCAAATTTAGGAGTACATATACACTAAGTTTATTGTTAATTAATAAGAAAACTCCAGACGATTCCATTCTGAGCTGAAGAAGCTTCTGATAGGTTAGTAGAGTCCATGTGAGTAAATTGGTGGCACACCTGTGGATGCATATAAGGCAACACACAGAGCCTGTTTCTTTGACATGGGAAAATCAAGAGATGACAAAATACAAAAGTTAACAAATATGTTTTTTATATTTATCAATCTAAAAAAAATAAACATTTAGTCTGATTTGATGTTACAATTAAAAAAGTGTTTGTGTTTTGATCTGAAGAGTGTGTAAATATCTGGTTTCCACTGTATATTTGATGATGTTGGTGTTTGGCTTGATTGTCAGCACAAAGAGGAACAGAGAGGAGCAGAGAGGGAGAGAGAGGGAGAGAGAGAATGGCGACAGAACAGAGATGGAACCAGAGCAGGTGAGACACACATGTTAGTCAAATGGTTGTTTACCAAAACTCATCAGAACATGTATCTAGTGCCTAGTGTAACTTTTTAGATACCATTTGTTACTTTTCAAATTCTATATTTATTAAGTTATGCAGGCTTGTTTGAACAACAAGGCTAAATAATTATATAAACCTTTCAGAATCTAAATAGTGGACTTTGGTAGAATTAAAAAATAAGTGTAGTGCAGGTCTATGATGATTTTTAGTGCTGCTATCATCTAGTTCTGATTCTGGTTCTGTCTTGGTTACTGTTGTAGTCCTGTTTTAATTCCGGATCAGTTCTGGGTCTGGTTGAATTGGGGTTTAGTCCTCGTGTCTTGATACAGCCCGACTTTGTTCTGCCTTGCTGCTTAATTAAAAACTAGTTTAAGGTGTCCTGCATATGTGATATTTATTTTTTTCCTATATGAAGTCATTCTTTATTGAACAAAACTCAAAACAGAGCCTATTAATCTTTCAGTCATTTCTACCCTCACTTAATTTCCTTTCGCTGCTCAGCTCTCACACAGTGGCTCAGCTATGCTCCAATCCCTCCATATTGTGGCCAATCACATGCGAGGATATAGGATAATATCATTATGTGAAAAACAGAGAGGGTGAGAGACGCAACAGTCAAGTGGAGCATCCGTCTGTCCTCTCAGTAAGTGAGTGAGACAGTAGACAGCGGTGAGGAGGGCTGTGCGAAAGCAAAAACACATGAATATGCCTGACACCTGTAAACGAAGCAGCATCTGGCTGCAGTTTAAAGACTTTTTTTGTCTCGGTCTTGGTCTCGTCTCGATTTGGTCTTGGTCTTGGTCTTGTCTTGGTCTCGGATTAGGCGGTCTTGACTACAAGTCTACACTTCAGACCACTTCACTGTCTCACCGTATGAATCAGGGAGACTGTTTAGACTTTATGCTTAGAAATATATAAGATAAGATAAGATAAGATGGCCTTTATTAGTCCCACAGGTGGGAAATTTGTTTTGTTACAGCAAAAGTGCAAAGTTATGTAGCAGAAATTAGAAAACACTGGAATGCAATAAAATACAATAAAATAGAATAAAATACTATATACAATAGAATAAAATAGAATAGAATAATATATACAATAGAATAAAATAGAAATACAAATACTATATACAACTGAGTAGGAATATTTTTATATGCTTAGAAGTATATCATCATTTGTAGATTGAAAGAATGTCTCATCCTAGGAGGTCTGTAACAACTCTGTGTAGCATGAAGAGGGGGGTGCGTTCACTCCTCTTCAGAGTGTTCTGGCATAGATCACACACCTCTTGGGATCATGAGCAAGGTTGTATCTTCTCTTCTGATATATGGTATAGCAAACACACGTATGTCTGTTTAAGTATAAGTGCCTTTTGTTTAGATGAACTGCTGGACTACCAGACCAGCAGGTTTAGGGAAGTTGTTTATGGGGTCAAACTCTGACACCCCCCCCCCCAACACACACACACACACACACACACGCAAACACCAACACACACATACACACACACACACACACACACAAACACACACCGACACACACAGACAAGGTACTCTTTGTTTGTATGTATACTTATGTAAGACGTCATATGTTAATGAACCTATGTATATTCATATAACCTCAATAAAAGAGCAGTGTTACGAGGGAGCGGACGAGAGCAACAAGCGAAGGAACAGCGTTTGTCGAGTTGGTCTTCCTCGTATCCGAGAAACAAAGAACTTTGCCTAATCGTGTTTTGCTTTGCTGTGTAGTAGAATTGTCTTGAACGTTCCAGCGAATAGCAAGCTCTCTTTAATGGTTGTTTTTTCTTATTTTAATGACTGCATCAGAGCACAAACATGTGTCACAGCAGCTGGCCAACAGGAAAAAAAAAGACATGTAACTGGTATTTGATATCAAAATAGCCAATGTGAAATATGTCTGATTTAAAACACTCATTGAGTTTACAGTTACTATCATAGTCCATGTGAGCTGCTGGTAGTTTTCCTGTGTCCTGATTCAAGTCCATGTGCATACCTTGTTTTTCTTCTGCTACAGCTCTGCGGTCATGCCATGTGTGGGAGTCTTTTGAGTTGATTTTGGTCAGTCGGTTGGGTTTAACAGCTTTCTGCTCTTGTTGATTGCTTTGTCTTTTTGTTTGTTTATTGGATCTGATAACATAAAAAACTTCAAATAGCTTAACAAAATCTGCTTTTCATGATAAAAATATTTGACTCTTTAAATTTAACAAAAAATATATTATTTTTTTAAATAATCTTAAATTTTTATTCTACAAAATGTGCAACAATTGAATTTGTTTATTCTTTTTAGCTGATAGTCTGTGGGACCCAGGAAGACTGTATACCTGCATCTCTACCAGTTTCTGTGCATTCCAGCCTCTTCTGTTCCATGCAAGAGGATTTTCTCTAAGGCAGGAGAAATTGTCTCCATGAAAACATGCAGACTTGGCCATTTTTACTTTACAAGTTCACAATCAATTCTACCTCCAGGTCTAAAACACGTATAGAAAATTTGACCTAATATAATACTATTTATAAACATACCTGTCCAGCTGTCCAGTGGTCAATTCCAATAAGCACATGGAGGCAGGATCTCAGAGTAGAAGCGTACTCCATAATGTGTTGTACATTATTATATTGATATTATATGTATTTTTCATCTATTGTATTTACCAGCATCACGGTGGCACAAGCAAAAAAACACCACACCATGGCACATGTTTAAATAAGGAAAGGTTATTGATGACATTTATTTGTTAGAAAAATAAACAATTTTTTCACCCCAGAAAATTAATGTTCAAAGCAACACAACGGTGGCCCAATATCAGACAGAGTTGTGAACCGCTGGCCCGGCCATTTATTTTGTAATCCACCTTCTCAGATTAATTCAATGCGTGTTGTGCCCAGGACTGGACTGGGACAAAAAAAAAAAAAAATAAAAAAAAATCGGCCTGGGCATTTTTACTAGAGACTGGCTCACCAGCTATTATACGAAAAGCCATAAAGGCTTTGAATGAAAATGTATTAAATATACCTGTCCAGTGATTAATTCCTTAAGTACATGGAGGCAGGACCTGACAGCAGAAGAATACTCCATAATGTGTTGCACATTATATGTATATTGATGTATTTTTCCATTTACTGTATTTACCAGTATCAAGAAGTCACAAGCAAAGAAAGACCATACCATGGCACATTTTTAAATCTGGAAGGTTTATTGATTAAATGTTTATTAAAAAAAAAAAAGATAAACATAACAATTTTTTCACCCCCAAAAATAAATGTTCCAATCAACAAAGTGGTGGCCCAATATCAGACAGAATTGTGAACTCCACTCTGTACAGTGCGCATTCATAATGAAGCAGTTCATTTTATTTTGCAGATTCAAGCTGCTCTTCATGTTTCTGGCCACCAGATGTCACCAGAGAGGACTGTTTTGAAAAGCTTCGAGTAATGAACCGTTTTTCAATACAAGCTTCAACGTTTGGCAATCACAACTATTAACACATAAGAACCCAGTAACATTTCTACTTTATTTATTCCTTATTTGGAAATGAATCTGCCAGACAGGCCTTTGCTTATTAACACAGAATTTAGTTCTTATTTGGATTTCCATAACACATGATCATCATACATTTGCTGGATTGGTTTAACAACAAATTATTTGACAGCTTTGTTTTACATCACACAAATGTGCATGCTAAAAAACAAATCTTGCTTTATATTAGAGGTATTTTCAACAACCTACTGCAGCTGCAGGAAACAGACCAGATTTCTGTAATAAACTAGTAAAGACACACGTATGTCAAGAAAAGTGCAAGAAGAGAACAGAAAATAACATTATGTATCATCAATACCATGTTCGTATTATTGTTGTCAGTTCTTAATGGTGTTCAGCCGAAGCCATCAGACTAGTGCCAACATCTGTGTGGAAGCTTCTTTGTCTCAGCAGGTTTTGCAAACCTAGTTTCCAGTCATGGAGATAAATCAACCACACATTAAAGGATACGAATGCTGATTGGGTTCAAACTTACTTTTGTTAAGAGAAAACTAGATTTCTAAAATTGGCTAAGTGGGAACATGAACTGCCCGGGTGTGCTGCCATTTTGGAAATGATGTCATGAGTTCCCAGAGTCACTTACTTGTCACATGACTGCATCAGGATGTTCAGTACATGTCACTTGTTGATTTCATTAGTTAAAAGTCATGGTTAAAACTTAAAAGGAACTTTTCTCAGTGCTTAAAGGGGCGTGGCACCTGTGAGTCTGTGGGTTCTCATTGGTTAATAGTCAGACTTCAGAGTGAACTGACCAACAACACAACACTTTGAAGAGATCTGATGTCTCAACAGGACCTGGAAAAACTAGTCCATGCATTCATCTTTAGCAGGCTTGATTACTGTAACAGCATCTTTACAGGTCTACCTAAAAAATCAGCCAGACAACTACAGCTCATTCACAACTCCGCTGCTCGAGTCCTCACTAAGACCAAAAAAGTGGACCACATCAGTCCAGCTCTGAGGTCTTTACACTGGCTGCCTGTCCGTCAGAGGATAGACTTTAAAGTTCTGATGCTAGTCTATAAAGCTCTGAATGGTTTAGGACCAAAATACATCAGTGACCTCCTGACCCAGTATGAACCTTCCAGATCTCTCAGGTCATCTGGATCTGGTCTGTTATCAGTTCCCAGAGTCAGAACCAGACACGGAGAAGCTGCATTCAGCTTTTATGCTCCATATATCTGGAACAAACTCCCAGCAAGCCTCAGATCAGCTGAAACACTCAGTTTATTTAAATCCAGGTTGAAGACTCACCTGTTCTCAGCTGCATTTGAATAAAGCACCTAAACCACTTTTAAGCTTAAATTTCAAAACTTGCATTTTAACTACTGATTTTATCTACTGTTCTGATTGTATCTACTGTTTTTTAATCAATTTTAAATCATGATTTTTATTTGTTTCTGTTTTTAATGTCTTTGTAAAGAACTTTGAATCACCTTGTTGTTGAATTGTGCTATATAAATAACTTGCCTCACCTTGCCTTGAAATTGTGCTGTTTTGTTGGCTAATTTGGGATCATCAGTCAGATCTGCCACTGTATCACCAACCAAAACTCTCAACAACTGCTCTGCTTACACTATTTGAATTATTTTCTATTATTTAATATAATTTGCCTTGTTATCTTATGTATTTATTTGATGTGTTTACCTGGTCTCTGGTTTTTCTTCACTGATGATGTTTCTTCAGTTAAAACTGATATCATGTTTCAAATGGTGGGCTCATTAGTGGTGTGTGTGTGTGTGTGTGTGTGTGTGAGAGAGAGAGAGAGAGACTATGGCCATCTCACTTATGAAGAGCCACATGCAGATATGCAGAAGCTGCCTGAGGTATAAAAAAAAAAAAAAAAAAAAACACTCTATGTAACTTATGTAACACTGGTGGTGCTACTTCTTGCCTTCTTTGCATGTACTACGGCAGTGTAGTTACCTTTAACCACAGTACGAGGACAGAAGGGAGATATGCGCCAGATCAGACAGGTTCTAGATTCGTAGGAGCCAAGGGTGTATGACAACAGAGGACTTGTACACAGCAGGTGTAGAAAACACAATTGCATTTATTAGCAATTATTAAAATTTAGCAGGTTGTGCACATTTAACAAAGGTAGAGCGCGCTTTTGAAAATAAAATAAAATAAACCCCACAAATGGTCGACCCAAGGATGTATTGTCTGTTGTGTCCTTTTTTAAAGTCAATTTCAGTCTGTCAATGTTCAATAGTCACTCAGTGTGTTTGTAACCAGTCGGGTTACAATCTACCAGTTCATCCGGCTCTTTGGGCTGGGCTCGCCATCCAATACTGGAAAAGGGATCCTCGATTCTTCTCAGGTCCTCAAAACCAATTCAATCCAAATAAGCAAGGGGAAAAAAACCTGACCTGGGGACCAGGCCAGAACACAGTAGTTCAACATTTAAGCTATCATGTCTATAACTTATTACTACTACTAGTTGCTTGTAGTGTTTCTAAATTTCTTTCAAAATATTCTATGTTGTACAACAAATTATTCTAATTTCAAGGGCAAAAAGTGCATAGGAAACACACATTTAAAATAATACCAAAATAGCTCAGCAGTGCATTAAAACACACATTGGCTTGAGACTTATCAAGTTTCAGCTAAGTAAAGTGCAGGTGAAGGCACTTAATTTCACGTTGCTAACACTCAGTGTGCAGAACTATAATTAGCACCATGAGAAAAGTGAACATGTGCCAACATAACTTCGCACAAAACCATACATTATACATCAATACCACAGTAATATGACATGAACCTTTAAAGAACATTTCGTATAAAGTGCAGCAGACTCAGTGCTAATGGCTTTAGCCTCGGAAAAAGGCACTTTCATTGCAAAATGGCTAGCGGAAGTTAGCATCGGAGCTAGCAGCAAGTAGCATGCTATGCTAGCGGACGTGCACTGCCTGGGACTTACCATGTGAAGCAACAAATGCTACACGGGGCTTCACAGTGATCACGCTGGCTCACGGCCTCTGGAATACAGTATCACTCTTATTATTTCCACCGAAAACAGGACTTTTACTATCCAGCTAGCTTCTTCACCGCACGGGTAACCGAATCTTTCACCGTCTGTGTCTCTGGCGTTTCTGACTGGCACACGCAGGCACACACAAGTGTCTGAGCAGCGCACACAGACTGGGGGAGGGTCAGACCAGCCAATGATTGGTCGCTCAGTGGATCTAACAAACACACTCCACAGGACTAAGTCCTGCCCCCACACCATTTATATATTACATATACATACGTACATATTAATTAAACTTATGTTTACATGCTTTTTATCAGTATTTATTATATTTAAGTTCTTTTTATCAATATTTATTACCATTATGAAATTAGTATTTTAATCAAATGAGTATTAATATTTATGCTTTTAATCCCGTTTTTAACACTGGGTTACATCTATCTGTTTAGTTGTTAACTATACACATACATACATATACGGAGAAGGTGCGATCAGGGAAAGTGGAGACACAGGTGGACAAAATGACAGCAGACAAGAAAAAGGAAGCCAAACATGAATGGACGACATACAGAGGACACGAAAGGGCTGAACACTAAGAGTGGAATTAACTGTAAGACACCCGAGGACAAGGTTCAAAACTAAACACCTCAAAGAATACATATCACAAATATAAGTATAAACATTAAACAAACCACGAGTCACAAATATGAACAAGATCCATCCCATCCCATCCAAATCTCAATTTTTTTGTGAATTTAAACTAGCAGATTTATAAGAAGATTAAAACAGGGATGTGGGGATATGTAGTTTTATAAAGTCTTCCTGATCACTCAAAGTACTTTAACACTTTGTTTCATGATGTAATTTGATTATTAAAAACAACAACTGTGGTTTAACAGTTTATTCATCAACAGTGAATTCAATTAACACTTCATAACCTTTTTGTATTATTAATTTATATAAAACCATCACCAGATTTTAACCACAACATCAATATAATAAAACCTACACATTGTATAGTTTCTGTGTGAATAGATTCTTTTTCAATAACAAAATTAAGTTTTTGTTGATGTAGGAAAATAAAAAGTGCGCTAGATAAAACCTAAAACATCACTGTGAGAAACTACATCTCTCACAATCCCTCTAAAGAATCCCTTCACAAAACACAACCAAAAACCAGCTGAGGAGATAAGAAGCTGTTGGTGCTGTTTACAGTGATTTTAATGTTTAGAACAGAAGAAATTAAACTTATTATTATCAGGCTTACTGACCCACTTCTGCTCTCCTGCTGTGTCCATGGCTCCAGACACGCCACAGACATCATCTGTGGTGTTAGAGTCCCAGTTACTATATTCAATGACATCATCAGTGACCCAGAACCAGAAGCCCAGAGTGCAGGTGTAGCGCAGCCCCAGCCAGACAAAAGGAGTGGAGGCGTTTTTGGCCTTTTCCTGGAGCCACGCCTGCTCCTCACGGTTGGTGATGGAAACCAGGTCATGGTGTTTCTCTCTGCAGTAATAAAGGGCTTCTTCCCAGGTTTTGTTTGCTTGGATCAGGATCATGTTATCTGTCACCACAAAACCCAAAGAGCTCTGAGTCTTTGCTGTGCTTTATGAACAATGACAGACATGAACAGTCCACACTTACAGAAACAAGACAAACAGGCACAAACATTAGGACAGTTACACCTGTGACTGTGTAGTGCTGAGTAGGGTGTGTTAGGTACACAGCTCTAATGAACATTTATATAGTAAAGATGAGAAAATGACAGAGAGCTTTGATAGGAAGAAAGAGGTTTAAATATATAAAATATCAGTAGGTCTGCACTGAGTAAGACTCACTGTACACATGCAGTACATTTGTTTTGCAGTTAATAATTAAAGGTTGTCCACAGTTCTAATAAACAGTGTGGTTAAATTGTACAGCTCAGAGAGAGCCAAGCCAGATACAAAAACATACTGACCTAAATCCTCTCAGTGCTTCCAGCAGTTCATCTATTGGACAAACAGCTGAGATAAATCTGTGTAAACTCACCATCATAGCAGAAGAAAGGCTTTCTTTGGTCACATCCAGCAGAGCTCCATCTTACTGATCTCTCTAACAGAGTCGTAGCACATGTCCTGTTGTTTAGTCCATCATTAAATGAGTCCATGTCCCAGTATCTGAAAGAGAAGTTACTCCCATCTGACCACCTCCAGCTGTCTCTGAACAGGCCGATCCACAAAGCTGTAGACTTCTGCAGCTCCTTAAACTCTTCACTGTATATCTGATCGAGTCCACTGGCCAGGTCGGTGTGATGCTGTCTGCAGTAGTTCTGAGCCTGAGTCCAGTTCACAAACGTCTCATTCAAATGAAAGGTTTTATTGTTTTTCATCGTTTCTGTTGAGTCAACAGAAAAAAAAAAACATTTTTATCAACTAATTTGTTTCATTCTTCAAACTGTCTCTTTCAGCAACATATGATATAACACAGATTAAAAACTAGATTATAACATTATTAAATATTATTTTATCATATTAATGTCCACATATTCTCACCGTTATAGCAAATGAACTTAAATTTGTCACTGCATGGATAATCTTCCCACTTGTCTCCTGTCATCACACAGTTCTCAGGGGTGCCACCATGATCATTTGGCTGTCCATCTTTCCAACAGGTGTTATTTTCAGTGTATTCCTCCCCCGGCAGAGACCAGTGCCACCTCCTGTTGTCTCCTCCTGTGATGTTGTACAGTCCAATCCAGGCTTCTGTTTGACTCTGTGCAGAGTCTTGAAGTCTTCTCATGTCTGTCAGGTCAAACACTTTGGCCAGGTCTGTGTAGTTCTCTCTGCAGTATGCCCGTGCTGCATCCCAGCTCATCTGTTCTTTAATAAAGTGGTACTCATACAGCTGACATGTGATGAAGACACACTGACCTAAAACAGAAGAAATACTGTTGAATATCTGCTGATACAAGCAGGAAACTCATGTTCCCATCAAACTGTCCAGTTTACAGGTGAATCCTTGATTTTCTCAGTCAGAGTTCATTTGTTTAATGAGTCCTGATCAAACTAAAGTATTTTAGGTGGAAACAATCAGGAGCCCTGGTAAAATGATCACTCACCCATCAGAAGAAGCAGAAACAGACTCCACTGCATCGTCGCTCTGTCACAGGAAAATGACTTTTCTTTCATTTGGAGGAAACAATGAATCCAGCAGCTCTTCACTGTTTGATGGACACGCAGCACTTTATATTAAACACAGATATCTAGTTTATCACACACTGCTGTAAGAAATATATGATTATTCTTAATAAATGATCATCTGTTTAAAATTGTCCATGAAGAAAGAAGCAATAGTTCAAATGTGGTCCACACAGCACCTCTGTACACAGACATGAAATGAGCCTGCAGGTTTGAATCTGGTTCTTCTCTGGTGTTCATGCAGACAGCTCTGCAGTAAATAACCATCTGTACTAACACACACTCTCTATGTACTCAGTATTTGAATATTAAGATACAAATTTCCCCCCTGACACAAAGACACAGTGTAGATGTGACTTATGAATGGACTTGTTTATATTAAGCTATGGAAAAAGGACAGAAAACACCACACCTGTGGACTGTCCAGCAAGCAGAAACAGGAAGTTTTATTCTAATTTCTAAAAATTATTTCCTTGTTTTTTTAACATTTTCTTGATGTGGAGGGTGGAGGGTAGGGCTATGACAGCAGAGGTACACCAACACACATCGCCACCCTGTGACAGTGACACACTCCACTCATGCTCACATTAATCTATATGACCTCACAGGCCAAATCTACAATATAGGATTTCAAGCCCAAAACCAGCTTTTTAAAATTAAACGGCCGCACTGGTTTCAATTCAACTTTCTTTATATAGCGCCAAATCACCACAACAGTAACATAGACCTTATAGTAATACATGCAGCGAAAAACCAAATAACCATATGACCCCGTATAAAGCACTTTGGTGAGAGTGGGAAGGAAAAACTCCCTTTTAACAGGAAGAAACCTCCGGCAGAACCAGGCTCAGGGAGGGGCGTAATCACTCTAATCTGAACATTTGCTCACACTGACATACGCACAATATCATAAACTAGAACTCACATCAAGCAACTAGTGTAGAACCGTTCATATAAAGCCATTATTAAACAATGTGTTCATTGGTAATTGCATTTGCAGCTCCTCTCACCTCAACAACACACATAAAAAACATTGTAAATTGAAAAGATGTATGAGCCTGATTAACCTTACTGCCACAAATACCATTTGTGCTTCATTAGCAAAGCTACTATACTTGAAGCTCACTTTACCTGCTACCAACTTTGATTACTTTTAATCAGTTTCCAAAGTTATGCTTTACTTTAACATGTTTACAACAGTCTTATCATTTTTACTGTTTTACATAGGAGTCATTTTGAGGACAATTACTCCACCTGGGTAATAAAATAAAGAGGCACGGATCACGACTTTGTTTAAAGCTTCAACTACAGGATTTATTCTGCAGGCTTCCCTATAAGGCAGTATACATTCTTCCTGATAGTGTTTTGGCATCTTTAGGGAATCCAGTTTGATAAAACTTCAAGTGTAATTAGATAAAAACTGAATCTGAACAAAAAATATTACTGGGGTGTCCATTTTTTAACTTGCTTTAAAATATGAACTGAACTGTAATCCCCATAACTTATGCACCGTTTTTATATCTCCTGACTTTTTAACTATTATTTCAATCCATAATTATGTCTTAAAACTACATGTTTAACCTTTCACAAAGACTATGTGGCATAAGTACCACACTGGTCTTTTTTTGGATCATCATAATTACTTAAAGCTGGCCTATGTTCAGCATTGCAAGTAACTAATCATGACTAAAAAACTAGTCATGTTTTACAATTATAAAAAAACTTGCTGATGTCCACTCAGGAAAAGGGGGATTTATGGTCAGGGTTGGGGGTTAGGATGTGATCGTTGTTATGGTTACAGAGCTGTAGGGCGGTTTTGGGATTAGAGTTTGATGTGTTGTGTGATGGTGTTTACACACTGCAAAACTGTAATATCACCACAATGTGATTGGTCACTTGGACCGGCATCAGTTTGATGATCCAGGAGCAACACCGTCAAGAGGATACACATTGTGCTTCTTTTTGAGCAGCTTAACTTTGTTAACAGAAAGTAAACACAGACACACAACGAAGAGTGAAAACTACTTTCCCTCGTCTTTTATAGTGTTTGAAGGAAGACACCGATCACGTGACTGTGGAAACTGTTTTATTGAGGAAAGGATCAGGAAGTGAAAATACAACAAACAGCTGACAGCTAAGAGTGTGGTTTCATCTTTACATCCATCTGTGTGTGTGTGTGTGTGTGTGTGTGTGTGTGTGTGTGTGTGTGTGTGTGTGTGTGTGTGTGATGACACTGGAAAGTCAAACACACAAACACCCACAGAGCTCTGCCCCGTCCAGCCTTACATCCAAACAAAGCAACCAGACACTGAGTTTCCCAGCACACACCTCGCTGTCCTCCAGCCAGCACAGACCAGGTCCATCCTGGAGGCAGCTCACCTGAGCAGTTCCTGCTGTCAGACAGGTTTAAAGACTCTGAGAACACTCTGCACACACTATATGATGACTCCACCACTGAGGCTGCAGCAGACACACCTCGGTCCACATTCAGCCTGACTCTAACAGCCTGGATCAAACACAGAACTGCCAGCTGCTGCTGCTTTTGCTTCCAGCTATCAGACAGAAGCAGATCCAGCTCCAGGTCCACAATCAGGATCAACTACTGGGAACCAGCATCAGTCCTGGGGCACAGACAGAGAAAACAAGGAGATGGCTCATCGTTAGAACAGGTCTGACTGCTTTAAACCAGGATGTGTATTGCGTTAACCAACAGCTCCACACTGGTCCCCACAGTCTGCTGGTGTGTAGCAGCAGATGCGCCGGCACAAAAACTATAAATCTTTTATGATCTATTCAAATAAATCATGAGGATAAATCAAAGCAGTCTGGAGCAACACCTGGTTTTGAGTTGCTTGGGGAAGAAGTCGTAGACTCTGCAGAGCGCCAAGGCAGGATGACGACCACCAGAGGGCGTCATGGAGTGAAGCCTGACCAATGGCATCACTGGAACATAAAAAATAAAAAAGGTCTGAACACAGAAGGGAAACTTTGACACGTAATAAAGTGCCAGCTGTTGGCAGCTGTTCATGAACACATGAAGAAGAAGCTGAGACGTCTTCATTTAAAGTGCTTTTATAAAACCTCCACATGTACCCGAACACATTATTCTCCATGAGACCAACATCTCACTAACATCTAGAAACACCTGGTACCCTCACACAGTTTTAATGTCTCACTGATGAAGTTGAATTATGAATCATTTTTTCCAGTGGGCTGTGTGTGAGACACCAGGCTTTACTGTGAAAGGAGCAGAACTCCAGACGACACTAGTTTTACAGAAAGATGAAACCATCAGCAGTGTGTTCAGTCAGGAGCTGATCCCTCAGTGAGGACCTGAGCTTTCATGTGATGATCTGATGATGTCACAGAAACACTGAGTCACCTGACTTAGGCAGAACATTTGTGAAGCAGAGCTCAGAGTCGGGTTTGAAGAACTTCTCCTTCTGAGGTCTCCACAAGCTCAGAGCTGCAGCATCTTTGCTCCAGTCCTCTGCCTGTTTCTCACTGAACCTGTGAGCCAAAGATGCATCTGCAACACAGAGAACAAGGGTCAAAGGTCAAAGGTGATGGTGATGATGATTTATTAATTTTAGTCTGATTTGAACTGGTTTTATTCTCATTTAAACTGGTGTTTGACTGAGTGCTGGTCTGACCTCCACTCTTCCTCCTGTAGATGACTCCAGCCAGAAACAAGATCAGACCCAGGATCAGTCCTACGGCTCCAACGATGATCAGTCTCTCTGTTTCAGGCATGGGTGGCACTGAAGACACACAGGTGAGAGTCACACAGGTGAACGGACACACAGGGAGGTGTACAGGTGTGTCGATACAGACTGGTATTTACCCCAGTTAATAATCAATGGTTTCTCCAGGCTGGCGTGCCCCACCACACAGGAGATCTTCTCTCCAGACCTTCAGCACAAACACAAACCAACATCACTGATATTTATCTGTTTATCTGATTTGTGTGATCAGCTGATGGTTACCTGATCACCTGCAACACATTTTATATGATGGACTTGACTCACAAAGATGTGGAAAAGAGAAATTATGGAAATGTTCACATAACTGAATCAGCAAACGTCCCGTTTTAAACTTTCAACAATATTAAAAACAATCTTGGGGACTTCCTGTTTTCGATCTGAATTTTCAGACAGTTCCTGCTGAAACACTCGTCTCTGCAGAAACTGGAACGTCGGATGGATTCAGTTTTAGCAGGAATGAGGAAGAAGAAGAGGGAACAGGTTTCACAGGCTGAGCTGTGAATATGGGATGTTGTGGTTATTCAAACTAAAGTCAGTGAGCTGGAGCCACAGAAGAAAACTTGGACAAAGATCAGAGTTAACAGCCTGAGCTGAAGGATCAGACCCTTCAAACATCACCATTGAAGGAGTTTGGTGCTGACAGTGGAATTATCCTGGAGAGGGCACACGTGGTCAGACTGTCCAGGCAAACAAAGAGTCCTGGTTCCAGATTTGACCTGGACTCACCTGGGCATGTACTCCAAGTGGGAGTGGACCTGGTAGAGCCAATCACCATTTGCAAACTCTTCAGTGGAAGTGATGTCAGAGGTTATTTCCTGTCCATTTCTCAACCAGCTCACTTTGATCAGTTTGGGGTAGAAGTCATAAACGCTGCAAACCAACATGGCAGGATGGTGACAACCAGGAGCCATCGTGGAGTGAAGTCTGACTGATGGTTTCACTGGAACATCAGGAAGAGGAGGAATGTTTTTACTTCATTCAAAGTTAAAACTGCAACACAATAAAGCTGAAGTGACTTTATAAATATAACAAGCCTGAAATGGTCAGACTGTTCCTGTAAAACTACCAGAACTACAGAGAATGTGTAGCTTTAACTGAATGTGTCAGATTAAACCTTCAGCAGTGTTTGCTGTAAACTAAGTGCTGTTGTTGTTGTTGTAAACTAACAACAACAACAAATCAACGCACGAGCTGCAGCAGTGTAGACGGAAGCCCGATACAGAAGAGGAGTACAGTCAGGATTTGTGCTGACGATGATGCATCAGTGTGATGAGGTTTATTTGATGATCTGATGATGTCATAGAAACACAGACTCACCTGACTTAGAAAGAACATTTGTGTACCAGAGGTCAATATTGTGTTTGCAGTACGTCTCTTTCTGAGCTCTCATTGCAGCAAGGTATCCCTGATCTTTGTTCCACATCTCCGCATTCTTCATACCAAAATCAGTGTATCCAACAAACTTCCCCACATCACTGCTGAATCTGACAAACTCTATCTTGTTGTAATAGCAAGATCTGATGAACTCGATGTCTTGCAGCTCAGTGGAGTTAAACAAGCAGCGATCTGAATTGTAAAGTTCATATCCATCTGAAACACAAAGATTAGAGAATCACTCTCCTGTAGTAGTCTGGGAAACCTTTAAGAGCAGATTGTTGTTAAGCTTAATAATCTAAATAAGGTGAAGATATCATGATGATATGATTCCAACAAAGTATCAATTCAATTTGATATATATAACAACGATTAACAAAACAGACCCTAATATTAGAGAGGTTCCCTGGCTGTGTGTGACTCTCAACTTACACGTACAAATTTTGACTCGATTTTTCTTCCTTTCAGCTGATTGGTCAATTTCTTGTCAATCACAAATTTAACAACCCCTCCGACAGCCAATCCCATCTGTTCTCTGATTGGATTGTTAAATTTGTGATTGACTTGACATCGACCAATCAGCTGAAAGGAAGAAAAATCGGGTCAAAATTTGTACGTGTAAGTTGAGAGTCACACACAGCCAGGGAACCTGAGCGCAGAGATTTGCACGTAGCTTTTTACTTTGTATCTGTAAACAGACCTAAAAAAAAAAATTGTAACTTGTGTAAAAAAATATTTACAAACACAAATCTTTTATCTCTAGATGCACATACATAAAACTTTCACATATTTTGGTTTACAAGGTTAAAAAACTCAGTTCACAACTACACATTTGATTTACAAGTACAAAATATTTACCACAATTTGAGTCCATACCAATCTGTCTGAATGTAGGAGAACACATCCAGGTGTTTATGTCTTTAAGACATACCTGTATGTTGTGGCAACATTTCAAAACAATGTAATTTGATTAGTCACACGTGATGTTCCAATGTGTAAATGCAATATTGCAGAAAAGTCTCAGTGTGACTGGATATTAAATAGTGTGTTTGTAGGGAGAGCCTGAATAAGGACATGCATCTTCTGCATATAAACTGACATTTACCTTCATTTACGTGGGAATTATCCAGATGGACAGTTAAAAAACAGAGAACTGTGGAGTCTCACTGTTTGTATAAGTACAGTTAAGAAGAAGAGGTGTTAACCACTTCTCACTTTATTTCATGAGTCATTTGTTTCTAGTGCCTTGTCTTTATTTTTACTTCCCCTCTCCTTGTATAAACTACATTTACTCAGTATTACACATTGCTTTTTTTCTCTAGAAAAACAACGCTGTAAAACTTAATGATAGCTGAAACAGTAAACTCCAGCTCTGAGAGGCAGATGACGATCATCATAGATGAAGATTACAAAAAAAATGCTGCTGTGCATCAACCACAATAAAAATAATATCACATCTCATCCTTCACTTTCCTCTAATCATTGAACACTCTGTATCTGTGACTGATCATGTGCTTGATTAGTATATTGATCTTACCTGCTGTGCAGATGGTGATGAAGAGAAGCGTGAGGCATAAAAACATTGAAGCCATGTTCCTGAGTTCTCCTGGCAAACTCTGACACAGTCTGACTGAGAGCTGCTGTGGAAACCAGAGTGCAGGGTCACATGACCTCAGCATCAGCTGTTACCAGGAAGAAATTGCTTAAATATTTTATTAGGTTTTTATAATATTATGCAAAAAACAAACAAATATTTTGTTATATTGTTCTGACAGTCCACGATGTGAACTTTCAATAGGCTCCACCTACCCTGCATTGCTATTTGGATAAGCTGAAGAGAATGGATGGAATTTGTTAATTATAAATCAGAAGCTATTTGACATTATTTTGATTACTGAGAGTTTGCTGGGGGTTTGCTGATTTGCTATGATTTGGTAAAGTTTACAGTGATCAGCTATGTTGGACTGGTACAGAGCAGCTGTGGTGTTCATGGTCAGTGTGAAGTTACATGAAAGGCAGCAGACATTTATATTTGATGTGATGATGCTGAGTAAATTCACTCACTGAATTTGACCTTTTACACTAGCTTTATAGAGTCTAGTGGTTGAATATCAGTCAGATAACCTGTGAAGCATCAGCTTATGCCTTGTTGTATTCAGTTGAATCAGCTGATCAGCTGATGAAGAAGAAAAATCTCCTGGAGCTCAAAATGCAGGTTTTTATGTGACTTATCTCTAAATGACTTTTTCTTATCTCCACCATTACACATGATCTCACATCCACCTTTGGTTGTTAGGCTCCAATAACACTGGACTAGTTCACCAATGACAATAAAGGACCTCTCTACGTATCACACCTTTAGGGAATATCTTTAAAAAAAAACTGTTCTTAAAGAAAGAAAGAATGGACCACCTTCCCCCAGACTCCCCAACCAGTAACTTACCTGTGAAATGAAAATTGCCCTCAAACATCCACCACCAGTAGCAGAGCTCAAATGCATCTTCAGTCAGCCTGAATGTTTCATTTTGTATTTAAATGTAATACTTGGAAGCTGTTTTGGGCTTTTTTCACATAACGTTGATGGAGTGATATGGCATTTAGGTGACTAAATAAAGTGTAGTTTGAAAGCTGAAGACTTATTCTGAGCTGTCAGTATGAAGTCAAAAATAGGGCTGTTCACTATTTCCTTCATCTGAGCTCAGACAAAGTGCCTTCTGTTCCAGCATTCAGTGACACAACACTGAATCAGGGAGTCTTTGCACTCTGACTGGTTTTTGTAGAAGAACATCTTATAGTAAAACCTGAGCAATCACATTTTATCATCAATAATTACAACAATAAATAAAAACATGATAACAAAATGAATAATAATAATGTATAGTTTATTGATCCCCATGGGGAAATTACTTGTTTTTCTCTGCATTTGACCCATCCACTCAGTGAAGCAGTGGGCAGCCACTAAGCACTGGGGAGCAGTGTGTAGGTACCTTGCTCAGGGGTACCTCAGGGTAACCGTTCAGTGGATTCGAACCCCTGACCTTCCGATCATGGGGCGACCACTCTACCTACTGAGCTATCCCTGCCCTGAAAGGAACTGAGATGAAAATAAATGAACTCAAATCTTTGTCAATAAATCTTTAATGAAACAAAAAACCTTCTGGTTCACATCACTGTTCTCTACCATCAAAAAACTTGTTCTGATCTCCAGCGGTCTGATCTCCACCCAAAAACTCTGCCCTGATCAAATGTGATATTATATCAAAAAAACTATCAAATTAACATTCTGTCTAAGTGAGGATGAGGACTGAAATGTCTGTGATCATTCTGGCCTCCTGCCGCTGTTTTTAAGGACAGAGTTTCTTCCAGATGTTTAATATGCAATAAAGCATGTAAAATATTGGGATGTAAAAAAATTCAAGAGCAGCAGTTAATCTGAAGATGCTGTCTGCTGGCACCAGAGGTAAAACTTCAGTTTCTGTGTAATTAGATTGCAAAGTGCTCAATTTATTAAAACATCAACCCCAACCATTCAGAGTCACTCGGTTGCTCTGATGAGTAAGAAGATTCCTGCTGCCACACCGAGGACACCGACAGTCAGACCCACTCCACAAAACATGGCAGGTCCAAGAATGAGATCAGAGTTCTCCACAGCTGCAGACAGAAACACAGAGAGTGATGTGAACCTTCGCATCTGAAAACTGATGGAGTCCCTGGGACTTCAGTGCTGGGAACTATACTTAATATTTCAGGCAATACTATTTGAAAACACTGCCTCATTTTATTACTATGCAGATGATACTCAGTTATATTTGTCTATGAAAACAGATGAGACAACAGGAATGTCTTAAAGACATAAAGACCTGGATGACTTCTAATATTCTGCTTCTTAATTCAGATCAAACTGAGGTTATTGTACTCGGCCCTGAAAATCTTAGAAATATGGTATCTAAGCAGATCCTTACTCTGGATGGCATTACCTTGGCCTCCAGTAACACTGTGAGGAACCTTGGAGTCATTTTTGACCAGGACATGTCCTTCAACACACATATTAAACAAATATATAAGACTGCTTTCTTCCATTTGCGCAACATCTCTAAAATTAGAAATATCCTGTCTCAGAGTGATGCTGAAAAACTAGTTCATGCATTCATTACTTCCAGGCTGGACTACTGTAATTCATTATTATCAGGATGTCCTAAAAACTCCCTGAAAAGCCTTCAGCTAATCCAAAATGCTGCAGCAAGAGTACTGACAGGGACTAGAAAGAGAGAGCATATTTCTCCTGTTTTGGCTTCCCTTCATTGGCTTCCTGTTAAATCCAGAATTGAATTCAAAATCCTGCTCCTCACATACAAGGTCTTAAATAATCAGG
Source organism: Oreochromis aureus (assembly GCF_013358895.1). Taxonomy (NCBI): domain Eukaryota; kingdom Metazoa; phylum Chordata; class Actinopteri; order Cichliformes; family Cichlidae; genus Oreochromis; species Oreochromis aureus. Next base: position 101,050,914 of record NC_052944.1, on the reverse strand, counting down.
CCCCATCTTATCTTAATGACCTTGTAGTATGTTACGAAATCAGTTTCACCGTGGTTCTTTTGATTCCTCTGGGATCCAGAGACGGCACCGGAACTCAGTACTTATTTCACAAAACCTTTATTCATCTTTATTCATCTTCATTTAAGCATGCATCTTCTAGAAGGGAAGATGTGCCAGGCCGGTGTCCCTCTGCAAAATCTTCACTCCTTTGTCTGTGAAACGCAGTTTTGTAGAAGCGACCCCATCATAAAACCCCCATGGTGTGCTGCAAACTCTGTGTCTGTGTGTGTATGCATGAGCACGTGAGTGCCTGTGTCTGCGCGTACCCGTGTGTCTATGTGAGTGCACGTGAGTGACTGTATACGCGTACCTGTGTGTATGTGTGTGCATGTGAGTGAGTGTGCATGCGGGTGTGGGTGCGTAATAGTTAAAGCACTGTCTCTGTATACGTGACTTCCTGGGGGTCATAAAAGTAACCCTCTCACCCAAGCTACCCCAAATTCTTCTACGCAACATAGAAACAGAGTTAACATATTACATCTTGTTGGCTTACATTTACAGATAAGCAGGTGGAGAGTCTCCTGCAAACCTATTTCCAAGTTATGGCAATTATGAACTTTTATTAAAGGTACAAGCATCAGCATCAGCAACCCCCCAACTGTAGCTTCCTGTCTCCTTTTATGACAGCAGACCCCCAGTGTCCATAAATTCCTTTCTCTCTAAACAATTACACACACTCTCAGGCCTACAGCTAAACCAAACTGAAACACAGACAAATCCTTTCCTATTCCTGTGATCTAAACAAATTTAACACAACCTAGAGTATTTAAAATTAGATTATCAAATAGTAGTACTAGTAGATGAAGATTAGGCTTAAAACTTTCCTTTATTTTAAAGTCTTCTCTCTGATATTGTTGATTTACCTTAGAATATAAAGCAACTTGAGATCACTGTTGTTGTGAAACTGTACAATGTAAAACAAACTGAGTTGAATTTTCTCACCATAGAATTTGGTCATTGGTTGTATCAGGGCCACATGTTCCACAGTGCAGCTGTAGACGTCTCCCTGCTTTGGGATGAACTGAAGTCTGGACGTCTGTTTGAAGGAACCATCTTTGTTGGGGAAGGGAATGCTGGTGTTCGTTCCTTCTGTCACTTTCTGCTCGTTTTTGGTCCAGGTGACATTGACGGGAGCAGGATAGAAACCAGTCACATGACAGATCAGAGTGTTTTGGACTCCGAGCTCCACATTTAGTACTGTGTAGATGATCAGGCTGGAAGGAGGATCTGTGGACAAACATGTACAGTTTACTCACAACACCACTCACCAGGACACACTGAATTGCAACAAGGAGTATTCAGTATGTACAGGACCTGCACTGACTCTGTGGCAGTTTTTTCTCCCAAATGAATTTAACTCACAGAGCGAAACACTTTGAGGAGTGTGAGATTGCGGTTATGAGCTTACTAAAAACAAGAAGAGAAAGCACAGAAACACTGGATGGACCTGAGCTTCTGCTGAAGTGAGATGAGTTTTCACCTGAACAAACAGAGAACTGAATGTTTGAAGAGCCTCAAACTCTTGTAATAAAGAGGAAATTTGATCTTGGTGTTCCCAGTTTCACTCCTGTGCGTCTGAGGTTTTTGAGTCTCTACTGTTGTGTCTTTCATTAGCTACATGAAGCTCAAGTTCTGTTTGTGTGTTTCACCTCTGAAAGTTTGCATGTTCTCTGTGTTTGTGTCATCAGGTCTTCATGGCTGTTGCTGCAGGTTCAGTTTTGTCACTGAGGATAAAGCCTGATGAATGTTGTTTCTTGAGTAGATTTATTAAACTCCAACTGCAGCACCTCATGTGTGAATGATCTTGATGAGATCAAATGCAGGAAAGTGTTTCCTGATATTTAAATATTTCTGATAAATGTTTGCAGGTTTATGCTGGTAGATTCTGGACACTTAATAAAGAGAAGTACTGATATGAATACAAACTTGGAACTCTGTGACAATAAAGGTCACCGTGTTTGTTAGCTCACCAAAGACGTGATGAAAATGTTTCTGCTCAGATCATCTTTGTGAATTATATTTGAAATCTGTAAATATGGCGAATATTGGTGCTTTCTCTCCATTTAAAGAGCTCTGTATGTTGTCAACAGCTGAGAAAACAAAATATCTGTTTATCTGAGTGTCAGTATGATGACAACATAGTTGAGTTGAACATGAAGAAGCCAATCACAACTGTTAGTTTAAAACATTGACTGATAAAGTGATTTGGTAATATTGGCTGAGGTACTGGAATCAGCCCATAGAATCTGGAGGAATTAACAGACATTTAAACCCCGAAACACAATCCGATTTTATCTAAAACTTCAAACAAATCAATGGATGTTGAATGTACATAACTGAAAGCATCTCCAATGATCTAACCTGTCAGCCTCTGAAAAACGCTCTTTAACACAACAACACGTTTTATTTACCTCCGGTCTCTGAATGTTTTTCTGCCCTTTACATACGGACTGTGTGGTTAAGGATTTGAGTTTACCGAGTTCTTTGGGAAACTCCTTCATAGCCTTACGAGTCACCATCAGGTTTTGTCTGCAGATCTCTTGATAGGCCACAGCTTCTTCATAGGAACATGGAAAGCTTATTGGATCTGCAAAGGCAGGCAGAGAATTGACTCCTGTCTGTTTGTTGAAGTCGGCGTACCAGATTGCCTCATCATCCAGGATCAAAACGTTCTCTCCATCAGTATCTGAACAGCCAATGATGGAGTTGCTCCCATGAGCATCTGAGGAGAATAAGAAGGCTGATTCAGTGCCATCAGTGCCTTTGTGTCACTTAAGTGAAATAAAATGAATTAAAACTGTAATTTGACTATAACGGTTTGTGTATGTTGCACTTAGACAGTCCCTTTGCAGCAATCACACTGCCAGCACAATGCTCAGAATGATATTTTCATGGAAATGTTGCTAAAAGTGATGCTGTTTGACTTTACACACACACACACACACACACACACACTATCTGGCAACTTGGGTAACATAAGAGAAGCATAGCAAGCCCTTTGCAACCCACCTCCCACTCAGCTCCTTTTCATGTTTTCATGCTGTTAGTGACGAAATCACATGTGTAGTTACTTACTGATGTCTGATCTGTTTTGTGTTTTAAGAGTTTCTTTGGTTTCACTTTGACGCTCTCGCCATAATTTCTTAATGAAAGGGTTCAAATACAAGAGTTCATGAGAGAATTAGAGACTCACCATCAGCAGAGACGCAGAGGACCAAGGAAAGGACGAGGAGCAGCACCCACAGCTTCATCTTTATCATCAGCAGCAGCTCTGTGACTCTCTGAATATCTGTGAGCTCGAACACGCACAGCAGCCAATCACAGAGCAGGGACCACATGATGTCATCAGTGACCAGACACACACAAGCAGCAGACACACATACAGACACTCATACAAACGCACACAGTTAAGATCAGAAATTATTTTCATATAAAATAATTTTGACCAGTGCCTGATGAAGATCACAGGTGTGAAAAATGAAGATCTGGTAAAGAAACACAGAGTCAGGTGACTCAGGTGATCTGGGACTGCTGATACACTGAAGACACCTGGTGGACAGATGGAGAACTGCAGAGGTGATCTGGCGACACCTCCGTAAAGCCAGGAGGAGTTTGATGCTGAAACATCATCAGGCCCTGAGAGGCTGAACCAGCTCTAGGCCTGCTCTGTCTCCAAACTACAAACTACTGAACTCTGTCAAGACTTTCAGAATAAGACTTACTCTCTGAGCCCATGGGAATCAAGATTAGTAACAGGTCATTTATTCAGACTTTCTAACCAATGTCCCTGCTGTCCCAGTATGAGCCAACTCTATGGACGAACTGGTGCTTTTGCTTTCACAGTACCTGAAGCTCCTCAATAACTTTATTTAGATTCTGACTCTGTCTTGCAGAACTTTCAGCACCATCTTTGTTGGAGCTCTGTTTGAACAATAATTCCCACCATGAGCTTCCTCTGAGGACACTCCTATCTCTAAGGATTACTCATGCCTGTTACAGATGTACAGACATATTATTAGAAACATGATGAACACTAACCAACTTTAACTATGAGGAGAGATAAAGATGTTTCCAAAATAAACCTGTTTTACATCTGAAGAATCCAAACACTGACCTCCTATCTATCCTAACCACTTTTCCTTGATCTTGGTGGAAAACGATACGAGGTGAAGGAAAGGTATGAAGGAGGATTAATAAGGACTTAAGACAAGAGAAGAGCAGTGCACTGAGGGTCTGACTGCACCTACACTCAGACTCCATGACACCATGGATCTTTTAAAGGAAACTACAATCTGCAGAAGACAGACTACAAAATGTTCATGTCACTTCACTCCAGTGTGTTTTAACGCTGTTGTTTTATGCAGGTTGTGTAAAAAAGATCATGTGTGAAAAGTTTCCTTTCATTACTCGTGTTGGAATTTGAAAGAAACAGGAACATGTAGGCGGAGGGTCAGCCTGTGACTGTGGACGGGTGTTTGTGAGGCAGGAGTTAAGGTGTGTTCACACCAAACGCGATAGACGCGACCAGAGCGTCAGGTTTACATGTAAAGTCAATGGAAAAGCGCGATGATGTGCGATTGCGGGTCCCGCGTAAATTCAGTCGCGTCTGGCACCTTTGACTCGCGAATAAAACCATGCGTGTCAGTTTTTGTGTTGCATTTTGTGCATTTGTGCGTATTGCGTCTAACGCTCGAGTCGGAAAAATCTGAACTCCAGCGTCAATTCACACCGCGACAACCAATCAGGGGCCTGGTGACGTGGCTCTGACCTAGGTCAAAGGGGCAGGTCCAGCCAAAGCCCTTCATACTTCATTCAATATGGAGGAAAGGCTAATCATTGCAGTAGCAAACCACCCGGAGCTGTATGACACCAGCTGCTTTCTGTACCGAGACAGGAATATAAAGGACCGAGCTTGGAGGAAGATATGTGAAGCTGGCAACCTGGTAAGTTCATTCTTTTCTGTTTTGAAATTTTTTGACTGACCCGGGGAAGCTGCACAAAAGCTAGCAAGCCACCGCTATTTTCCCACTGATGTACAAATACCTTTCCGCTCTTATGCATGTTGTCATATAGGAATATATGTTATTGTTTATTAATAAACAGCACACAGTGGTCCCGCTCATCCGTCACTGCCTCGCTTTTTCGCTGATTTTTTTATTGCACCATACAGCTTTCAACAATGCGCATTGCATTCTGCAGCCTATTTGACAAATCTCCTCCGTGTCGTGTCTCCTGTGCTTGCCAAATTTGTCATGTTTGGTTTTGATAACGATCACAACCAATAGAAAAAACAGCACAAAAACACCCATAACTATGAGCCTCATTCGGAAATAGACACCTGCACCACGAGGGGAAAAAGCGCACGAAAGTGGCAGGCAGATGAAGACAAAACACGGCATAATAATACTTTTACGTTTTGAAATCTACAAAGGTTTGCACTTTGAGAATCAACTTGTGAGAACTGTGAGTAATGCTCATGTGTGTGAAAAAAAGTGTATAAAGTGCGTGGCGAGGGGCTAGTTATTCTGAGAACCCGTGCTGCAATAAATGAGGGACCACTGTATATACTTTCTGTATGACTATTGTTTAAAACCTGTTACCATTTCCCTCCGCTCCTGCTGCTGCACCCACAGGTATGTACAGCAAGCACTGATGACTTTTTACTCGCTTGGATTCCCTTGTGATCACCTTTACTAAATATCTACAACCGATCTGTTTATATCCTGTTTTTTTCAAAGTTGAAAATGAAAATCTAGTAGCAGCCTTCTCATTTCTTTTGTGTTTTGTGCTGTGTTTTACAGACACACAGAGGAGGACAGCTCCGAGGCGGACGAGGGACGGGTCCCAGGACGGTCCATCGGCAGTGGAGATGGCCATCCTGGTGTCTCTGAAGAGGCCACACCAATCTCCAATGGAGCATTTCCTCCCCAGCCTTGTTCCTGCTCTGGAGAGCATGCTGCCTCACACGAGAGAATTTGTAAAATTTCAAATTTATAAATTAGTTTTGAAAACAGCAAAGCTGTGTTAAATTTGGAAACATTGGACCCTAGCAATCAGTAGTTTTCTGATGAGGCAGCAGGCTCTCCAGGGCAGAAACAATGTTCTTTTTTTTCTCCTCCTTCTCCCTGAGGCTCTTCCACTTTAAGCTGGGACCTTTTTATTTTTGTCTCTCTGTAAATAGTTATATTTTATATATTTATGTTTAATGTTTTTCTGTTTGAGAATTTTAATATTATTTGAAATAACGTTTTGTAATGACTAATGTCTCAGTTCTACTACACAGCAACACCCGACTTGACACATGTAGAATTTATTTCATATTATACTAATGACAAAATATACTAATACAGTGGGATGCAAAAGTTTGGGCAACCTTGTTAATAATCATTATTTTCCTGTATAAATCGTTGGTTTTCACAATAAAAAAATTTTGTTAAATATATCATATAGGAGACACACACAGTAATATTTGAGAAGTGAAATGAAGTTTATTGGATTTACAGAAAGTGTGCAATAATTGTTTAAACAAAATCAAGCAGGTGCATAAATTTGTCCACCACAAAAAATTAATTAAATAAATATTTAGTGTATATCAGACCGATTTTTCCAACTCGAGCGGTAAACGCGATATGCGCGAATGCACAAAATGCAACACAAAAACTGACGCACGTAGTCCAGTCAACTCTGCTGAGCTTAAATGGAATTTCCCGCTGCCTGATGGGATGTACCACTGTGAGAGGGGTGCTATGGAATAGTCCAAGTGGTAGCAGCTTTAATTTCCCGCTCAACCAGAACTCAATGGTTTTTCAATGTGATTGTTGTCACCTTGTCAACTATAAATAGATCAACAATCAACAAAAACATAACAGTGAATCAATGTTATTTTAATGTCAATGTCATGTTTCATCAGTATTTTAATGTTGTTTTAACATTGATTTTGCACTGACATATCAATCCTGATTATTCTGATGGATCAGATGAAAAATCAACATCACTTCAATGTCTCCTTGCTATCTGGGTAGTTGTTAAAGCTTCATGGGCTGGCGTTGTTGGGTATCAGGACGATTGAGGTGAATTTGAATTTCAGATCAGCTACTGATCAGAAGGTTGGTGGTTCTATTCTTGGCTTCCCCCAGTCTGCATGTCAAATATCCTTGGGCAAGATACTAACTCCATGTTGTGCTCCGATGCGTTCATCGGAGTATGAATAGGTGTGAAAGTAGTTTAGGTTGCACTTGTGTTTAGATGTGCTTGTATGAATGGGTGAATGAGGGATGTTGTATACAGCGCTTTGAGTACTCCGGGAGAGTAGGAAAGCGCTATATAAGAATCACTACCTTTTTTTGGAATTGTGTTTGGTTTCTTTGATACCCCTCTTCAAGGTTCAAGGTTCTTTATTTGTCACATGCATAGTTATACAAGTATAACACACAGTGAAATGTAATCTGACACGCTCCTCGACATGCGCAAAAATAGGGGGGAGAGGAAGAACATTATATATATAGTATATACATTAAGTGAATTAAATAAGAATAGACAATCTGACTATTTTACAGAATAGACAATATAAACATTTTGGGAAGGGGGGGGGTTGGTTTAGGGCCTGGATGGCTTGGGGATAGAAGCTCCTCTTGAGTCTCTCTGTCCTTGCCTGGATGATGCGGAACCTTCTGCCGGATTGCAGAAGTTGGAACAGTTTGTTGCCAGGATGGGACGGGTCCTTCAGTATCTGCACTGCTCTAGTCCGGCATCTCCTGGTGTAGGTGTCCTGAAGCGGGGGGAGAGCAATCCTGCAGCAGTGTTCTGGTGTATGGATCACTCTCTGGAGAGCTTTTTGGTCCTTCACACAGCTGTTCCCAAACCACGATGTGATGTTCTGTGTGAGGATGCTCTCCACAGCGCCTGTATAGAAGATCCTGAGGATCTTTGGAGAGACCCTGAACTTCCTCAGTTGTCGTAGGTGATACAGGCGCTGCCTAGCCTTCTTGGTCTGGACCTGAATGTGGGCAAACCATGTCAGGTCTGAGGAGATGTGGACACCGAGATACTTGAAGGACTGCACCCTCTCCACTGGAGCTCCATTGATGATAATGGGCTTGTAGTCTCTGTGCTGACTCCTTCTGAAGTCCACCACCAGCTCCTTAGTCTTGCCGACGTTCAGCTGGAGGTGGTTGTCGTGGCACCATGATGCCAGATTCTTCACTTCGTCCATGTAGGCCGCCTCATCGTTGTTGGAGATGGCACCCAACACCACTGTGTCGTCAGCAAACTTCACAATGGTGTTGGAGCCATGGGTGGCCACACAGTCTGAAGTGTAGAGGGAGTAGAGCAGTGGCGAGAGGACACATCCCTGTGGTGCTCCTGTGTTGATGGTGATGCTGTTAGAGACGCATCTACCCACCCTCACCACCTGAGTTCTGCCAGTGAGGAAGTCCAACACCCACGCACACAGACGGCTGTTGAGTAATCAACAAACAGCATTCTCACATAGTTACCCTGTTTCTTGTCCACGTGGCTGAAGGTGGTGTGCAGGACGTGGGTGATGGCGTCCTCAGTGGATCTGTTGGGTCGGTAGGCGAACTGGAGCGGATCTGTGGTGTCTGGGATGGAGGAGGAGATGATGTTCTTCAGCAGCCTCTCAAACACCTTCATTACTACAGAGGTCAGTGCAACTGGCCAGTAATCGTTCAGGGATGAGGGTTTGCTGTTCTTGGGCACAGGGATGATGGTGGATCTTTTGAAGCATGTGGGGACCACAGACTTCGCCAGGGACTCGTTGAAGATGGAAGTGAACACACCTGCTAGCTGGTCAGTACAGCAGCGCAGCAGACGGCCGGTGATGCCATCTGGCCCCCGCCGCTTTCCTTGTGTTCACTCTCCTCAATGCCGCTCAGACGTCATGCTCCGCGATGCTGGTCACCGGTCTCTCGTTGATGACGTCACTGTCCTCGGTAGCTTAGCCCTGGCTGTACTGTAAGTGTGTGCATCTCCTGACCTGAAGGCGGTGTTGTGGGCCTTCAGGAGGAGACGAACATCCCGGTTCATCCAAGGCTTCTGGTTGGGGTACATGGTGATATGTTTCTGGGTGGTGACACTGTCTGTAGTTTTGGAGATGTAATCCAGTACAGATGAGGCACTGGTCCAAGTCTGTGTGGGTGAACGTATTCCAGTCTGTGCTATTGAATCTGTCCTGGAGCACTGCATCTGTCCCCTCTGGCCACACTTTAATTATCCTCACAGCAGGTTTCACCCATTGGATAAGTGGTGAGTACTGAGGTGTGAGGAACAGGGAGAGATGGTCCGATTGTCCAATGTGGGGGAGGGTTGTGTTGCTTTGTAGGCTCCAGCCAGGTTGTAATAAACATGGTCATGTCTGAAGTCTTGTCCCCTCTGGTGTGGCAGGAGACATGTTGGTGGAATTTGGGGAGGACTGTCTTTAAGTTGGTGTGGTTCAAGTCGCCAGAACAATAAATGCAGCCTCAGGGAGTTTAATCTGGTGTTTGTTAATAGCTGCATAAAGTTCTTTCATGGCTAACCTACCATTAGCATCAGGGGGGATGCTAATGGGGAAAAACATGAAAAACATGACATTTGAGTCCATAATCTATCTGTTGTTAGTGATGGAGAGCCGTATCTCATCCATTTTGTTTGCCAGAGAACGGACATTGCTTAGCTTAGCTTAGCCCGTAGGCCTCCGCACCTACCTCGCCTTTGTTTACGTTCTCAGCGCCGCCTGCTTGCACTTCCGCCTGGCCGGGGAGAGTGGACAGCCTCTGGTGTTCTGGAGATCTCTGGGATGAGTCAGAGATCGGCGATAAAACTGTTGGAGTTATGAGTCCAAATGTCCAGAAGCTCTTGTCTGCTGTAAGTCAGCAACGCACAGCAATTCTGGATGAATAATCCGGTCAACAGTGGATAAAAAAAACGCTAAATAGCAGATTCTGGAGAGACACTGAACCTCGCGTTGTTCACGCACCGCCATCTTGGTCCAAGCAATTAGTAATTCCTTTTGTGCATAATTTTACATCGATGTTAATAATAATTTAATTAAAGCAACAAAACAACCTGAAGAGCCGGTTGGGAGTCGATCGGCCGAAAGAGCTAGTTCTCTAAAAAGAGCCGGAATTCCCATCACTATTACAAATAAAGGGTTCCTGGTTTGATACCAGGAGGACTCACAAATCCCTCTGTGGTTATTTCAGGATCAGTATCTAATAAAAATAAAAATAAAAACATGCAGGTACCTGCTGTGGCGATGTCATGTGAGCAAAGGTGCAGCTAAATGTTTTGTTTGTAATAATAAATCAGGGTCCCATCATGATATGAAACATCATATTGTTTCCACTGTTGAGTGTCTTTATGAAATAAAATCAATTATTTTATTTCATATTTAGTTTGGTTTATAACTTAAAGTTATACACCTCAGTACTCTAACCATGGATTACAGACAAACAGGAGTTGTTGAAAGTCTCATCGATCATGTTATAAACTGAGTTTTATTTGTTTTTTATCCTAACTGTAATCCTAACCATGATTCTTTCAAAAAGCACCCTTGGAGGTAACAGGACCAATGACCTTTTCAGCAGGAAGCCACCATGCACATGCAATCTTTATCTTCAAAATAAAAGCTGTGCTAAACTGTTTATTTAAGATGTTTCCTGATTTGATGAATGATTTAAGATTTTTATGAAAATGCAAATAATAAAATAAGTATCAACATGAGAAATTAAAATTAAAAAAGAGAAAAAATCCAAAACTCAACAACACAGGATTTATTAATCGTAGTGTGATCTTAAGTCATTTTATGCTGAAATCAATTGTTCCTTTTAAATTTTTGGTTTTCTACACACTGAAGTCATACTTTTATTTTTTTTAATGATGCTAAATGTTTCAGTAACAGGGAAGATGTGTTTTTTTTACCTCTCTGGGTGTTCTGGCTTTACGATAGGCCACAGCCCCACTGCATGTTGCAGTATTTAGTCTATTTGTGAAGAACTGTTTCACACTACTGATCTATCGATCTGCATTTCATGAACAATTATCTCTGAATCAGTGCACACCTGGTCTTATCAGATTTTCCAAAACCATTTCTACTCAAAATGTTCCTAAAGCCTTTGCTGGTTTGCACAGGGATGTTTATGAACAGTCTCAGGCTCAGACACAGCGCTCGAAAATCTGTCAAAAGTTTTAGTACGACTTTGCTAAGCTATGAACCCGCACCGCTTGATGGATTGTCGGAGCATTACGGTTGTCATAGGCAGGAGCTTCGCGGAGTGATACGTACTGTGCTTCAACATAATATTACCGTATTGTGTGTGTATAACGTCTTTTTAAGTTTTGTGGATATTATACATGGTTATGCTGAGTATATGTCGGTCAATTTCCACTGGAAATGCCTTTTGGTTAAACTGTCAGCAAGGAATTTGCATTTCCACTGTTAAATTTCTATAAAACTTTAATGCACATAAAAAACAGCTGCTTGTTTAAGTGAAAATACGTTGGGGGGTTTTTTGCACTAATAAAGTTGTGGAGTTGTAAAGTGTTTTTTCTAGTGTCAATTGTATCGTCAGTTATATCGTTATCGCAAATTTTCAAATGGATATCGTGATAAATGTTTTTGGTCATATCGCCCTGCTCTACTTTAGAGTTTGAAATCAGAACAAAGATTCTGTGTATTCAATTAAAAAGTCATGAGATCATTCTTTGTCAAGCACATAAAAAGTCCATATAAAAAGACAAAAACATTTAGATAACAAACTGAAGGGAATATATATATTTCAAGTTTTCCACCAGTAAATCTTTATTGGCATGAGAAACTTTCTGATCACCGTTCTCTGTAATCAATAATCAGTCACACTGATGGTCTGAAATCATTCTGACATGCTGCCACATCACCTGTTGGTCTTCTCACAAATTTTTTAGTTTATAACACACACACCTGTAAACTCAATGAAGAGCAGCAGTTCATCAGACTGGCTAGCTGCACCAGAAACAAAACTTCCATGTAATCAAATTACAAACTGCTCAGAGTTATTAAAACATCAGTCACTCGGTTGCTCTGATGAGTAAGAATATTCCTGCTGCCACACCGAGGACACCGACAGTCAGACCCACTCCACAAAACATGGCAGGTCCAAGAATGAGATCAGAGTTCACCACAGCTGCAGACAGAAACACAGAGAGTAATGTGAGCCTTCACATCTGGAAACAGTCATGGAGTCCCACAGGGTTCAGTGCTGAGAACTATATTTTTTTATTTCGGGCAATACTGTTTGAAAACACTGCATCATTTTCATTACTATGCAGATGATACTCAGTTATATTTATCTATGAAAGCAGATGAGACAACAGTAATGTCTAAAAGAGATAAAGTCCTGGATGGCTTCTAATATTCTGCTTCTTAATTCAAATACAACTGAGGTTATTGTACTCTGCCCTAAAAATCTTAGAAATATGGTATCTAACTAGATTCTTACTCTGGATGGCATTACCTTGGCCTCCAGTGACACTGTGAGGAACCTTGGAGAAGTTGCAGCTTCAGTGTTTTTATTTAGGCGTACTATTTTGGGTTACTTTTTGATTAAAAAAAAGTATAAAACTTCTCTCTCTGATATTGTTGACTCTTTACCTTAGCATATAAAGCAACTTGAGATTGCTGTTGTTGTGAAATTGTACAATGTGAATTGAATTTTGAGTTGAACATTCTCACCATAGAACTTGGTCATTGGTTGTATCAGGGCCACATGTTCCACAGTGCAGCTGTAGACGTCTCCCTGCTTTGGGATGAACTGAAGTCTGGACGTCTGTTTGAAGGAACCATCCTTGTTGGGGAAGGGAACGCTGGTGTTCGTTCCTTCTGTGACCTTCTGCTCGTTTTTGGTCCAGGTGACATTGACGGGAGCAGGATAGAAACCAGTCACATGACAGATCAGAGTGTTTTGGACTCCAAGTTCCACATTTAGTACAGTGTAGATGATCAGGCTGGAAGGAGGATCTGTGCACAAACATATACAAGTTACTCACAACACCATGCAACTTATTTAAGTGAATCAGTTGGCTAACAAAAAAAACTCCAAAAAATCTGTCCATCATGTCAATAAACTCAGTCAATTTCACAACATTTGTTCCTGTCCGGTTTTTCAGCAAGATCTCGCACTAATGAGGCTGCTTAAAGTCTTCTCCAGCACATCAGATGTTCCGTGGGTTCAGGTCTGAACACTGTGCTGGCCAGTCCATGATTAGAAATGCTTCTCACACACCGTGAACCACTCATTCACAGTTTGAGCCTAATGAATTCAGACAGGATCATTTTGTAAAATGCTCTCAGGGAAGGAAGTATTCCTTGGAAAAGGAAGCCCTCTCCTTGCCTCATGACTTGGTTATTAAGTATGCTCAGGTCCAAGGAGCTTGGAAAGAAAAGCGTCTGGACTTCTTTAAGTTGCTTGAAGACGTTTCTTCTATCATGCGATTTCCTGAGGTCAGATGGCCCAGGATGTGAGTGGGCGTTAAGGCGCCTGGGAAGGATCTCAAAACTGGATTATAGATGGCAGACAGTTGATGTCGTAAACCACCACCTCTGTTCAAAGATGGTTGCTCAAAGCGGACATAGATGGCCTCTTTCACTCCTCTTTCAAACCATCTGTCCAAAATGTAAACATTGGCATCCTCAAAAGAGTGACCTTTGACCTTTAGATGCAGATGAACTGCTGAGTCTTGTCCTGTGGAGGTGGCTCTTCTATGTTGTGCCATGCACTTGTGAAGTGGCTGTTTGGTCTCTCCGATGTAGAGGTCTGGGCATTCCTCGCTACATTGTACAGCATACACCACGTTGTTAAGGTTGTGTTTTGGGGGCGATCGTAGCTCAAGAGTTGGGAGCTCGCCTTGTAATCGGAAGATTGCCGGTTCGAGCCCCGGCTTGAACAGTTATGGTTGTTGTGTCCTTGGGCAAGACACTTGCCATCACCAGTGTGTGAATGGGGGAATGACTGGATGTGTAAAGCACTTTAGGGTCCTTAGGGACTAGTAAAGTGCTATACAAATACAAATAAGGGTAAAGGCTGTTTACCCTTTTTTTTTTTTTTTTTTTTTTTTTTTTGGAGTTTTGTCTTTCGGGTGAACCAGTTTGTGTCTGAGTGTGTTGCTGGGATGTCGTGCTTGGAGAAAACTCTCCTGAGTTTCTCTGGTACACCGGCTACATAGGGGATGACAATGTTGTTGCGTCTGTCTTTCTTATCCTCCCTCGCTGGTGTCTGATCTTCTTTTCTGTGCCTCTTTGCTGACTTTATGAACGCCCAGTTAGGATAACCGTATGTTTTGAGTGCTTCCTTTACATGTGTGTGTTCCTTCTTTTTCCCTTCAGGCTTAGAGGGAACATGTTCTGCCCGGTGGTGTAGGGTCCTAATTACTCCAAGTTTGTGTTCCAGAGGGTGATGGGAGTCAAAGAGGAGGTACTGGTCCGTGTGTGTGGGCTTCCGGTAAACTTCAATGTTGAGGTTGCCATTCTCTTCAATGTGCACAGCGCAGTCCAGGAAAGGCAACCAGTTCTCCTTTGTGTCTTCCCTGGTGAACTTGATGTTTTTATCCACGGCGTTAATGTGCGCAGTGAAGGATTCCACTTCTTTTTTTGATTTTGACCCAGGTGTCATCTACATATCTGTACCAGTGGCTGGGTACTCCTCCAAACTCAGGTCCTCAGCTGATGTCAGTGATTTTGATGCACAGCTTGACTAATTGAAGCAATCAAAAATCATAACACTGCCCCCAGAAGCATGGGCAGTAGCCACTAGAAATGGTGGATGTGTCCACCTCACGTCTTACTCTGATGTTCCATCACTTCGTAATGAGTAGATCAAAAACAGTTAACTCTGGATTCATCAGACCACAAGACTTTTTTGTGCTCCAACAGAAGAAAAAAAGTCCAGTCTACATGGTACTAAGTAAATTGTGCCTGTTTTCTGATTAGCTTCATTTGACCTTCTTCGGGCTATTTGAAGACAGCAGATTTAGTCTTTTAAGTCCAATGTGTTACCACAAAACAATGGTCTTATAGTACCATATCACTCCTTTAGAGCACTTTACTCTCACACTGCAGGCCTACTTGTTGTTCCTAGAGTATTTAAAAGTAGAATGGGAGGGAGAGCCTTCAGTTTTCAGGCCCCTCTTCTGTGGAACCAGCTTCCAGTTTGGATTCGGGAGACAGACACTATCTCTACTTTCAAGATTAGGCTTAAAACTTTGCTTTTTTCTAAAGCATATAGTTAGGGCTGGACCAGGTGACCCTGAATCCTCCCTTAGTTTTGCTGCAATAGCTGCTAGGAGATTCCCATGATGCACTGAGTATTTCTTCTTCAGTCATCTTTCTCACTGATTATGTGTTAATATACTTCTCTGCATGGAATCACACTTGTTATTAATCTCTCTCTCTTCCACAGCCTATCTTTTATCCCTTCTTCCTTCTCTCACCCCAACCGGTCACAGCAGGTGACACCATTGGTCCTTGGGTTTTAAACCTTTATAAATTTTTCTCTTCAGACTGGGGTGGCCCCAGCTTTATTAAACAAAACAAAAAAAAACAAAAAAACAAATCTGAGTCCAACACTACTTCAACATTTTAGGCCCATCTCCAAACTCTCATTTATGTCAAAACTCTTTGAGAAGACAGTTGCTGTCCACCTTACAGCATATTTGGAAAAACACAACATTTATGACTGTTTCCATTCTGTTTTTTGTAAATTGCATTCCACTGAAACAGCACTACAAAAACTCACTAATGATATTATGATCTCAGCAGACTCCGGAGAATACAATCTTAGTTTTGTTAGACCTTCCCTCAGCCTTTGACACAGTTGATCATACCATCCTAAGAAAAACAGACTGAAAGACCTGGTTGGAATGTCTGGCTCTGTTCTAGACTGGTTTAATCTTACATATCTGAAAATACTTTTTATTGTGTCTGCAATTCAGAGCTGCTGTGTGGAGTTCCTCGGGGTCCGTGCTGGGACCTATTTTGTTTTTAAAATACATCCATCCTTTAGGCCAGATAATGCGGCAGTTTCCTGATGTATCTTATCATCTTTTTGCTTATGATATTTAGCTATACTATTCATTTAAGCCTTCTGAAGTTCATAACCTCTCCGCTCTGATTGACTGTTTAGCAAACATTAAACAATGGTTGAACAACAATGACAGTATTGGGTTTTGTAAGCTCTATTGTGAAGCACTTTGTGACACATGTCTGTGAAAAGTGCTATATGAATAAACTTTACTTACTTACAATATAAAGCGCCTTGAGGCGACTGTTGTTGTGATTTTAGCTCTGCATTTTCATTAATGTGGAAGTGCTTACTTTTGCTGATGAACCTTCACAGTCATTCAAGATATTTCATTCAACCACATTTCGTGCTTGAAGATGAGACCAGGGGCAATGAGATGTGTCCTCCTATGATAATGCTTCTCTGGCGCATGCTGTTAGATTTGTGCTGCCTACTATATTCTGGATATTAAATAAATTATTCATGTGTCCAAACCTGGAACTCAGTGATAATAAAAGTCCCAGCAAAGTCACATTTGCTAACTCAGCCTGTTTATGATCAGAAGACGTCTGCTCAGATCATCTTTATGTATGTCACAGTCTGTGAGGCAGATTGTGTGGACACGAGAGGTGTGGACCCAAGTGCAGACAAAAAGACAGATAGGCAGATGTTTAACTGTAGGCGAGCCTTTATTTCTGGCTGCAAGAAACACTATGAACAAAGGTGGACTGGAGGAAGTGAGAAAAGCAAACAAAAACCTGAAACCAGGAACAAGGAACCTGGGACTTGGAAATTGCGGGGAAGAAATGCAGATGAACCTATGGGGAACAAAAGGAAACACACACACATACAGACAGTAACGAGGTAAAACGTAACAACAGGGAGACACAGCTCAACCTAATCTGATGAGATGAGACAGGAAGGAAGCAAAACAGAATAAACCAACACAGGACAAGGGACTATTAAAGTAAAACAGGAAATCCACAAAGCCGAAATCAGGAACATTAGAAACAACACAAGGATCACAAGAGAGGGACAGTGGCAAAACTTAATGGCTGGAAAAGAACTAAATATTAGAGGAAAGGCCCTCTGAGGGTGAGGCCTGATGGGAAATGTATTCCAAGCGGTGAAGGGATGTGTGGGACTGCCCCGTTCTTGTGAGTGTTTATGTAGCGAGGGAGAGAGAAGAAAGGGGGAAAATAACGAGTAGCCACGGAAGAGACGGAAGGAAATGTATTAAAAGGAATATAATTGTCATGGTTGGCTGTGTGGTAGGCAGGCAGGAGTGGAGGACCCAAAATGCAGGACTCAGACATGGGAGTTCAACTTAAAGCGCAGCTTTATTGCTGGGAAAAACCACTACTTAACAAAACTCACCTAAAGACAACAAAAACCCAAGAGAACTAAAACACTGAAACTGAAGTACTAAACAGGAGCGGGAGACTAAACACTGGTAACACGGAAGCAGAACACACAGCTAGTTGAGGGGACAACGCAACACTGACAGAGAAACACAGGGCTTAAATACACAGAGTGGTAATCAGGGAATGGGCAACAGGAGGGAGACACAGCTGGGAGAGATCAGGGCTAACGAGACAGGGGGAGCAAAGCTGCACACACTAACATAAGACAAAGACTTTCACAGTAAAACAGGAAACAAGAAACCACTAAACAAAGATGCAGGCACGACACTGAGAGACAGACTAGACACTGAACAGAAACTGCAATAAAAATGAGAACCCAAGACCTAAGAACTGATCCCTCACCAAGAATAACTGAAACAGATCTATAATGATAATAATAATAATAATGGTAAATGGTCTGTACTTATAGCGCTTTTCTAGTCCCTAAGGACCCCAAAGCGCTTTACATATCCAGTCATTCACCCATTCACGCACCCATTCACACACTGGTGATGGCAAGCTACGTTGTAGCCACAGCCACCCTGGGGCGCACTGACAGAGGCGAGGCTGCCGGACACTGGCGCCACCGGGCCCTCTGACCACCACCAGTAGGCAACGGGTGAAGTGTCTTGCCCAAGGACACAACAACCGAGACTGTCCGAGCCGGGGCTCGAACCTGCAACCTTCCGATTACAACTCCCAACTCTTAAGCCACGATCGCCCCATAATAATAATCAACAAAGCACCGGAACATCAGAAAATAATCCAAACTATAAGAAACTCAAAATGCTGGGTCAACACTGACCCAGAACCGTGACAATAATAACTCCTGCGGCAGCCACAGTTGTGTCGGCGATTCTCATTGTGAGTAAACTGTTACAGCACACTGTACATGGTGTTCGCGCTTTGGAGGAAATTAGAGTTCCAATGAAGCAGTTTTCCTACACCTCCTTCTGTCTTTTTACTAGCTTAGTTGACCTGTACAGTAAGCTAGTTACCGGCTACGAGCCTGTCACAGAACCTGAAGTTTCCTTACTACGGTTCGGGGCCATGGACCTGGTGAGGTAACATAAAGAACAACTAAGAAAACTAGAAATACAAAAGACAAAGCCATGAAAAACCACAAAATTACAGAAGATTAAATTTAAAAAAAAAAACATAAACACAGAGTCACCAGACCCGGACCATGACAGTGTGTTGTTATTTGAAATGTGGTCTGATGTGATCCTGAGTATGAATTCAGTGCCTGACTGCAGTTTATCTAAAACACTTTCTCCCCTGATCTGAGCCAACTGCCAGTTCTTCCTGATTCATCTACGTGCTTGAAATAAAACCATAAAACTAAAGCAGGTCCTGTGCTTTCAGCAGAATCTCATTAAAATAGCGACACTCCCTGAATGTTTCTGCTCTTTACATGTGGACTGGTGATTCATGTTTACCGAGTTCTTTGGGAACGTCCTTCATAGCCTGACGAGTCACCTTCAGGTTATATCTGCAGACCTGCTGATCAGCCACAGCTTCTTCATAGAAACCTGGAAAGCTCATCGGATCTGCAAAGACTGGCAGAGAATCGACTCCCATCTGTTTGTTGAAGTCGGCGTACCAGACCACCTCATCATCCAGCATCAGCACGCTGTCTCCATCAGTATCTGAACAGCCATTAATCCAGTTGTCCCCATACAAAACTTCATGGTGTTAGGAGGAGAGAAACAGAGGGTGGAGTCAGTGTCTGTCAGGTTCATATGGACCAATCACCTATCAGAGCTTAAACCCTTTCACTGATCGTTCATCAAATTTCATTTCTTAAACGTGTGTTTGAATATTGGTTACACAGTATGTTTGTTTGCCACAGAAAAGAATTTACAGTTACACCAGCTCATTCTTTTCATGCTGCTGGTGACTAAATCAGTGCCACACCTGAAGTCACACACATCTGATCATGTCTGTGCTGCCAGGCATGAAGTAAATAAATAAATCCTAAATCCACTCAGTAAAACTTTAACATGTGAACAAACAGGAAGAAGAGTTTTGAGCTTCCATGTTTAGTCCTCTGTTGTAAAAAAGCTCATATTTCGGCACACAATGCTTCATTTGCATATTCAAACATAAAATTAATGAAAACTATTGACTAAAAAAACAGTTGCCATCATTTAAGTAAGAGGTAATTATTCTGGGAAGTTTCATGTTCAGTCTGTTGGTTTCAATCCAATTTTTTTGTACAGAGCACTTTATGAAAATAGCATAGATGACCAAAGGGATCTACAGGTAAAAGAGCAAAAAATATCAAACATATATTCAATAACAAGAAAAATTAATTACAGTAAAATGGGGGAAATGGAAATAAAACATACGATAAAATGTATCATAAATTAAACAAAAAACTATGTAGAAAAAAAAATAAAAAAGTTAACTCTGGTCTTAGTGTTGCTGTGGAGAAAACATCTGTTTTTTAGTAATATGATCTGTTAAGGGCTAATACACCAAATATAGCTCCTTGTGACTCTGTGTTATTGTACCTACAGTATAACCCAGTGTCACTCCTGCCCAGTTTCTCCATGAATGTGGGTCAGCACAGAGGTTTAAGTGCCAGCTGAACAGAACAGCAACATATGAGAACTGGTCCATTCACCACTTACGGTCAACAAAGCTCAGTACAAGACTCAAACCCAGTGTAAACATACACCTCATCCTCCTGTGTCAGCTAGTTTAGTGTGTGTGTGTGTGTGTGTGTGTGTGTGTGTGTGTGTGTGTGACTTTAAGAGTTTCTTTGGTTTCACTTTGACACTCTTGCCTGCATTTCTTAATAACTCATGCATGAAAGGGTAAAAATACAAGAGTTCATGAGTGAATTAGAGACTCACCATCAGCCGAGACACAGAGGACCGAGGAGAGGATGAGGAGCAGCACCCACACCTCCATCTTCATCAGCAGCAGCTCTGTGACTTTCACACTCTCTGAATGTCTGTGAGCTCAAACACACACAGCAGCCAATCACAGAGATGGGACCACATGATGTCATCTGTGTCCAGGCAGACAGCGGCACCAGGCCCATGAACACACACACAGACAGAACTGAGATTAATGCTTATATTTCATGTAGAAACTTGTTTTTGCCAGAACCTGATGACGATCACAGGTGTGCTAAGCAACAGGAAACAGGTGGCTTGGGAGTGGCTGGTTCACTGAGGACACCTGGTGGACCGATGGAGAACTGCAGAGGTGATCTGGTGACACCTCTTTGAGTCCAGGGCAAGGTTTTGGGGGTGGGGGGTGGCTTCATCCTTCTGCTGTGAGCTCATCATCAGGGTCCATCATCCATCCTGCTCTGTCTCCAAACTACAAATTACTGAACCTTCCAGGACTTTCAGAATAAGAATTCTGCCCTCAGCCTGTGGGAAACAATATTAATAATCAGAAAGAGCCCTTATAACACTCAGCAGTAGCAGCCAGGTGGAGTTTCAAACACACAAAACATTTGTGGCAGTCAAAGAGTCCCAGAGTCACATGTTGCTCATGATGTGGGGATGATGGTTGTCTTATTTCTGTGAATCACGTAATGAGGTTTCACATTTTCCTGCTGACCTTCGTTAACTGATCACTGTGTAACAGTGAAGTTCAGGTTGAAGAAGCAAGCTCCTAACCCTTCATCATTTGTTTGAAGCCAGCTCACCCCTCCTGCATACACTTTTCCGAGAATACACGCTTCTTCTGCAGTTCAGACTCCTGACATTTCTTCGGAGGTGGAGGAACACCAAAGTAATTACTTACAGGAGCTTGTTTCGACATCTTTAAGAGCTCTAAACAAATGTCTGTCCTCTTTCAGAAAATCATATGTATGCAAATGCACGTTGCAACTTCTTATCCGGTGCACGTTTTTCATTTTGACTGCACATGCGCACCTGCAGACCACTTATGTGCCCCCCCTGGTTATAGACCTGCTGTGGTGACTGTACCAGAGGCCAAACACGCTGATCCCAAAGGCAGCAGCATCGCTACCTCACAGGGTGGAGGAGGTCGAAATCATCATCCATCCATCCATCTTCATCCGCTTTATCCGGGGCTGGGTTGCGTGGGCAGTAGCCTAAGCAGAGAAGCCCAGACCTCCCTCTCCCCAGCCACCTCCTCCAGCTTATCCAGGGGAACACCAAGGCGTTCCCAGGCCAGCCGAGAGATATAATCTCCCCAGTGTTTCCTGGGTCTGCCCCGGGACCTCCTCCCGGTGGGACATGCCCGGAACACCTCAACTGGCTCCTTTCGATGTGGAGGAGCAGCAGCTCTACTATGAGCTTCTCACCCTATCTCTAAGGGAGAGGCCAGCCACCCTTCGGAGGAAGCTCATTTCTGCTGCTTGTATCCGCGATCTCGTTCTTTCGGTCACTACCCACAGCTCGTGGCCATAGGTGAGGGTAGGGTCGTAGATCGACCGGTAAATTGAGAGCTTCACTTTTACACTCAGCTCCCTCTTCACCACGACGGACCGGTGCAGCATCCGCATCACTGCAGCCACAGCACCAATCCGTCTGTCGATCTCCGGCTCCCTTCTCCCATCACTCGCGAACAAGACCCCGAGATACTTGAACTCCTCCACATGGGCCAGGAATTCATCTCCGACCCGGAGTGGGCACTCCACCCTTTTCTGGCTGAGAACCATGGCCTCAGATTTGGAGGTGCTGATCCTCATTCCCGCTGCTTCACACTCGGCTGCAAACCATTCCAGTGCGTGCTGGAGGCCTTCACCCGATGAAGCCAACAGAACCACATCATCCGCAAAAAGCAGAGATGAGATTCTGAGGCCACTGAAGTGAAAGCCCTCCGCCACTTGGCTGCGCCTAGAAATCCTGTCCATAAAAATTATGAACAGAATGGGCATAAAGTTTCATCATGCGAAACTTTATGGTGATATTCTCTCGAAGGATGTAATCAGTCTGTCTGTCAGTGCTGACATCAGCACAAACTGCTGATATCATCATGTTCTAATAAAATCAGAATAAAACATCAAAGTTTAAGTAGAGCTCTTGGCCTTTGGGGAATGTGGCACTCTCTCAGCGCTCCCTTTAAAAGGTCAAAGGTTACTTTAACAAAGAATTCTTCAAAATTCTAGGTCATAGTGACCTTTGACCCTTGACTGCCAAATTCTACTGAGTTCATTGTTGAGTTGAGTCAAAAATCAACTGGAAGCGTTGCGTGTTCACTGATTTTATTCACAACATGGTTTCAGTGTCATATCGGTTCTCTGCTGCAAAACAAGTTTTATATGTGCAGTTTGTTACTAACACTGCTGAATGAAGCCTAAACTGTGTCTCATTGTCATTGAATGTGTTTATTTGGTGAGTTAGGAACTGACTAAATGTTGAGTGATTCTGATCTGACACTGACTCTCTTTTAGACTGCAGGAAAAACAGAACGCCACACTGTAAGAAAAAGTCCTAATATAAAAGTATTTTACTGTATATTTTAGTTTTGTTCTGTTCTTCTAGAATATCATTAAATTTACATAAATAGACTGTGATTTCACATTTCAAATGTAAATTAATGTAAAATCACAGTAATGTAATAAAACATGATTTTCTTGTTTTTCAAATGTATCTGTCAGTACATATGCATATTTAGATTGTTAAAATACATTCACAAATGTATCATAATTTCACAAATATCTGTCCGTTATTTGAAAGATTGAACTATTAAATTCAAATGTAATGCTATGGAAAAATATATAAAATGATTCTTATAAACTTCTTTTACATCAAATAATTATTACTATTATTGCTTTTTAGGGCGATCGTGGCTCAAGAGTTGGCAGTTCTCCTTGTGATCAGACAGTTGGCGGTTCGAGCCCCGGCTCGGACACTCTCGGGATTGTGTCCTTGGTCAAGACACTTCACCTACTGGTGATGGCCAGAGGAGCTGATGGTGCAATGTGGCAGCCTCGCCTCTGTCAGTCTGTCCCAGAGCATGTAATCCATTATTATTTAAACCAGCTGTTAACTGTATATGTCTGTACATTTAAGTATTATTATTCATATTGCCACATTCACTGACCTTGTTCATAGGTAATTTCATTGTTTAATCACATTAAAATGTTCCTAATTTAATGTTTAAAAGCACTTGAAAAAGGCAAAATCCCATGTAAAATTAGGGCACCAAACTGTATTGTCATTACTGAAAATAACTATATTTTTATGAGAAAGTTATTTTCTGGTATTTTCTGGTATTATTTTGGCGCCCCAGCTGCCGGAATATTACTGTTTTTTAGGATTTGTTTTAACAGTGCAGTTCAACCAATCACATTTATTTAAACAACAAAGTGCCACTCAGAGGGATCATTTTCATTGGAAGAAGAGTCACATGATCTAAGCTAAAAAGCCTGTCAGTTAACACAAAGACACACTAAGGAGTGAAAACTCTCTCTCTATTTACCACATATGAAACGAGACAGAGATCACATGACTGTGGAAACTGCTTTATTGAGAAAAGAATCAGGAAGTGAAAATACAACAAATAGCTGACAGTGTGATTCTCAGAGTGTGGTTTCATCAGAGTGTGGTTTCATCAGAGTGTGGTTTCATCTTTAAACCTGTGTGTGTGTGTGTGTGTGTGTGTGTGTGTGTGTGTGTGTGTGTGTGTGTGTGTGTGTGTGTTTGATAACGCTGGAAAGTCACACACAAAGATAAACACCCACAGAGCTCCGCCTCCTCCAACCTCGCTGTCCTCCAGCTCTGGTCCATCCTGGAAGCAGCTCACCTGGTTGGGCCTGAGCAGTTCCTGCTGTCAGACAGCTGTAAAGACTCTGAGAACACTCTGCACACACATATGATGACTCCACCACTGAGGCTCCAGCAGACACATCTTGGTCCACATTCAGCCTGACTCTAACAGCCTGGATCAAACACAGAGCTGCCAGCTGCTGCTGCTTTTGCTCCCAGCTATCAGACAGAAGCAGATCCAGCTCCAGGTCCACAATCAGGATCAACTACTGGGAACCAGCATCAGTCCTGGGGCACAGACAGAGAAAACAAGGAGATGGCTCATCGTTAGAACAGGTCTGACTGCTTTAAACCAGGATGTGTATTGCGTTAACCAACAGCTCCGCACTGGTCCCCACAGTCTGCTGGTGTGTAGCAGCAGATGTGCCGGCACAAAAACTATAAATCTTATATGATCTATTCAAATAAATCATGAGGATAAATCAAAGCAGCCTGGAGCAACACCTGGTTTTGGCCTGCTTGGGGAAGAAGTCGTAGACTCTGCAGAGCGCCAAGGCAGGATGACGACCACCAGAGGGTGGCATCGAGTGAAGCCTGACCAATGGCATCACTGGAACATGAAAAATAAAAACAGTCTGAACACAGAAGGGAAACTTTGACACGTAATAAAGTGCCAGCTGTTGGTAGCTGTTCATGAACACATGAAGAAGAAGCTGGGACATCTTCATTTAAAGTGCTTTTATAAAACCTCCACATGTACCCGAACACATTATTCTCCATGAGACCAACATCTCACTCAGATCTAGAAACACCTGGTACCCTCACACAGTTTTAATGTCTCACTGATGAAGTTGAATTATGAATCATTTTTTCCAGTGGGCTGTGTGTGAGACACCTGTTTTTACTGTGAAAGGAGCAGAACTCCAGACGACGCTAGTTTTACAGAAAGATGAAACCATCAGCAGTGTGTTCAGTCAGGAGCTGATCCCTCAGTGAGGACCTGAGCTTTCATGTGATGATCTGATGATGTCACAGAAACACTGAGTCACCTGACTTAGGCAGAACATTTGTGAAGCAGAGCTCAGAGCCGGGTTTGAAGAACATCTCCTTCTGAGGTCTCCACAAGCTCAGAGCTGCAGCATCTTTGCTCCAGTCCTCTGCCTGTTTCTCACTGAACCTGCAAGCCAAAGATGTATCTGCAACACAGAGAACGAGGGTCAAAGGTCAAAGGTGATGGCTCAGGCTGAACTGACACGTCACAGTTCTAATGTTTTTTGCCTAAAACTTAAACCCAACAATCCAACTGATCCAAGTTATCTTTACTTTGGACAAACTGAAGCTGTTCAGAAGCTCCATCAGCTTCTGGAAGTCACAGCTTCTCTTTTCTTTGCTGCAACTTTAGTCTGGTGTTAATTAATTTTAGTCTGATCTGACCTGGTTTTCGCCTGGGCTAAACTAGTTTTAGTCTGGTTTAAACTGGTTTTTGACTGAGTGTTGGTCTGACCTCCACTCTTCCTCCTGTAGATGACTCCAGCCAGAAACAAGATCAGACCCAGGATCAGTCCTACGGCTCCAACGATGATCAGTCTCTCTGTTTCAGGCATGGGAGGGACTGAAGACACAGGTGAGATTCACACAGGTGAACGGACACACAGGGAGGTGTACAGGTGTGTCGATACAGACAGGTATTTACCCCAGTTAATAATCAGTGGTTTCTCCAGGCTGGCGTGCTCCACCACACAGGAGATCTTCTCTCCAGACCTTCAGCACAAACACAAACCAACATCACTGATATTTATCTGTTTATCTGATTTGTGTGATCAGCTGATGGTTACCTGATCACCTGCAACACATTTTATATGATGGACTTGACTCACAAAGATGTGGAAAAGAGAAATTATGGAAATGTTCACATAACTGAATCAGCAAACGTCCTGTTTTAAACTTTCAACAATATTAAAAACAATCTCTGGGACTTCCTGTTTTCGATCTGAATTTTCAGACAGTTCCTGCTGTTAGGGTTTTGTATTGTTGATTGTCATTTATGCTTAGAAATATTTATGCCATATGCTTAGAAGTATATAATCGATTGTGTAGTGATAGGAGGTTTAATCCTTAGTAGTCTGCAGAGACACGTTGTGTGCATTCCAGAGCACTCTGGGAGCATGGGAGAGGCCGTGCCTTGTCTTATTGTTTTATGGTATAGGAGGACACCTTCTCTGTATCTGGTTAAGCATAAGAGCCTTTTGTTTAGATGGACCGCTAGACTCCTGGCACCAGCTTTGGGGAGTCTTCAAGGGGTCACATCTTGACCCCACACATAGACACATATAGACACACACACAAGGTATTCTTTGTTCACATGTATACCTATGTAAGATGTCATATGTTAATGATTCTATGCATATTCGTGGAACCACAATAAAAGAGCAGTGTTACGGGGGAGCGGACGAGAGCAACTGGGGTCAAGCGAAGGAACGGCGCCTGTCCAGTTCTCTCCCGTGCACGTGAAACATAAAGAATGTTGCCTACTCGTGTCTTGCTTGCTGTGTAATTACATTGCCTTCAACGTTCCAGCGAATAGGGTTAAGCTATAAACCTATCACCTGCTGAAACACTCGGCACTGCAGAAACTGGAACGTCGGATGGGTTCAATTTTAGCAGGAATAAGGAAGAAGAAGTGGGAACAGGTTTCACAGGCTGAGCTGTGAATATGGGATGTTGTGGTTATTCAAACTAAAGTCAGTGAGCTGGAGCCACAGAAGAAAACTTGGACAAAGATCAGAGTTAACAGCCTGAGCTGAAGGATCAGACCCTTCAAACATCACCATTGAAGGAGTTTGGTGCTGACAGTGGAATTATCCTGGAGAGGGCACACGTGGTCAGACTGTCCAGGCAAACAAAGAGTCCTGGTTCCAGGTTTGACCTGGACTCACCTGGGCATGTACTCCAAGTGGGAGTGGACCTGGTAGAGCCAATCACCATTTGCAAACTCTTCAGTGGAAGTGATGTCAGAGGTTATTTCCTGTCCATTTCTCACCCAGCTCACTTTGATCCATTTGGGGTAGAAGTCATAAACGCTGCAAACCAACATGGCAGGATGGTGACAACCAGGAGCCATCGTGGAGTGAAGTCTGACTGATGGTTTCACTGGAACATCAGAAAGAGGAGAAATGTTTTTACTTTGTTCAAAGTTAAAACTGCAACACAATAAAGCTGAAGTGACTTTATAAATATAACAAGCCTGAAATGGCTACAGAACTACAGAGAACATGTAGCTTTAACTGAATGTGTCAGATTAAACCTTCAGCAGTGTTAGCTGTAAACTATAAGTGCAGAGAGTTCAGTCAGGAGTTGTGTTGATGATAATGCATCAGCGGGATGAGGTTTATATGATGATCTGATGATGTCATAGAACCACAGACTCACCTGACTTAGAAAGAACATTTGCGTACCAGATCCCAATGTTGTATTGGCAGTACGTCTCCTTCTGAGCTCTCATTGCAGCGAGCTGTCCAGGATCATTGTTCCACATCTCTGCATTCTTCACACCAAACTCAGTGTATCCAACATACTTTCCCACATCACTGTCAAACCTGATTAACTCCATTCTGTTGTAATAGTAAGATCTGATAAACTCGATGTCCTTCAGCTCAGTGGAGTTAAACAGGCAGCGAGTTGAAGAGTAAAGTTCATATCCATCTGAAACACAAAGATCAGAGAATCACTCTCCTTTAGTAGTTTGGGAAACCTTTAAGAACATGTTGTTGGAATGATATGATCATGATAGCTTCACCTTATTTAGATCATTAAGCTTACCAACAGAGTATCAGTTAGATTTCATATATATAACAACAATTCACAAAAATACGGCAGACCCTATAGCAAGGGTCTTGAACTCCAGGCCTCGAGGGCCGGTGTCCTGCAGGTTTTAGATATTATCCTGTGTCAACACACCTGAATCTAATGATTAGTTCATTACCAGGCCTCTGGAGAAGTTCAAGATATGGGCTGTGTCCCAAAACATAGGCCGCATCCTTTGGAGGACCTGGCCTTCTATTTTATTATTTTATTCTATTCTGTACAGTTGTGTACTGTATTTATTCTTATTGTATTCTAATTTTTGCTTCATAACTTTTGCACTGTCCACTTCCTGCTGTGACAAAACAAATTTCCCACGTGTGGGACTAATAAAGGTTATCTTATCTTATCTTATCTTATCTTATCTTATCTTATCTTATCTTATCTTATCTACGTGGGCCGGGTCCTTCGAAGATCGAGAAGGCTGGAAATGCGAGTTTGTGAAATTGGACGGTCTAGCCTTCAGATTTGCGTCACCGCTGTCTCGGTGGAGTTTAATAAACTCGGCCGTCTGCTCCTTGCTATCTAAAATATAACAGGACACCGGTGTAAATTCTCGACTGTCTCACACTTCTGTTTAATCAGTTTTCTGTTTGACGTTTATTCAGCTGTGTGAAAATCCTGGAGGAACCCACCCGATGGATCAATAAAGTTTTATTTAAACTAATCTAATAATCTAATAACTTTGATTTCAGCCAAACCAATTTACTCCAGAACAAACAAAACACTGAAAAAAGCCAAACAATTACATTTTTAAGTTTTCCGAGTGACTTATATATCATGTTTAACCAGAGTAGCGAAAAACAGCGGGGGTCTGAAAAAGATGAAGCCGGGAGTCCGCTGCTCTCGCCAGCTTGAGTAACCATTGAACCCCCTGGCTAGCTATCAAGCTGGTGGGTAACAGACGGAGCACAGACGGAGCACTTTTGCAAATACGCGATGTCTTGATAAACCAAGCAGATATTTGAAGTTCACACACCCACATTCTCACCAGAAAATATGTTAAAAGTTTATTTTGAGACCCAGAAAGAGTAATATGAGTAATATTGAAACTTAGTAGTAGCCGCCATTGTTGGAAACTAGAATTGGCTGGGTCGCGCTATGAATTCTGGGATATGTTGGGCCACGAAGGACACATCTGACCCATTCTTCAAATTCGTGGAAAAAGAGGACGCATTTGTTGACTGCATTTTAAGGAGTCGATGAATTGGGACAGCCTTCGTCGCCTGGCCGTGACGTAATCGGCCTTCAAATGCAGCCTCCAGAGGATGCAGCCGACGTTTTGGGACACAGCTATGTTGAGGAAGTAATTCAGCCATTTAAATCAGCTATGTTAGATCGAGTATGCACATTGAAGGATATATCCTGGTTAAAAATGTCAAGAGTCCTCACAGTGTTACTGGAGAAAATCCTGTCCAGTTTTTCGTTGGATGCCATGTTTCTGAAATTTTTCTGAGGTTCAAATATGAAAACATCACTTTGTCTGAATAAAGGAGAACAGATCGACAAGTTTATGTCTTTAAGACATACCTGTATGTTGTGGCAACATTTCAAAACAATGTATTTTTGTTGGTTAATAACACGTGATGTTCTAATGTCATAATGCAATGTTACAGAAAAGTCTCTGTGTGACTGGATCGTGTGTTTGTAGGGAGAGTCTGAATAGGAATAAGCAGAATAAGGAAACAGATCAGAGTGTCTTCTGCATATAAATTGAAATTTAGCTTCATTTGTGTGGGAATTAGCCAGATGTACAGTTAAAAAAACAGAGAACTGTGGAGTCTCACTGTTTGTATAGTTCAGTTAAGAAGAAGAGATGTTAACCACTTCTCACTTTGTTTCATGAGTTATTTGTTTCTAGTGGCTTGCCTTTATTTTTACTTCCGATCTCTTTGTATAAACTACATTTACTCAGTATTTCACATTAAGACCATCGCTTTTTTTTCCTCTGCAAAAAATCTTTGTGAAAATTTATCAAACGCTGCATTTGATCTTCATGCAGATGACACAATGATCTATTGTTCTGATAATTCAGTAATACAAACCCTTAATTTCCTCAAGCTGCCTTTGATGATGTTCAGGCCCATTTTTCTCTAATAAGCTGGCGTTAAATGCAGATAAATACAAGCTCATGTTAATCTCAAATGGCAAAGAATGTTAGCTATGTTTCCTAAGATTAAAACCATCTAATGGGCTGAAATTGAAATGGTCACATCTTATAGATATTATTAGAGATCAGAATTTGTCATTTAAAACTCAAATTCAAAGGTAGGTGAGGAAAACCTTTTTGTAACTTTTTTTTTTTTTTACCTTTATTCTGGTGATCTGCTTTTCATGAATGCCCCTGCTTAGTACTTGAAGAGGTTGGGGACTGTCTACCATGGTGTTTTCTGTTTTATTACTGGCTGTGGAAATTGACTACATCACTGTTTTCTGTATGTTGCTGCTAAATGTCCATGGCTGAAATTGTGAGAAATGGTTACCCTGTAGAAGTTTAAGTCAGTTTTAAAGGAATAAGAGAATAACTCTTTAGTCTGTGTGACTGGTTTTAATTGTTGCTCTTAATGCAATTTTTCACCTGTTTGTATGCAATATAGTATTTGTTTTAAATTGCCGTTATGTGTTGTATATGTTTTTACTTTTACTGCCGTGATGCCAGGTCTCTCTTCCAAATGAGATTTGAATCTCAATTAGATTTTTTCCTGGATTAATAAGGGTTAAATGTTAAATACATAACATTTATGTACATTTACTTTACATATAAATAGTTTCTGGTGTGAGACCAGGAGGAGACACAATTCCCTGTGGCACGGCTGATGGACCAGGACTGAGTCTAACAGTTACTTTTATAATTGATTAAATACGAGTAAAATAAAGCAGCAAACTGATCTTTGTGAAATTATTTGTTTTATTCAGCAGTTTAACAAGTAGACTGATGGATGAATTCATTAATCCAGCTGTGATGCTGTAAAGCTTAATGATAGCTGAAGCAGTGAACTTCAGCTCTGAGAGACAGACAAGCATCATCACCGATGTAGGTTACAGTGCATCAACCACAATGAAAATAATATCACATCTCATCCTTCACTTTCCTTTGATCAGTGAACACTCTGTGTCTGTGACTGATCAGGTGTTTGATTAGTGTATTGATCTTACCTGCTGTGCAGATGTTGATGAAGAGGAGGGTGAAGCATAAAAACTTTGAAGCCATGTTCTTGGGTTGTGCTGCACAACTCTGACACAGTCTGACTGAAAGCTGCTGTAAAAACCAGAGTGCAGGGTCACATGACCACAGCATCAGCTGTTACCAGGAAGAAATCTATATATAAGAATGTTATATATTTTTTGACAGTCCAGGATGTGCCCTGCCTCCAGCTACCCTGTGTTGCTATTTGAATACCTGAAGCCTGATGGATGTTGTCAATTATAAACCAGAAACTCACAAATAGGTTAAAGTATTTCATATTACTCTCATTACTGAGAGATTTTATCAATTTGTTGGTTTATTCGGCTGTGATTTGGTGAAGTTTACAGTGATCAGGTACAGAGCAGCTGTGGCGTTCATGGTCAGTGTGAAGATATAAGGGAAGCAGACATTTATATTTGATGTAATGATGCTGAGTAAATTCACTGACTGAATTTGACCCTTTACACTAGCTTTATAGAGTCTAATGGTTGAATTGCAACAGGTTTTGGACATGATCGCACAGGAGTTAAAGATATTAAAGAAGTGGTTTGATAGAAACAAATTGCCTCTAAATGTAAATAAAACAAATTTATGTTATTTGGAAACTATAAGAAAAACATTAACATTGACATTAGTCTTAATTGCCCCTTGGGCATAAATAAAGTCTTTCTGATTCTGATATCTACAAAGGGTTAATACCATAAAATTTCTTGGTGTGATCATTGATCATAAGGCCTGTTGGAAATCACACATCACTTAGGTAAAGTTAGCACGGGGCATTGCTATCTTGAAGAAAGTAAAACAATTTCTGGATAGGAAAACATCGTATATGTTATATTGTGCTTTACTATTACCATATATGAGTTATTGTGTAGAGATTTGGGGAAATACAGCTGAAAGTAATATTCAAACTATAATCATAATGCAGAAAAGGGCTATTAGATTAATAAATCAAGAGGGGTATAGGGCTCACACAAACACAGTCTTTATTAAGACGCAAGCTATAAAATTCCAGGATCTGGTGAAGTTTAAAACAGTGCAAATAATATATAAGGCAAGGAAAGGGATGCTCTCATTCGAAATGAGTAAATGGTTCTTAGAGAGAGAGAAGGGAGGCATAATTTTGGAGGGAAGTGGAATTTAACAATACAAACAGTAAGAACAACATTGAAAAGGATGTCTATTTCAATAGCGGGAGTTAAATTCTAGAATGAGTTAAAAGAAGGAGTAAAGGTCAGCAGTGATATAAACCAGTTTAAATAAACTCAAAAAAGAAATTTTAAATAAGTATAAGAAAATATTTTTTGTGATGTTATGTTCTAAGTTGAAGGCATTGTATAAGTTTTTGTTGTTCAAACTTAAATAGAATGATGAGGAAATGATTAAGATGTAAACCTAAGGCAGTGGAGCTAAATAAGTATATACTTCTGCCTACTCCTTTTCAAACAACTGAATGGAATGATATTATGGAATGTTGGTGAATGTATGTGTTTGAAATAAAACTGTACTGAACTGAAAATCAGTCAGATAACTCATAAAACATCATCTTATGTTTTGTTGTATTCAGTTGAATCTGCCGATCAGCTGATAAAAAAGAAAAATCTACTGGAGCTCAAAATGCAGGTTTTTATCTATTTTTAGACTTATCCCTAAGTGACTGTTTTCTCATCTCCATCATTACACAATCCCACATCAAGCTTGGGTTGTTACGCCCCAATAACACTGGAATACTCCGCCAATGACAATAAAGGAGCTCTCTACATATCACACCTTTAAGTAATATCTTAAAAAACTGGTCTGAAAAAAAAGAAGGTGAATGGATCACCTTTCCCCAGAATCCCCAACCAGTAACTTACCTGTGAAATGTACTTTGCACTCAAACATCCACCAGCTGCAGCAGGGCTCAAATGTATCTTCATTCAGCCTGAATGTTTAATTTTGTATTTAAATGTAACCCTCAGAAGCTGTTTGTGGGGCTTTTCACATAACATTGATGGGTTTATAAACCAATAATTAACTGTGATATGGCATTTAAGTGACTAAATAAAGTGTAGTTTGAAGACAGACCAAACTGGCTCAGCAGCAGTGTTCCAGCATCCAGTGACACAACACTGAGTCAGGGAGTCTTTGCACTCTGACTGGTTGTTGTAGAAGATGAGAACATCTTAAAGCAAAGCCTGCACAATCATATTTTATCATCAATAATTACAACAATTAATAAAAACATGATAACAAAATGAAGGAACTGAGATCAAAATAAATGAACTCAAATCTTTGTCAATAAATCTTTAATGACACAACAAGCCTTCTGGTTCACATCACTGTTCTCTGTCATCAAAAACTCTGTTAATATTCAGTCTAAGTGAGGATGAGGACTGGAAGGTCTGCAGTCATTCTGACCTGCTGCTGCTGTTTTTAAGAACAGGGTTTCTTCCGGATGTTTGATATGTAATAAAGCATATAAAATATCGGGATGCAAAAAAAATTCTATAAAGAACAGCAGTTTATCTGAGGATGCTTTCTGCTGGCACCGGAGGTAAAACGACAGGTTCCGTGTAATCAGATTACAAACTCCTCAGATTTATTAAGACATCAGCCCGACCATTCAGTGTCACTTGGTTGCTCTGATGAGTAAGAAGATTCCTGCTGCCACACCGAGGACACCGACAGTCAGACCCACTCCACAAAACATGGCAGGTCCAAGAATGAGATCAGAGTTCTCCACAGCTGCAGACAGAAACACAGAGAGTAATGTGAACCTTCACATCTGGAAACAGTCATGGAGTCCCACAGGGTTCAGTGCTGGGAACTATACTTTTTATTTCAGGCAATATTATTAGAAAACACTGCACCATTTTCATTACTGTGCAGATGATACTCAGTTTTACTTATATATTAATGCTGTAAAAACTCGCTGAAAAGCCTTCAGCTAATCCAAAATGCTGCAGCAAGAGTCCTGACAGGGACTAGAAAGAGAGAGCATATTTCTCCTGTTTTGGCTTCCCTTCATTGGCTTCCTGTTAAATCCAGAATTGAATTCAAAATCCTGCTCCTCACATACAAGGTCTTAAATAATCAGGCCCCATCTTATCTGAATGACCTTGTAGTACCATATCACCCTATTAGAGCACTTCGCTCTCGCACTGCAGGCCTACTTGTTGTTCCAAAAGTATTTAAAAATAGATTATGAACTAGTAGTACTGGTAGATTAAGATTAGGCTTAAAACGTTGCTTTTTGATAAAACTTCTCTCTCTGATATTGTTGACTCTTTACCTTAGAATATAAAGCAACTTGAGATTGCTGTTGTTGTGAAATTGTACAATGTGAATTGAATTTTGAGTTGAATTTTCTCACCATAGAATTTGGTCATTGGTTGGGTCAGGGCCACATGTTCCACAGTGCAGCTGTAGACGTCTCCCTGCTTTGGGATGAAGTTCAGTCTGGACGTCTGTTTGAAGGAACCATCTTTGTTGGGGAAGGGAACGCTGGTGCTCGTTCCTTCTGTGACCTGTTCGTTTTTGGTCCAGGTGACATTGACGGGAGCAGGATAGAAACCAGTCACATGACAGATCAGAATGTTTGGGACTCCGAGCTCCACATTTAGTACTGTGTAGATGATCAGGCTGGAAGGAGGATCTGTGCACAAACATGTACAGTTTACTCACAACACCACTCAACAGGCTGCACTGAATATGCAACAGCATTGTAACAAAGAGGAGTCAGTAAGTATGGGACCTGCACTGACTCTGTGGCTGTTGTTGTTGTTTTTTTCTCTAAAATGAATTTAACTCACAGGGTGAAACACTTTGAGGAGTGTGTGATTGCTGTTATGAGCTTACTAAAAACAAGAAGAGAAAGCACAGAAACACTGGATGGACCTGAGCTTCTGCTGAAGTTAGATGTTTTTTCACTTGAATAAACAGAGAAGTGAATGTTTGAAGATCCTCAAACTCTTGTAATAAAGAGGAAGTTTGATCTCTGTGTTCCCAGTTTCACTCCTGTGAGGGTTTTTAGTCTCTATTCTTGAGTCGTTGATTCAGCAGCTTGTTACATGGAGCTGAAGTTCTGTTTGTGTGTTTTACCTCTAAGAGTTCACATGTTCTGGTCTTCATGGCTGTTGTTGTTGTCACTGAGGATAAAACCTGTTGTTTCCTGAGTAGATTTATGAAACACTGACTGCAGCACCGCGTGTGTGAATGATCTTGATGAGATCAGGTGCTGGGTGGTGTTTCCTGATATTTAAACATTTCTGATAAATGTTTGCAGGTTGTGCTGGTAGATTCTGAACCTCCACAGAAATACTGATATGAATACAAACTTGGAATTCAGTGTGACAATAAAGGTCACAGCGTTTGTTAGTTTGCCAAAGATGTGATGAAAATTTTTCTGCTTAGATCATCTTTGTGTAATTTTATTTGAAAGCTGTAAATCTGGTGAATATTGAAGCTTCTCTGCTTTTAAAGAATTAAGACCATTACTGTATGTTGTCCGACCAATCATGACTGCTAGCTTAAAATGGTTGAATTTGATCCTGAAATTCAAACAATCGACAAATCAAAAGTCTGATGTTGGCTGCAGTTTACCTAAAGTGTCTTTAATGATCTAACCTGTCAGCCTCTTAAATCTTCATTTATCTGTCATAAAACTGATGCTTCATGTTTCAGCATGTGTCACTGAACTCCACTCTCTGAATGTTTCTGCTCTTTACATGTGGACTGGTGATTCGTGTTTACCCAGTTCTTTGGGAACGTCCTTCATAGCCTGACGAGTCACCTTCAGGTTTGCTCTGCAGACCTGTTGATCAGCCACAGCTTGTTCATATTGACCTGGAAAGGTAATGGGATCTACAAAGGGGGGCAGAGGATAGATTCCTTCCTGTTTGTTAAAGTCGGCGTACCAGACCGCCTCATCATCAAGTATCAGCACGGCCTCGCCATCAGTATCTGAACAGCCGCTGATCCAGTTGTCCCCATGCAGAGCTTCATGGTGTTAGGAGGAGAGAAACAGAGGGCAGAGTCAGTGTCTGTCAGGTTCATACGAGCCATTCACCTATCAGAGCTTAAACCCTGCCATGCAGGACAGTTCATCAAACTTCAAATAGAAGCACAATTGTTTCATTTAAACTAGCACACCTTGGTATTTCAGTGCTGAAAATCATTGCCTTTGATTTATGAGTCTACAACAAACATATATGTTTAAATGTTGCTGAAGTGACGCTGTTTGACTTTTTACAATGTGTCATGAGAACATGTTACATATTTGACCAAAGTTTGTAACTTCCTGTCGCACAGCTTTTATTTATTTATTTCAGATTTTTAAGTCTCGCTCTTTACTCAGGCCGCCCAGCGCTGGACACATCACACACAGACTATCTGGCAACTTGGGTAACATCAGACAAACACAGCAAGCCCCTTTACAACCCACCTCCACCCCAGCTCCACGCTTTCATGCTGTTAGTAACTACAGTAAAGCAGTGCCACACGTGTGGTTACTGGTGTCCGATCTGTTCTGTGCTGCCAAAGAAAAACTACTGTGAGACTAATTAGTCTCACATCAGTAAATCAGTTCACCATGCATAAAAGGGCTAAAACACAAGAGTTCATGAGTGAATCAGAGACTCACCATCAGCAGAGACACAGAGAACTGAGGACAGGACGAGGAGCAGCACCCACACCTTCATCTTTATCATCAGCAGCAGCTCTGTGACTCTCTGAATCTCTGTGAGCTCGAACACACACAGCAGCCAATCACAGAGCAGGGACCACATGATGTCATCAGTGACCAGGCACACACAAGCAGCAGACACACATACACACACTCATACAAACGCACACTGGACAGATGGTACACTGGTGACACCTGGTGGATGGATGGAGAACTGCAGAAGTGATCTGGAGACATCTCCGTAATTCCAGGAGGAGTTTGAAACATCATCAGACTCTGAGAGGCTGAACCAGCTCTAGGCCTGCTCTGTCACCAAACTACAAAGTACTGAACTCTGTCAAGACTTATAGAATAAGACTTCCTCTCTTCCTTTCCTCTCTCCTCTCACCTGTGGGAAACAACATTAGTAACATCTCATTTATTCAGTCTGTCTAACCAATGTTCCTGCTGTCCCAATATAGTCAACTCTGGGTACCATCTGGTGATACCTGAAGCTCCTTCATTTAGATTCTGACCAATAAAAGTCTCACAGAGCTTTATGAGCCCTTTCAGCGCCATCTTTGTTGGGGCTGTGTTTAAACCATAATTCTCACTCAGAGCTTCCTCTGAAGACACTGCTGTCTCTAAGGATCAGTGTTGGGACTAACGCGTTATTAAGTAACGCGTTACAGTAACTACGTTATTATTGTGGTAACGAGCACGGTAATTAGTTATTATGCCAAAACCAGGAACGCGTTACTCGTTACTGGGATTTAGATAGGCTCGTTACTCGTTGCCGTGTGGTGGATATCGCGGAGCTTCCACAGATTCAATAACATTAGCAAGTGGTGGAGGCCAGCAGGTGGATGAAGGAAAAGGGAGGCAAGAGGAGAGACCCGAAGCGGCCGCCGGTCCGCGTGTCAGGTGAACTGAACTTCAGGTAAGAAGTTATGACCTGCAGTCTATCCGGGTCAGATATAAACCAAGTTTAGGTGGAGTTTATTTTCGTTATGCTGACATTTTCGTACTGCGTGCTAGCTAGCATGACGGAGTTTCTATACAGCTGTGTGGGTGCTATGTTACTGATGTTGAACTTTATTTTGTTCATTAATTATTAGAGTTGCCAACCGTCCCGTAAAAAACAGAATCGTCTGGTATTCAGAGAAAATATTACGCGTTTCGTACTGAGGTGAAAAGGAACACAGTTTGTCCCGGACTTCAGCTACAATGAAAAAGACACAAAGCTGAAGCTGCACAGCTGCCTCTTCTTCTCTCATTCTCTCCTGTTTCTACTTCATTCTAGAAACTGATCAATGATCAGCTGATCGGCTGATCGGCTTTTCTCTCTTGTTTGTTTATCTCCCCCTTTGCACCAGAAAGAGGAAACCAGCGGATGTCGCGTTAAACAACAGCAGCACGTTTAAGCTTGATCAACTGTTGTTAGAATTTATTTAATATTAATTTCTAGTATCAGCTGATGTTTGCTGGAGCCACAGCTGTAAAGCTGCTGGTCATGATATCGGTTTGGTTATCTGGTGAGAGGGAAACATGCAGACGAAACCAAGGAGATGTCCTTACTGAATCATCAGAGCTGAACAGGTGATGGAGAAACAGGTTTACCTTTTAGGTGACATGGATGAGTTGAAGGAAGTTATGAACTGTTTCTGAGAGACAAATAACACCAGGATCCTTTTCTAAGTAGCTGACAGCTGGTAACTGTGCAGGGGCGGGTCTAGCAAAGTGTTGCCAGGGGGCCAGGTAGGGCATTAACAGGGAAAGGGGGGCACAAAGATATACTTTTCTTTCTTATTCTCATTTAAAATGTCTCGCTTTAAAAAAAAAATAATTATCTGAGTCTTACAACAAACAATTGATAGATTGATACATATATACCA
Source organism: Oreochromis aureus (assembly GCF_013358895.1). NCBI lineage: Eukaryota > Metazoa > Chordata > Actinopteri > Cichliformes > Cichlidae > Oreochromis > Oreochromis aureus. The sequence continues at coordinate 101,012,129 of NC_052944.1, read as the reverse complement.
TCAGAACAGTGTACATCACTGTCACAACAGTGTTTATTTTCATTCAAAGGCTTTATGATTTTTCCTATAATGGTGGGCGGTCTCTAGTCAAAATGCCCGGGACGATTTTTTTTGTCCCAGTCCAGCTCTGTATGCAGCTCATCTGCAGTCTGGTGTTACCTACATCTTCCTATTCAGAAGGCAGAATTTCCAAGTTCTGAGTACAATCAAAAGCACCACGACTGCAGTTTTTGTGTTGGATGTAAAAAGCAGGCTAGAATCATGGCGGCGGTCAACGACGGTCCAGGCGTGGGATTTCTCTCGTGGAAATGTGCGCATTATTTTTTCCTTTCTATTGGTAGGTGGCACAGTGCACTTGTGGCAAGTAAGCAAGCTAGAAGACTGGCAGTCTGGCTGGGTATCCAGTTACGGAAGCAACACATTAACAAGAGAATTCTGAGTAAAACCAAAGTTACTTTCCCTAGTAACTAGTTACTTTGAAAGTAACGAGTAACTTGAAGTAACTGAGTTACTTTTTTAGAGAAGTAACTAGTAATGTAACTAAGTTACTAATTTAAAGTAACTTACCCAACACTGCTAAGGATCATTCATGCCTGTTACAGATGTTAAGACATATTATCAGGAACATGATGAACACTAACAAATGTTTACTCTGAGGAGCGATAAAGATGTTTCCTAAATAAACCTGCTTTACGTTTGAAGAGTCCAAAAAATGAACTCCTATCTGCTTTTCCGAACCACTTTTCCTTGTTCTTGGTGGAAAATGGTACAAGGTGAAGGAGGACAAATAAGGACTTAGGACAAGAGATAAGCAGTGCACTGAGGGTCCGACTGCACCTACACTCAGACTCCATGACAGCGTCACACTGGTAACACAATAGAAACTACAATCTGCAGAAGGCGGACTACAAAATGTTCATGTCACTTCACTCCAGTGTTTTAACGCTGTTGTTTTATGCAGGTCGTGTAAAACAGATCATGTGTGAAAAGTTTCCTTTTATTACTCATGTTGGAATTTGAAAGAAACAGGAACAAGTAGGCGGAGGGTCGGCCTGTGACTGTGGACGGGTGTTTGTGAGGGTGGAGTTAGAGCAAATGTGTCTGAAGCAGTTTCAGTTTCACACTGAAAGCCATCAGAATCACACAGTTACGGAGTTTTAGTTCATTTTAGTGTTTTATAACTGCAGACAACTTCGTGCTCTTGATCTTTATGTTGTTTTTTTAATTTCTGCAGAATATTTATTGAAACCAGAAGCTAGTGAAGGAGGTCCAGCTCGTTTCTCATATTCAGCTCTTTTGGCTCAACACTCTTAGATGGTGTCACTCTTGATTCATGCATTTATTCATGCAAGTTATTTCTTTAATTCAAACACTGTGAGTTCTTTTTGGAAGTTTAGGTGCATTTAGATTCATAAAGGAGGAAGAAACAGGAAAAGGTTGAGTGATGTTCCCTCTAAGCTGCGCGCGTGCACACTGCTGGCACGGTCTCTGCGCACAGGAAATCTGTATTGTGCACAAAAACAAATCTAACCTGAATTGAAATTAAAATTAATCCTTTAAAAATTCTGTTTTGCAGTGTTAGTCAGTAAGTAACTGGCTGCTCCTGTATGGGATTAGAACGATGCCACCTTATCCTATAGTCCAGCCAATAATGCGATTCACATTCGTATATACGCAGCTAATCAAAGTGGTTGACAGGCTATGACAGCGTCCTTATGTGCCGACACCGGTGTTTTAGCTAGCAAAGCGGCGTGGCTGATGTGGAGTGAAGCCACGTTAATGACAACGTGTACAACCATTGGAGATGTGAGCAGGACAGACGGAACAATTGACGGAAAAAGTGTGGACTTCATACCAGTTTTGATTTTGTGTTGATAGGACACGTAAAACCAGAGTTATGATTAAAAAAATGTATGCAATGTTTGGTTTTTTCCTATTGTTGTTTATTTTTACTGCGGAAGAAACGGTAAAACACCTTTTTATAAGGAAAATGCTGGAAAGCACTCTCCGCCTGTGAGCAAAAACAGCCCCCCTCCCAATTCCCCCAGCCTTTCCTATTGGTGGAAAAATGTACCATCTGGATCAATCAAAAACTGATATGGCAACATGGAATTTTGTTGTTTAGGAAGGGGGAAGTTTTAGGAGTGATGGCGGTGTTTTGAGATGTGAGAGATTTGCGATGTTTAGAGCAAATCTTGTGTAGTTAGTGTGTAGTGTAGTCAATAGTTGTGTTGTGTGTGTCAGAACAATGAGGCAGCTGCTGAATGTTACAGGAGTTACAGCAGTGATACATCTCCTGTTGTCAGGCCTGCAGGTATCAGGCTGTTGTTCTCCTTTATCTCATAGTGGACAAATTATTTTTTAGAGTGGCACAAATAATTTGTGTGGCATCAAATTTGATGCAGAACAGCTGATTGTTCTGTAAATAGTTTGAGATGTTTCTTTAAAAAAAACACCTTGGCTGCATTTTAGGTAAACAGCTGCAAAAAACTTTGTTGTTTGCAACACTCAGTTACTTTTTTGAATTAAATAAATAAAAAAAAGTTGTGTTTTCAAAATTGGAGTCCAGATTATTTTTACTTCCAATAGTGTTAACATGCTACACAGGTCATGAACAAGATTTTTTTTTTTTTTTATTTTCATTGTAAGTGGGATAAAGCAGTTAATTAAAAGTAGTCTAACATAAATGTAAATGCTGTAATTTTATTATTTTAATAAACCATGTAACTTGGATGGATTAGATGCTGGCGTGACCACAGTGCACATGTCTGATGTTGCTCACAGTCGTCCAAGGGATCGCTCAGGGAGTTTGTGTGTTTGCTCAGACACATGAAAAATTAGAGGGAACATTGAGGGTGAGTCTTTGATTTTTATTTCCTTCCTCTCTTTAGTCACCTGCTGACCCGGGTTTGTGTCAGTACAGCCTAACATTTCTTCATGTGACCGGCTGTGGGCTAACAGGACGAGTCTAATGATTACTTTTTTTAAAAGTAATGAGTAATCTGTAGCAGCTGTGTCTCTGCTCCCATCCTCCTTTTTTCTACACGCGCCCAATAAAAGCTTCATTAGTGTGTCTGCTCTGCAACCACAGAGCTGCTCTTCATGTGATGACGTGTCCTTAAGAAATGATAGGCCACAGTGACCTTTGACCTTTAAGCTCTAATCAGTTCATTCTTGGGTTCAGGTTATTGTGCTAAATTGAAAGAGGTGTGCTCACAGTGCTGAGCAGCTGTGCTGTTCATGGCCAGTGTGATGTCACATGAAGGACAGCATTTAAATTTTACAGTGATGATGGTGAGTCTCATTTTCACTCAGCATTCACAGATGACACCTTTACACTAGCTTTATACTGACAGTTATAATGAGCCCCGTATGGGAGGTCAGGTAACACAAGCTTTGATCTTACCGACCTCAGTTTAACCCACACAGAGCAGCAGCAGCTCAGCTGATCACAGCCTTAAACTAAAGTATCTCACAAAACAGATTATTGATATTTACAAATTATTATTTATCCCTCCTCTGCATCACTGCACGTGAACTTTGACCCCTGCTGATGACACATTTTATGTTTTTCTGATAGTTTCAATTAAAATCTGCTTGGTTTTTCTTTTAGCTTTTCTGATGTGATTAGGTGTTGTGATCACTTTTTCAATGAGTTATTGATCCCAGGAGTTCAGCTATTTGAAGCTTCATCCTTGTGAATTAAAATGTTTTTAGTTTAAATGTTTATTCTCATAAATTAGTTTTATTCAATCATACTTCTAAAGTAATTAGTAGTTATTTACCTGCAGTGGCTGCCTTTCTTCTGTACCTCCTCTCTTTGGTCCTCCTGGTACATTTTAGAATCTCGACCTCCTTCATTATGGAGTCTGTCACTGCGTCAGTGGGCAGAAGTAGACATGGAAACACAAACTGAGGAAAGGAAACCAGCAGTGAGAATAGAGCTTCTTAAAAAGATTTTTTTTAAGTAGATTTCTCTTTTTTATTTTTAGAAGTGACATAAAATGGAAATATTCAAGTATATATATTTAAATTTTCATGCAAAGCATCAATAGTCAAAGTACCTCAAAACTGTACTCAAAGTAAAAGTACTTCTCAGTCTGTCTAAACTGTAGTAAACTCTGGCCTCAGTGGTACATGTATTACATCTTAACTTTTTCATGTCCTTGAATCTAAAATCTAAAATGTGAGGCGGTGCAGCTGCAGACTCACAGTGCTGTGAAATGTTTATGAGTGGATGAGTGGGTCTGTTGCTCTCTCTTAATCTGGATAAAAACAGATGAATGTAAACTCAGTCACGTGCAGGCGGCTTCACTTTCTGAAACAGGGAAACATGAAGCACCATAAAAATCTTTATTTCTTTTACATCACGCACCCACTCGCGCTGTTAAAGACAAACCTGCAAATATGAAGCCGCAGGGGGCGTGGCCTCCATGATGGTTCGCCTTACAAAGGCAGTGGTGTCAAACATATGGCACATGGGCCAGAACTGACCGGCCAAACAGGCCAATATGGCCCACTGGGTCGGTTTAGATAACACGACCGGAAACGGGGGCATGGATCTGAAATTTTCAATTTATTTTTATCAGGTTTCAATTTTCTGACCAATAAAGACATCGCTTGTGATCTGTAACACACAGAGTTAAAGACAAATAATCAAATCACAGACTGCTCCTGTGATTACACCAGCTTTACTTTATAGTGAAGAAAAACTGAGACCCAGCATTAAAGATGTACTTCATTTACTTAATAAATTAAACTGTGCATCCAAAATTAATCCGTGAAAGAACAGCGGTGTTATTGTTCTGCTCCTATCCCCATGCTAGCCTGAAGCAGGGCAGATTCATTCAGCAATCAAGAGAAGAAGGAAATAAAACTTAAAAGAATAAAAAATTAATCGCAATCAAAAAGACAAATGGTCATAACGAAAAAAAAATTGACTGCAAATTAGGAGAAGCCTCAAACATTAGAGAACGTCAGCTTCAGCTTTGAGATGAGAAACTTTAAAAGCACTTAACGTTAAAAGTTTAAAAGCACAGAACCTCTGATGGATCTGCAGCACGATAGTACTGAGAGTACTGTTTCTGGTGTCTGAACTCAGTGATAACATGATGAAAACCACACGTATGTGGGAGGAAACGTGAGCCATCACTGATCTCGTTTCACCTCTCAGGACCTTTTCTGCTCTGAGAGGCCAACAAACGTCACATCTCTACTGATCCTAAAACTTCCCCACCATTCACCTAAATGATTTATTTGGATTTATCTGTCATCCTGGAGGATATGATAGGATATAGGGAGTTTATATTTCCTTCAGTGCAACACTGAGGGTATAAAATCCCACACACTAAGGGGACGAGTTCACGCTCCCTCTGAGGGAAACAAACGTTCAATTCAAACGTCTCTTGCTGAAACTTTATTAGACTCATTAACTATCTGTGTTAACACGTGCAGCTGCCGGACACCGCCCGGTGAACCGTTAATTTTCACCGTTACGCCGTTTGTTTTCCGCTGTGCTCGCCTTTCTAGTCAGGCACTGCTCAGGACACCTCTCTCCTCGCTCCATTCTCCCGCCCTCCCTGAATGGCGCCCAATCAGCGTCGCAGATCCCGTGAAGGCTGGGGCTCAACTTCGCACGCGATTGGTCACTTTTGCGGTCGAGCACGAGGTCCCTGTCGTGGCGTATAAGAGCGCGAGCTCGAGTGTCTGAGCACGATGAAGGCAGCTAGCAGTTAGTAGCTAGTCGTAGCAGAAGTCTGCTGTTATAGTTGAAGTCACGGGCCGTTACAGAGCACTCGCACACTGACAGGCACATGCACGGGGAGCTGGGTGCGGGCTTGTCTTCATGCACACAGCGGGTTTCCGGTGGTGTTTCGGGACTTGTTTATCTTTGAGGGGCGTGTGTGTTTGCGCCGTGCTAGGCGGCTAGCTGCAGAAGCTAACTGTGTTTGTTTCTTGTAGTGCAATTGAATTATTCATGAGGACTCGCAGGGATTGGCGGAGTGAGCGACGGGGGCGGGGCTAGGACGGGGTTTCCTCGGGATTTGGGGGCGCACGCACGCACACGCGCTCACAAAAACATAAACAGGATATTTCATAGACTCGGAGGGTGAAGTCTGGACGGGCGGTGATCTCTGCAGGACACTGTGAGTAGAATCGATCAGTCAGTGATTGATTATTGATCGACGACGTTTGCCTGATTTGTTTGAGTGAAGAACTTTAAAGTAATCAGATTAAATCAATGCTGCTTTAACGATATTTGTAAGAATTTTTATTTCGATTATTCTTCAAAGTAAGAGTCACAAATAAAAGTGACACTTTGACGCACTAATCAGAAAGAATTCATGGAGGTGCTTTTACTTTGAAACATCAGGATGTTGAACTTCCTTCAGAAGGTCGCAGTTACGTTTGAGATGCAGTTTTTGTCTCGTTCGCCACTCTGAAGTTTACTTATTCTGCTCATTTATCACTAAAGCCTTGTTCAGCGCATTCCATAATATGACAACTTTGTCCCTGTTTGGCTGCCCTCCGGAAGCCTGCTGAGGGGCATTAACACACACCCATCTAATAAGGTTTCAGCAAGAGACGTTTGAATTTAACGTTTGTTTCCCTCAGAGGGAGCGTGAACTCGTCCCCTCGGTGTGTGGGATTTTATACATTTTTCACAAGTCATTCATTGATCAATATTGTTGACTGATTACAGCCTCAGGGGAAATAGAAGATGCTCGATGAGTTTTTATCGTCATACAGATCAGAGCTTCCTGTGTGCTGCTCAGTGTTTTAATGTTAGCACACATCGCAGTCTGATTGGGAGGATGTCAGCCCAAAGAAAACTAAAGTTGTCAGGTTACATACAAAATGTCTGGAAACCATCAGGATGCAAAGCAGAGGTGGCAGGGATGTCTGGCTGTGTGATGGAGGCAGGTTATAAAAGAAAGTTCAAGCTTAAGTCAGTGCTGAGGGTCGTTCATCCCAGTTTCAGCTCAGATTTCCCTCAAAACTGCTTTCATTGAAAGATGCACTTCCTTATGGCACTTACACTTAAAGTCCTTTTAGGTATGAAGTTTGGGCTCCTTCTATGTGTTTTTCTGGCACTGAGGATCCATTTTAGAAAACTTTTTGAGTTTAAACGTCCCTCCGGTGTTTCAGGGTAAATATCTGATCCCGTGGATCCTCAGGAGTGGAGCTCAGGTTAATGCAGAATGAGCTTAAGGTCTGTTTGCAGATGGTGTTTGATGGGCGGTGCTGCCAGCATTCACACGTGTGTGAATGTTTATCCCTGCAGTTTGGCTTTCTCCCTTCCAGCTGATCCAGGAATGTGCAGGGGGAAATGACTGTCCCAAACAGTTAGAGGTGGAGGTCATGTTACGATGTGCCTACAGCGCAGATTTAACCATGAACATGAATCCCACTTTAGGAGGGAGAGAGACAAGTTCGCTTTGTTTGACAGGAGCAAACCCGGAACAAACACTGTTACCTAAACGGGCAGCAGAGTGGTTAGTTTGCTGAACTATCAAACACTGCCTGTTACAGTGCAGCGTGTTCATAGTAACTGATAACATTCATCACTTTTACACAAGAACATAATTTATTTAGATTGTAACGTTTTTGCAATAATCTGCTCAGCTGCTGTTTTTAAAATCAATGGTTGTCAGGTTTTTTTCTGCGATGTCTATCTGATATTGGTACATTTTAAATTTTCTTTTAGCTTTACATGAAAATCTTTCCTCAATAATAAAGAAGAACTTACTGAAACATACCTGAAAATGGGAAAAGCAAAAAACTAAACTAAACGGATAAAGAAATAAAACCCTGAGTGAGGATAAAAACACAATTAACGGATAATAAAACTTTTGGTGCATTCAGGTTCAGCTGGGTTTTTTCTGTTTGTATTCACTCTTCTAATAGAGGTTCATTAATGAGGTTACGATCAATAATTTAGTAATTATTATACAATTATGTCTCATGGTTTATCTTAAGTTGCTGAATCTGACTCCACCCCCTTCTTCTTTTGCAGGTCACTGTGATTGGCTAGACGGCGGAAGATGATGTCATTGGACAAAGAGGCGGTCCTCACCCATGAGGCGCCCATCAGACTCAGCCCCGTCTTCCCCGCTGCCATCAGCCTATCAGAGCAGCCACAGCTGGCTAAACCCCTCCCCATCATCCGGGCTAAAAATGGCCTCCAGCCGCCTGACGACAGCCAGCCGGCCCTTCCGGCGCCTCCGCCTCCTCCTCCTCCTCCTCCTCCACCGACTCAGCGAATCGGGAAGAGGCGTTACTCCATGGGCGTGGGCTTCAAGGGACTGACCAAGCGCCGACGCCGCGCCAACAGCGACTGTCTGTCAGAGTCTGTGTTACCGAGTCACTTCCTGTTGGGTGGGAACATCTTTGACCCGCTGAATCTGAACTCGCTGTTGGATGAGGAAGTAAACAGGTGAGGAGGTTATTGAAGGATTAATTCAAAGATCAATGTAACGTCACTGCTGCAGGTTACAGGTAATAAAGTCAGAATTTAACTGTGACACCACCTTTATGCTCTTCCCCTTTTCTTCAGAACAACCAATCAGGAGACACCAAAGTGCTCACCCCTGCCATCACGGGGCGAACATCCCGTAGAGATCCTGGTGCCTCGTGACATCACTGATCCTCTGAACCTGAAGGGAGGGGGGCAGGGGGGGGAGGATGGACGAGGGGTCCTGCTGTCCCCACTGAAGTCCAAGAGGAAGCACAGGACCCGACACCACAAAGTAGGAGGAGGGGACGGCGAAGGAGACAAGCAGGTGGCAGCAGCGCCGCTGTTTCCCCACACTGGTGGATTCAGAGGTGAGACACCTGCAGCTTTAATGACACCAGGTGGACAAGCAGGAAACTACAGCAGCTCAGACAGAAGATTTACAGTTTTTTCTCATATTTAATACAATATGCAGCAGGTTACGAGTTACATTTTCTTTTTCAGTTTTTTGCTCGTTTTGCGGGTTATATATATGTGTGGTTACTCGCAGTCCGAGGTTCCTCTGTATAACTGTAATAATTGATCTGCATAGCGCACTGATCGTTTTTGTACTTTTTCCTGTGAATGTCTGGTTTGAGTCTGTAGCTTTAAATCATACATGAACCGTAACAACGGCTCTGAACTTAGTGGATGAACTGGTGTGGTGTGTACACAAACTGAGAAAACAACCGGTGGGACTGTGTCCTTACACTCGCTCGTATCTGGCTGCGGCTGTTCTACCTGCGGAGTCCACCTGAGTGAAGTCTGTGCATGGACGTGTCTGTTTTGTTGCCTGCAGTACCGTTGTTGAACAAAGAGGGCAGCGTTCCTCCATCTCCTCTCCCCTGTGAGCTCAACACTGCCATCACCTGCCGAGACGACGTGGCCCCGTCCCCCATCCTGCCCAGGAGGCACACCCACCCTCCACCAGGCCCCCCCCACAAGCCTGGGAGCCAGGGTGACGGGCGGCAACGAAAGCGGCGACGCACCACCTCAACGAGGTCGGCAGATGGTGCTGGAACCACCATTGTCACAACGACTGCAGCTCAGCCAAGCAAATTCCAGACACCGTTAGTGGGAGGGGCTAAAGCTGCCAGGTGAGTGTGTCGTCTAAACTGAGTAATCACTGTGATCTGATTGGGTGTCTTTATCTCATGACATCTGTACCACCTCCTGCAGGTGTGGAGGACCTCAGACTGGTTCCGCTCACCCCAGAGAGAAGAAGAAGAAGGACAAACACCGCTACCAGTACGGGAACCACAGCCGTTACTATGGCTACCAAGGTTTCTATGGAGACAAGTGGGAGGGGCGGGTTGGGGCAGAGGAAGACCCACGGCTCCGGGTCCTTGAAGCTGATTGGTTCAGAGACAAAACAGTTCTGGACGTGGGCTGCGGCACTGGTCACATGACACTGGCTGTTGCCCGGAGATTTAACCCCACCCACATCTTGGGGGTGGAGCTAGACAAGCAGCTGGTCCGTGCCGCCATACAAAACATTAGACACTTCCTGTCACATGCCATGGTGGTGGAGGACAGAGGGAAGAGGAAAGACACTGTAGCCCCGCCTCCTCCCCAACAGGAAGGGGAGGAGGGGCAGGAGGAGTTGATGAAGGAGTTCCAACAGGCTCTCTCCCTCCTCTCCTTCCCTCTGTCCTTCAGGGTGAATCGGGGCCCTCTCTCAGCTCCTCCCCTTCTCTCTCCTCCATCCTCTTCCTCCTCCAGGTTCCCCAGTAACATCACCTTCATCCAGGTGAGTCTCACTCTCCATCAGACCCCTCGCTGGTGTCCAGCCACCGCTCACCACTGTGACTCCTCCCACAGGGCGACTACGTCTCAGACCGTGAAGCTTGGCCTGGGCGGGGCCATTATGATGTCGTCATGTGTCTCAACGTAACCAAGTGGGTGCAGCTGCAGTCAGGTGACGCAGGTGTGGTTAGACTATTCAAACGAGCCTATCAGAGCCTGTCGCCAGGTGGAATATTTATCCTGGAGCCACAACCATGGAGCAGCTACTGCCACAGCAAGAGAGCCTCGGTAACGCCTAGCAACATGAATATAATCATATGCAGTTACTGTGTGTGTGTGAGAACTTTACTCATCCTTCTGACACAGTGTGATCGATGACAGCAGGAAGTATTCACACGTATAAAGATCAGATTTTACATATAGAGATAACAGCAACAGAAAGAGACTCTGTCTCTGGTATCACAGTCTGGTCCTTTAGAGTCGCAATGGTTTCCTAAAAGATCAAAGGGTATGAGTAACTATGATCTGATATTTTGCATTAACTTTGTTAGTAAAAGTGTTCTTGTGTATTCATTTGCAACACTTTTTTGGCAGAAGAATGAATTTATTCATGGGTACTGGTTCACTAAACACACATGCAGGGAGCGTCTGTAAATATCTGTGCTTCTGTGTATATACATCTAAGAACATTCAGCAGCATGCAGCACATGTGACCAGTAAAAAGTTCATTTCTGTGGTTTTTCAGAAAACAACATTCAGTCACTACAGGAGTTTGAGGCTCAGGCCTGAACAGTTCACCTCCTACCTGACGGACAGCGTGGGCTTCAGCTCCTACAGACTCATCACACACACAGGTGACAACATACACATATACACTCATCAGGGCTCCAGTGTATTCTGGCTCATGTTTGACCACTCGTCTTGGCAGGATGGGTAGAGTTGGTTAAATTTGTTGGTTTCCGGGAATGGACCTGTCCAAAGATTTTCCATAAGAAAAGAGCTTTGGGAATGCCGTTCCAGGCGTTTAATTTTAGCCTGCTTTATCCCTTCCAAAACCAGGTCTGATGTGTTTGTGATAATTGTCCTGTTGGAACACTGAGTTGTGTTCGAGTTTTAATCATCTCGCTGTTAAATAATAAACCATTAAACATGTTTGCCGTACACTCATTCCACCCAGAAAAAAGAAAAATTAAACATTAGCCTGACACTTGTGCCTGTGTGAGTGGATGGATTAGCGCATGTAGATACAGGTACACAGGAAACCACCACAGGGTGGTGACAGAGATGCTGAAATGTCTTATAAGAATGCGAGCCACCTAATGCTACCTAGCTGTATCCATAGACTGTATGTTAGCATTACTGCTAATGATTAACATCCCAGTAAAATCCTGCAGTTTCACTGAGCACACCTGCCGCTCACACTTGGTGATGTCTCGTTAGTTAACGGCAGCAGGCCAGGTGAATAACTGCGTACGTTTACCTGTACACTGTCAGACTGTACAGGTGTGTGTGTGTGTGTGTGTGTGTGTGTGTGTGATCTGAGCTGTCTGCTTGTGTTTCCAGGTAACCAGCGGCCCATCTACCTGTTCCATAAAGGCTCTGTGCAGAAGAAGTGAGCTCACACCTTTGGCGTCCTTCTGTTTCTATGGAAACAGCATTAAAACTGTGACTGAACAAGCTGATTGGTTGCTTCTGATGATGTCGCACAGCAGAGCAGAGAGAACTGGAACCTGATTGGACAGCAGGACTCCTGCAGATGTGATTGGTTGAGTACAGGTGTCCATGTCCACCTAAACCAGTAACATGATTTTTCCAGCCAATGAGATTTCCCCACACAGAAGTGATATCATGTGTCTGATGCTGGGATTATACTGGTTGTTGATCAGATCAATAAGACTGTAAACAGACCGTTAGTGGGACTAAAGCACAAAGAAATAACTGTTTCTGTTGGCTGCTGGATACCAACAGGAAGTGGTTTTTCAAAAAATTTCTTCCACTGCTTTTTTTTCCCCTTTCAAAATAAAGCGAATTACTCAAAATCTCTGAATTAAGGCTGCTCATTTGTCTCTCAGGTTTTATGTATAAAAGTAAAACATATTGTGAATTCCTTACAATTGGCATTAAATTTGTTAAACCTGCCTCAGATTGTCTCTTTCATGCTCTCTGCTAATAAGCAGTTAGATGGAGACCTGGAAATTCAGACGATCTGTGGAAAGCTGCAACATCATAACGTGGAGGAGTACCATCTCTACTTCAGGTTCTTCCTGAAGGATCAAGCACACATCCTTCAGAGGAAGATGAACAGTGACAGAGTGCAGCACTGGTGCAGTCCAACGTGACACCATGTGAGGTCTGCAGCAAGCAGGTTTATCTAAAGAAGACATCATGAAACTCAGATATAATCAGTGCACAAAGAAGAAGTGAGGTGTGCAGTGATGGTTGGGTGGTCAGACGTGAACGAGGACTACAAACACAGCAGAGTTCATGTTCCTGTAGGAGCTCCTCGTCAACCTGCTTCGTGCGCCGCTCACAGCTTGAAACAGCATCAGGATCTCAGCAGCTTCTCTTTAAAGAGTCAGTTTTGGGGTTTTTAGCTCTTACACTAAGATGACAGGGGGAGTGTAAAGAAGAAGACACCCTACAGCAGGGATGTCACTCCAGCCCGAAGCACATTATTCCAAACACTTACATTTATTTACATTTGCTTGACTCAGGTTGGGGGTTTCCACCCAAGTATGCAGTCAGTCTTGCTAATGACCTCCTTTATTTAGGTGTGCTGTGCAGGCACACGTGTAAAAGTTTCAGCATAGTGATCCTCGTGTCCTGGAGTTTGACACCCCTGACCTAGAATGAGGCCCGTCACATTTATAACCAGACTGGGTCCTCTCCTCAACACCGGATGTGTGTGTTTGACGGCTGTCTAAACTGTGAGTGTGTGAAGGCTGCAGGACTCATTCAGATTTGTTAAGTTGTGCGTTGCCACTGAGCTTCTGTCACCAAACTGTAACCTTGTGTGTTTTTCATTCTCAGCTCGTGTTTTCTTCTTTGAGTATATAAAATGACTGCAGTGTCAGTCAGTCTGCTTCCAGCCTGACCATCCTCCTGTCAGGCCCCGCCCACCAACACCTCCAGCTTCAAATCACTTTTTTTTTTTTTTATTATAAATGATATTTATTGTCCCACAAGGGAAACTTAGTTTACCAGCAAGGGCAACAATAAGAATAAACAAAAACAACAATGAAAAGCCATTTGCCATTAAGGAGATGGGTTTAAGTAGGGATTAAAGAAACCTGGAGTCTTTTGGTCGTTCTCACAACTACTCTTAAATTATGGCCATAGGTCAACACGTCAAGCTCACTGTGAAGTGGATGGTTAAAACAATTAACATGAGCCTTCCTCAGCACGTTTGTTAAAAATGGCCAAAAGTCTGTCTTGCCATCACCCCGAGAGTTTGCTTGCAGTTTTTACCAAAAGTCCCAAAACAATTCTTGTTCTTCAGTCATGTTGCCAAACCAGGCAGCGATGCAGAAAGACAACAGGTTCAATAAAACTTCTGTATAACAAGGACAGCATTTCAGATGAGACAATACAAGATCTAATTTTCCTTCAAAACAACCATCTTTTTGGTAGTGGCATAATTGTGAGGTGCAAAACACAGTTTGTGGTCAACAACAACCCTTAAATACTTGTAACTCTCCACAATCCCAATATCAGCAGCTTTAATAATTGTAGGTGATGACTTCTAAGACTTCCTAAAATCCATAATCCTGTCTTTAGTTTTTGACACATTCAGTGAGAGGAAGGAGTCATCAAGCCACAAAATCATCCACAAAATATTCAACCGTCCACTTCTTAAACACAGAGGTCTCTGCTGTGGTTTCTCTCACCCACCTCCAGGTGAGGATGTCCTGTCATTGACCCTCACTGTAGCTGCAAAAAGCTGTTTGTCTACCAGCTGGTTTAAACACATATTCACAACTACGTTCATTATTAAAATCATTTTCTAATATAGGATCAGCTAAAGACGTAATAATGAGTGAATGTTCTGCTGTGTCCCTGAGGTCCAGGAGGAGGCGAAGGAAAGATGACGAGGAGGAGGTGTTAACAGTCCACATCACAGGTGAGACTCGTTGGTACCAGCCGGTGAGGAAGCTGCAGGAGTTTGTGTGTTAGCTGTGTTAGCAGCTACAGACTGATGTCTAATCCTCCTTTCATCATCTTTATACTGTTGCCTTAGTAACAGCTGAGCTGCAGGTGAAAACAGAATCACCCGAAAAACTCACAACGAACATCCGAGTAGCTCTTAATTAACTTTAATGGATTAAACTCATACAAATAAATGACATGCAGCCTTCCTGCAGCAGTGTCCACAGCTCCCACTCATGCAGACTGCTCACTGCCCACCGACACTCACAAAGCTTTACACAGGACATGAGTACAGAGTCAAGACATAAACTGATGAGAAAATGAAGGTAAGTGTTTCCAGTATAATTGATAACATCACACTGACTCCACTCTGACATCACTGATCAATAATCAAAGAACACACAGATCAAACTTCAGCCATCAGAGGAGTCGGATCAATGGAGCTGCTTCTGTTCCTGATGTGCTGATCTCTCCCTGCAGAGGAGACACGACAGCTTCACACACAAACACCATAAAATAATAAGTGAAAGCAGAGAGAACCAAGAGAAAGTGAACAAACACCTGTAACTGTGAGCAGCACGACTCTCCATCCGATGATAAGATAAGATAAGATGGCCTTTATTAGTCCCACAGGTGGGAAATTTGTTTTGTTACAGCAAAAGTGCAAAGTTATGTAGCAGATGTTTCCCTGGCTCCAGGCCACACAGCTGTATCTGTCTCTCTCTGTGGGGCGTTCAAGGGTCAGGCTGAACCGTCCGCTTTTCACACGCTCGTCCTTCATCTTCACTCGGTCTCTGTAATCCCGCTCCTGTTTGTCAGGCTTCTCAGGACGGTGCCACCACTCCACCTGAGTGTCTTCAGGCAGCTGAGCTGTGGTTTTGAAGAGCAGCTGGACAGACTCCGCCCCCTCCTCCACCTCCACCCGACACTCTGAGAGAACAGCAAACACACCGTGAGGAGTACAGACAGCAGCAGGTTTCAGAGGTGTAGAGAAAGCTGAAGCAGATCAGAGCAGAAGGTAACAGAGGACAGCAGTGTAGAAGAACATGTTGGACTGAATCAGTCTTATTAGGTAATGTTGAAATAATGTTATCATTCCAGTGTTTTCAGTGTGGGAGAAAGTACTCAGGGCCTTCAAGTTACACACTATGAAAGGCAGCAACAAGTTTAATATTCAGAAACCTAAAGTATGTATCAGCAGCAGGATGGAGCTAAAAATAAATGTTTGTTTCAGTTCTATGAAGCTTTGAGTATTTTGGATTAGTAGCACTGCTGTGTTTGTTGCATCATATTGCTGTAATTGTTTATATGCTTTATATATTCTGAGGTAAGTTGATCTATAGTGTTACATCATATTCTATAAGGATGTTATGTGTTTGTATACTTTCTGCCCAGTTTGACCCATTTAGCAGAAGTCAGCCTGTTTAAGGCTCTGATATCTATTCTGTATGACTTAAAGCAGTTATGACATGGTCTGATTTTCTCACCCAATAAAGGAATATTTCATATATCAGTCTGATCTTCATTCTATCAGAAACAGTTTTCACAGCTCGTACATTTCCTTTTTACACATGTATATAAGCATTGAGCCAAATTTAGTAATGCCAACATACTGAAAGAACAATATTTGTCTCTATATATACACTGTCAAAGATACTTGTCTTTAAGTGAACATTTAAGGGGATAGGAAATATAAATAACTGCAACTTGAATCTTTACTGAAGCTCAGTATTTGACACAGCTGTGGAGCTGTTTCACTGATCAATGACTGAGTCTGAAGGAGGTTTTCTGACTTCTGGAACAAACCTGGAAGTTTCTCTTCAGCTCTCTGTATCAGCTGTTTGTATCTCTCAACTCTTTCAGCTTCTGGAACAAGTTTGTGTGAGCCACAGTCAAGGAGCCACCAGAGGACACCTGCTAACCATCGGCATTATGGGTAGTGTAGTAAGGAAGACTCACATGATATGAAATAATGCCAGAATTTATAATGAATAAATGTGTCATGTAGCTGGAAGCAAAGCCAGATCAGGCCTTAGAAGGAATTCATGAAAGTCTGAAATCTGTCTGCAGTGCAGTGGAGTGATCTCCTCCCTATGAATGAAGTTGCTATGTTGCTATGCTATGTTAATAAAACTGAATGAATAAGTGATGATATTTATTGAGACTGTCTCTCTGACCCAACCTCATTAATAACTTCCAGCCAGCAGCCCCAGCCTTGCAGATGTGCTCCCTGTCCCTCAGTGCTTTAATCATGAGTTTAAACTTTCTCTACTCACTTTCATGGTGCCTCAGACTTAAAGCCTTTATTTCACCCAGCTCTCTTAGCTATCACACACAAGCTTGGACGGGTGTCTGTGTCAGCTTCACCTGACAGACATTGAGGGAGGACACAAGGGCGCTGGGATGGTGCAAAGTTAAATGTTAGGAGAGAACCTGAGCAAAGAGGAGGCCTCCTCCTCCTTCATGGGAAACACGATGAGGTGAAGGGCACTTGATGAGAACCAAGCCCAGTCCTGAGCTCTGTGGTTTCACTGGATAACAACACCTCTGTATTTCACACTAAAAGTAATACAAATAAAAAACATTAAACCCAAAGCTTAACTGAAGCATCTGAGTTGCTGTTTGTTATTATTTGTATGATTTTGATAAACTTTTATTGAGCCATGATGGCGCCTTTTAAACTCTGCTCTGCTCCATCTGCTCCATCCAGATCTTTGCATCACCTTATTTTACACACTGACTCCATCAGGTTACAGAGAGCTAAATGATGAACGATTGTTCTCATGGTGCTGATCTTTCCACCTAATGACATCTGTCATCACAGTCACATGACTTCCCCTTGTGTGAATTAATGTGTTCTATTTAGTTCTGCAGTGTTTTATTTCTAGAGTACATCTGTATTGTATTCATTTCACACAAACTATTGATGTAATGTCATCAAATGTCCACTAGATGTCAGCAGTCATCAGTGGACATCAACCTTCATGGCTCTGAATATACAAACATACATGTGCGCTTAAATGAGCTCACATTATTGATCTGGACTGATGGATCACCTTTGTTTTTATAAGTCAGTGTTGCCATGGAAACGACACTAACACACTATCTAAACATACAGTGGATTTAATAGACTTCAGTCTTGATTCTGTATGGAAACAATAACCTGACATCTTTGATCATCAGTTTCAGAGCGTCGCCTGTAACCATGGTTACTGACCTGCAGCCTGACGTCACTCTGAGCAGCTGCATGTAGGAGTGTACACACATGTATGCAGCTGCTCAGCTGGGTGGATGTGCTGGTGGAAACAGTGAGTGTGACAGTGATGGGCAGACGCATCATGAGCACGTGACTGCTGTCAACAAACACACAGGCTGTGTAAAGATGCCCCTGAGACAATCCAGCACATAACAGCAGGGTGTAAGATACTAGCTGGCAGGGCAAACATGGAACGCCATAAGCAAGTGGCCAGCATAGTACACTAGGGCTGCAACAAATAATTATTTTAATAGGCGAGTAATCATGTGTCCAACCAAATAGAGCTTATTGCACTGGCATGCTTCTGCTTTTATATAACTATCATTAGCTTACAGTTTGAAGTGTTTAAGGTGCTAACTAAAAATAAACACAAGATGATAGTTTATTTTAATGAAATCTGCAGATTGTCTTGGTTGAGTTTAATAAACTCGGCCGTCTGCTCCTTGCTATATAAAATATAAAAGGACACTGGAGTAAATTCTTGACCATCTCACACTTCTGTTTAATCAGTTTTCAGTTTGATTTTTTGATCCATCCATTTGCTTCCGCTTATCCTTTTCAGGGTCGCGGGGGGCGCTGGAGCCTATCCCAGCTGTCATATGGGGAGGAGCGGGGTACACTCTGGACAGGTCGCCAGTCTGTCGCAGGGCTAACACACAGGGACAGACAACCATTCTTGCTCACATTCACTCCCGCATTCACACCTATGGGCAATTTAGATTTTTCAGTTAACCCAACCCCACACAGCTGAATCAAAGTGATGTGTTGAGTTGAACCTTGACCTCCCGGTCAGCTAGTCTCAGAAAACGTCTGAGCAGTTTTGAAAATACACTTTTCGCTGTAACGTAATCAGTCTACAAATGCAGCCCCTGAGTTTGGACACAACTACGATATTGGTAGTGATGTGCGGATCGATCCTGAAATATCGATTCCTCCGATACCAATCATTTATGTTCTAAAATCGATTCTCACATTAAAATATCGATATTTTAGTCATTTAGGGTAAATTTGTAGTTTATCATTAACAGGAACACAGTGGAAAGAAACTATAACATTCGGATTGTCTACATTCAAAGGAACTACTTCCTCTTCCGCCTTTCATAGTCATGTGCGAAATACGGCTGTATAAATGTCTCGCAGCCCCTTGGCGTGCGCACTCACAACAATGGCTGAGCGTAATTGTGCGGACGTATTTTACCTCCACAAACAGCTGAGACGTGGTTTGCGATACATGTGGCAAGAAAGTGAGGTGTTGTGGCCATACTTGCCAACCTTGAGACCTCAGAATTAGGGAGACATTCAAAATGTAATCTAATCTAATAACTTTAATCTCAGCCAAACCGATTTACTCACAAACAAATAAAACACAGAAAAAGTCAAACAATAACATTTTTAAGTTATCAAAGTGACTTATATATCATGTTTAACCCGAGTAGCGAAAGACCGCGGGGGTTTGAAAACGATGTGTCGGTCGGCTCAGATATTTGAAGTTTACACAGCTACATTCTCACCTGAAAATATGTTAAAAGTTTTTTTGCGACCCAGAAAGAATAATAAGAGTAATATTAAAACTAAGTAGCTGCCGCCATTGGTGGAAACTGGAATTGGCTGGACCGCGCTATGAATTCTGCGACATGGTTTTTCAATTTTGTTGTCCGGGTGGAAAATCGGGAGAAATTCGGGAGAATGGTGGCTCCGGGAGATTTTCAGGAGGGGCACTGAAATTCGGGATTCTCCCGGAAAAATCAGGAGGGTTGGCATGTATGGTTGTGGTAACATCACTAACCTTGTCAAACACCTCAGAGTAAATCATATCACAGAATATGACGAGCGTATGTTGAGACGAACTGAAGAGGAGGAGAGGGACACGGAGGACTCACTGAGTCCTTTAGTGCTGCAGGCAGGCAAGGTGTTCAAATAGCACAACTTCAGTTTTTTTATTTCTATATGATGAACTCTGCATTATTAAGTGATAAGAACAAGTAATCTGATGTCCTGTAATCATTATGACACTATAATTTGAGATACAATAAATAAAATAAGTTTTTGTACAAAGTATCGGTATCGGATCAGTATCATTGATACCACCTGAATATTACTTGGTATCGGATCGGAAAGGAAATCAGTGGTATCGCACATCACTAGATATTGGAGACGGCTTCTTCTTCTTCTTCTTTGGCGTTTAACGGCAGCTGGCATCCTTGTTGGTGGAGTGCTGCCATCTTCTGTTTCTGTCTGTTACTACACTCTTAAATCCTACCACTTATTCCTGCGTGTTTCAGGATCTTGATTTTGATAGTCAATGTAATTGTGAATAGTCGACTAATTGTAGCAGCCCTATATTTCACAGGCAGATCTGTGCTGTGGCTAACCAACTGGACATAATGGTGGTAGACTTGTATATATCTATGTAGAGAGAGAAGATCTGCTGTTTGAATGACAGTGAAAAAGCCTGATGGCTGTGGGTGTCTTCTGATAATTGGAACACCTGCTCAACCTCCTTATCGACATCCACCCATCACTGACCCATCCATCAGTGTTAAGTCCAGCCGCTTGTCCTCAGGATGAATCCATCCTCTCCTCTGTGGAGAAAACAAACTCACCTGTCCACTTTCCACCACTCCAGTGACTCTGATAGTAAACCTGCTAAATGTCTGAACACCTGTGGGTCCAGTCCTGCTCACCACAGCACCTCCTTTCCTTTCATAAGGATGCTCCTGTGTATCCTCTGCTAAAGGAGCTAATAAAGGAAACTCTGCCAGCTTGATAAGAAGCTCCACAGACAAAGCTGCTCAGTAATAAATGTTCATTTAACAGAGTGTCAGCTGTTGTCTATAGTGTAACATAAACCATGACGTGTCAAAGGTGAACACCAGAGAGCAGCAAAACTGCACATGTGTCAGTCTGAGGGATGATGCACACACATGTAGTCCTGCTGCTGTGAGCGCTCACATCACCCAAACCCAAGAGGACCAAGCAGCTCTGAGCAGCGTCACCTCCACTGCTGAGAACACAAACATGTCCAGGAAAGCTGTGCTGGCTTTGATTCTTCTCTGCCTGTTTACAACTTCTGTAGGTGAGTGTTTGCATAAATCGTGTGTTTTGTCTGCACAGCAGTGATCATGCACAGGTATATGTGTCTGTTTCTACACGTGTGCATCATTTAGACTCTTCTAATGTTGGAAGGAAAATGAAAACAGCATTTTCTTCACTTCTGTGACTAAAAATCTGTTTTCTTTTCTATTCTACGTGTTTATTTTTTGCATTTTTGTGAAGATTCAGACATCAGCACTGATTATCTTTTACATATCAAGTGTTTTTATTACCGTGCGCTCAAATATGAGATTTGGAAGGAGCGCTTGATTGTTTTGTGCAAGTGTTTGAAGTCTCTGTGCTAAATGACAGACACTGATTCATGCACACGAGAAGAAAAAGCAGTGATTCGAGGCTCTTGTGTTTATAGTTTTGGAAATATTCTTGTTTAAGCATTGCCTCAGATTTCAGTGTGCAGGAAAAGGACATGAAGATGAGTGGAAGGAGCATTTTTGTGCAGAACACTTGAAGACAAATTTTGACAGCAGTGGTGTTTCCACACCTGATTTACCAGGATGGGCTCAGGGTGTTTTTTCATGGGGCACAGAACCAAAACAAGAGGCAATATTGAACTGTTTCATCTATGAAGTGAATTTATTTGGAGCACAAACAAAGTGAATGAACATTTAACAATCAAACAGGAGATTTTACACCCTGCACATCTTTAAAAAGCACTGACTGACATCACTGTGGACTGAAACATCTGCACGCATGACAACAGGCAGAGTCCATAGTTACAGAGAAGCTGAGGAGGACTTTCCTACCAGCTGGGCTGGAAGCTGCGCCTCCTGTCCCCCATTCATGTGGAGGAACGTCCTCAGACTGGGGGCTCGTCCTCTCTCCTGCTGATGTCTGAAAAGAGAACATGAGGCTGTAACTGACAAATACAGTAACTTATTACTTTATCTTTGCATTAGTGTTAATGAAACTGTGTGGAGTGTAATCACAGGGCAGTGTGAGACACACAGGTCTGAGGGCTGTGTGTCCCTCACAGCCCGTGTCCTCCTCCTACACCTACTCCACACCTGTGCTCAGTTTCATCTCTCTCCACTGCAACATTAACAAAAATGACAGGACAGAACTGCTCAAACGTAAAAGCTCTAAAGATACATGCACAGTTTTACCTAAAGCTACTGCATAATTCTGGAGAAATTAAAGGGCTGCTCTGGTCAAATTCAACATACTCAATCAAATACAACATCACAGAAAAAATAAATTAACAATCATCTGCGAACGTTAACATGAAGCTATCAGATGAACAGGCCTCTCGGTTACCTTCTCTACATGTGTGTCAACTTTCATCACAAAAGGATTCCAGATAAATTAAAGGACATTTCTACTCAAATTCAGTTTCAGCTACAGCCAGCTTGAAGGCCTGTGGTACACAGCTGATTGTTAGAGATTTCATTTTAATTTTATTATTATTTTAAACACACCTTTATACTGATTATCTACATAATGGTGTGGAGGCAGGGACCTGACAGCACAAGCTTACTGCCAACCTATTATAAGATAGTGTTGTAAATTGTTATATATTGTGCATTTTATTTATTTTTATCTCCAAAAAAACATCAAGAGGTTACAAGCGAAGGGAGAACACACCATAGCACATGTTTAAACAAGGAAGGTCAAATAATGAAGTTCTTCATTATAAGTTAGATTCAAGCCTCCCTTCATAAGTTTGGCCAGCAGATGTCACCAAAGAGGACTGTGTTGGAAAGCCTCGAGTAATGAACCCTTTTTAATATGAGCTTCAGAAAGTTTTATTTGGCCCTCACTACCACTGTGTGTGTTGTAACAGGAAGAGGAAGTGATACTCCACCACAAAGAGAGCAAACAGCAAGTGACAGCAACACCGAAAGCCAGAAGACAAAAGGTAAGAACCCCAAATGTCTTCCATACCTCACTTTTATACCTGCTCACTCTTTCTCCCTCTTGGTGATCCAATCAACTTGTTGATATTTAATCATGTGACATCCTCCTGTCTTTCACCAACCTAGCCTTTGCCCACTCTGATAGTGATGTGAATAATAAAATACAATAAAAAGCTTCACAAGAGGAGCCTACAGAAGGTCTTCTCTGCTGAAGGCTCCTGTGTTTGTCACAGCAATTAGACCATGACTGTGCTTGCTAGAAAAGCCACACAAGATATAAATAATAATGATAATAATAATAACTATAATTTTTTAAAAAACAACTTTTTTCCCTTTTATCTTCTGCACTTGTCAGAACAACAAGGTCTACATATAACTTTTTTCCTAGGAGACATCACTCAGCAGAAAAAGGAGCTTTTAGAGCCTACTTGATGTTTCACAGCGGATGAGTAATCCACTTCAGATTCCATCTACTACTTCAATTACCTGAACCGGAGACTCTGTGGATAGTCAAACACTGACTGCACTAATCATTATTTATGTACCAACCTTTAGATGCATAAAACACTGATCAGGGATTGATTCACTCTCCTGTTTACAATCCAAGTCCCAGAAAAGTTGGGACGTTCTTTAAATTCTTTACATTTGAACAGATGAAAACTGAAAGACTTTCAAATCACATGAGCCAATATTTTATGACTGTTTGTCATGAAAGGAGCTTGAAAACAATCTTTCTGTCCTGTGTTGTCTCCTCTCCTGCAGACCTGACAATCATCAGAGCTGTGCGTGGACAGGATGTCGTTCTGCCGTGTCAAGTTCATAAAGATTATCCCATCGCGGCTGTAGTGTGGAGGAGAACTGACGTGAAGCCAGTAAAAGTGCTTTTGTACCAGAGCAAGACGTCTCATCAAGCCAACAAGTATCCACCTTCAAGCCATGTGCATCTGTTGGACATCAGGATGAAGAATGGAAATTTGTCCTTGGCCCTGCAGGATGTGATGCTGCCTGAGACTGGAACATATGAGTGTCAGGCCATCGACAAAGGAAGACACCAGTGGAAGACTCCCATTGAGAACGCTGACACCATCAACACCATCAACACCATCCAGCTGATAATTGATCGAGAGGGTGAGTTTGTAGAGTCGTCCACAATCCTTTCTCTCTGATCCTCATACAGCGCCAAATCACAACTACAGTCGCCTTGGTTACGCTGCAGTCTAGACTGCTGGGGGATTCCCATGATGCACTGAGTGTTTCATCTTCAGCTACTATGTGTTAATAGACCTCTCTGCATTGAATCATACTTGTCATTAATCTCTGGCTCTCTTCCCCAGCGCGTCTTTTGTCCTGTCCACCTCTCCTCACCTCAGCCAGTCTCTCAGATGGCCCCGCCCCTCTCTGTGCCGGGTTCTGCTGGAGGTTTCTTCCTGTTAAAAGGGAGTTTTTCTCACTGACACCAAACTGCTTGCTTAAGGAGGGTAGGGGGTGCACTGCAGGACACTCGGAGCGTTGTTCTCTCAGTTAAAGCTCCTTGTATTATTTAATTAGATCAAGTAAAGAATAAATAGAGAATTTAAAGCAGTACGAAGGCCCTTTGATATAACGTCTGCACACATGAGGCTGAGGTACAAGGAGTTATAGGACAATTAGTTTAATACAGACTTACAATAAAATTCATAGTTGTTCTCAACAATCTACACTCACTGCTCATGTGTTAGGTACACCTTGTTAGCACTGGGTTGGCCCACTTTTAACTTCAGAACTGCCTTAATCCTTTGAGGCATAAATGCAACATGGTGCTGGAAACCTTCCTCTGACATTTTGCTTTTATGAAGATATTTGTGATGAGACTTTGTAGAAAGCAGGAAGTAGATCATGTCTCACACCTGTCTCTGTTTCTCACCTGCAGCTCCACCACTGACTGCTGGCGAGAGGCGGTTTGCTCCACGTATGTCTGCTCTGCTACTTCTGACTTTGGGTCTTCTCTCATATTTCTGTTTCTCTCTTTAATCTTGATGATGCTGTAAACACCGACCTCTGACCTGAAACTCCTGCCTCTGAGTTTAAACAGGAACCTATTTGATTTTTTCATTTATTTGATTTTTATTTTGCTTTGGGGTTTTTTTCCCCATATAACAGCTATCATTTAATGTGTCATTTTTCACTTACAGCTAAATACACTCACTGTGGCTGTGAGAATAAGTGATTATGCTGAAACTTATATGTATGTTTTCTTTTTATGGTTTAAAAATTGCATTCCACGCAATTATATAAAAACAAATTAAGGTGCAAATTCAAGGTGCAAATTCAGCCATAACTTTAAACTTTTCCTGCTCATACATGCTTGGAGCGATCTTGTCACTGAAGTGGACGCGCGGTGGGATATCATAGCGTGGCTCAAGCACGTTCATCACAGTTTAAACTAGTGCTGTCAGCGTAAATCTCGTTAAAATGATGTTAATGCCATAAGTGCATTAACGCGGCAAATCTCCGTTAAGCTGGGCAGACACTGTGCGATTTTTTTCAGTCGCGCAATTCAGCGGGGTCCTTAGGGACCAGAAAAGCGCTATATAAATACAGGCCATTTACCATTTACCATTTAGCTCCTGCTCAAACTGCACGATTGACTCGCAGGGGTTAGAAGTTCATAGGTCACGATGCAGGGTCTCACACTATACGGCCCGATGCTCTGATGCGACCTGAGTGCTCACACTGTGCGTCCATAAAAATGAAGGTTATAACAGAAATTCTGTTGCTCGCTCTCCCTCTCTGTCTTTCACTCACACAGACACACACACCACCACAATCAACTTTGCTAAATTGCTAATGAAAAACATTGATCAGGCAGCTGTGATTGAGCAGCAATGTAAATCCAACTATTTTCACGGTTGTTGTGGTCGTGATAATTTTGTGAGGCCACATCGAAAAGGCTCGGATGACAACTGCCTCCATCGCTTGTTTCCAGATCACACGCTGCACTGTAGTGATGGGTCGGTCGCGAACGAAATGGCTCGAGCCGGATCTTTGACGTGAACGACGCGAGCCGGCTCCTTATCGCGAGCCGTGGTTTTTTTTTTTCCTTCTCTCACCCTCTCTCTCCCACTTTTTTTCCTGCTTCACTCCGCACACGAGCCTTGTGCTTTGCGCTGGGCAGAGGGGGGAGGGGCGGTAGTTACACTCGCAGTAGCACAGGAACAGAGCCGGAGGGAGAGACAGAGAAAGAGAGCCAGGGACAACAACGTCACATTAGAAAGGTATCCGGTTGTTCAGTCTGACGTCACTGGCCGTGTCTGGGCCTAAACTCCGCTGCAGGTCCATATATCAAACGATCACTGTGGCATTACTGAGAGTTAAAACACTGTCTAAAGTCTTTCATCTTTAATAAAATGATCAGTGTTCTGCTCTACCAGGTGTAACAATTGAGTTTAACATCCAGGCATCCATGAAAATGGAATTTATGACATTTAACGGCGTTAGAAGTTAGCAGGAAGTTAGCTCACTAGCTTCTATCTAAATACAATATAGCATGTCCTGACTGCGGGGTTTAGAAACAAATTCAAATGTACTGCTCTGCTATCACTTCCAACATAAATGAAGACAGAAAACTAAACAGCAGTGACGTTTGTAGGGTTACTGAAGTTTGGCTAGCTGGTATATAATGATGTGCTACGTGACCGCTAGCGACACAGCTATGTTAGCATAACATAAACAAGCTAACTTTTTTTCCACTCGATAAAAGTTAACGTGAGGGTTCTCAGTGGTCAGGAACAAATGTAATCGCATGGCAGGATGCTGTAAACGGACCAAACTTCAGCCAGGAGAACTACTGAGATAATCCATCCACAATACGAGGTTAGTCATTCATATACTGCTGCATGGGCTGTGCTGTAGTTACATCGTAAGGTTTTAAAAACTGAGCTTAAATAAATGATTAGCGGTAATAAAAGCCGAGGGAGGTCAACGGTGATCACTGACTGTTTTAGGAGCTTTTTGAGATTAAATAGAAGAAAATACAAAACATTAAACATGTTAACAACACAAAAGCCATATTAAACGCAGACTACTTTAGGCCCGGAAGTAGGATTCGTCACGTCATCACTGAACAACCGGATAGCTTACAAGCGTGCTAAACGTCACTAATGTCTCACATCTGAAAACTTGCTCTCTCTCTTTCTTTCCGTCACTCCTAAAACGTCCCCTTCTCCCTAAACAACCAAGTGCCACATATTGCCATATCATTTTTTTTGATTGGTTGACATGGTGAACTCTAACACCAATAGGGAAGGGGTGTTTTTTCTTTTTTCACTCTCAAACGGAGAGTGTTTGCTAGCGCTGTCATTAGAAAACTGTTTTGTTCAGAAGAAAACATTGCGTGTATTTTTTATCGTGACTCTGGTTTTACGTGGCCCATCGACACAATTTAAAAACATGTATAGTTTGAAGTCCGCACTTTAAACCCAAGTTGAAATGGGTCGCTGCATCTCGTAGCTGTGTCATCTTGAATTGGTCATGTGATTTTGATGCGCCAGAGCGTCCGTCAACCTCAGAGGGTTAACATAACGGTGTGACCCAGTCTGTCTTTGCATGTGATTGGCTGCATGGTCCCACCTCTGTCTCCATAGAGACCAGCAGGGCTGAAGATTCAGCTCCACATTAATAATTAATAATAACTGACATATGAACGTGTATCAGGGCCTGATGTGGCCTGCTGGCCGTATGTTGGACACCCCTGCTTTAGCTGCTAAGTCATGGCTGAACGGGCACAAACAGAGTCACGCTCAGACTTGATTCTCACTACGCTCTGTGAAAAAAGAAAGAAAACAAACCCACTCATGATCTTCAGAGTGTACATTTGATTTATTTGATGCTTCTGTCGACATGAACAATAGAAAAGCAGCTGCTGACATCAAAAATGCAAATGTTGTATTTACAGGGTCCCTGCAGTCAGCTGAGACTGTAGAGAGCTCTGGTGTGGTGGGAGCAGCGATGTGTGTGTGTGTGTGTGTGTGTGTGTGTGTGTGTGTGTGTGTGCGCACTGCACAGAGGTACTGTGGGGATGAAGGAGCTCTCAGGGCCTCCACAGCCTCCTGCAGGAGGTGGAGGTGCTGTCCATCATGCAGGACAAATACAGCTTTAGAATTGAACAGCTCGCTTGTTTAAACACAATATCAGTGAGGGTTGTATCATATGCACTTGACAGCCACAGCGACACAGTGATGTAGAATATGAGCCAAGAGGCCACGTGCTGACTCTGCTCTGAAACTAAGTGCCATTAGAGCTGATCCAGAGCAGGCAGCTTCAATGCTGACTCAGCAGCAGTGAGCCTGATATTTCTTTGTAACATAGCTCGAGTGCTGCTTTGTTTCCTTTGCTTTGTGTCTCTATCTGTAGCATCGTGACTGTACGACAATTTTCCTGTGATGCACCGAGCGCTGTGCAAAACACTCAAGCACTTAGCCGTCTGTGTTTAACTTTACAAATCCTTCTCTGCTGTGCAGCTTCGCTACTTTCAAGAAACACTGTGTTTGTTCTCAGTAAGTCTTTTAAACTGTACTCTATAAAACCAAAACACACACACACACACACACACACACACACACATGCAAAACATGCCAAATAAATCTATTTTCAAACTGAAGTGTTTATACTTTCAGTCTGTGTAGCTGCTGATACTTAACACATGAGTGTTGTCTGAAGAAGATGACTCTGTTGCCATGGTAATCTCTGCATGAATGGATGCACAGATGAACTTAGCCTCATTTTTTCGTGTTATTATTTTTTTCTAACTTCTTCATACTTTCTTAACTCTGATTTTCTTCATTTATAAAATAAACTGTCTCTAATTTTATGGCAGTTTGGTTTTAATGGCGAGAGAAAGAAAATCAACCAAAACTCCAGAAAGTAACAAAGTGTTGACTTGTTTGTGAGCAAACCTGCAGACTGAGCAGGTCTAATGATGACGTCCCTCTGTGTAAGTCATCGTCTGTTCTTTACTGTAGAAAAGCCTTTTTAAAAGCTGCCTTCGGCTCGTGTGCAGCCTGACACAGTGTTATCTCTGGGATTTCCTCAGGTCTGCAGAAAGTGTCCTTAAAGTTGAATATTGTGACAAAGTGAATGTAACAGTGAGACTGAGCTGCTCCGTCTGTTTCTGCTGACTTCAGCTCCTTAAACATCCTGATTTATCAGCACTGCAGGGACACGAATGTCACTGTTACAGAGACGCACACAGAGCAGGAATGTGACTGAATATGGAGTCACTAACAGGAAAAACACCTTCAGCCTCAAACATGCAGTCAGGTGCTGCACTGGCCTAATGACAGACATGAGCTGAGCTCAGGGAGCAGCAGAGGGTGGAGGCTCATTTCATACGTCTTTAAACTCAGCAGTGTGAAGTCCAGAGAGACTGACATGTGACAGAGAAAAGCATCAGTGCTGTCGGTTCCAGCCTCACTTTATAGTTTGTTTTTATTTCTCTGGATGATGCAGGGAGCCTGGCTCAGCAGCTGCTGTCATGTTGTAACCATGTTCCTGTGACTGTACTGTGATAACTCTGTGACTATGTGATGGACTTACTGTTGATGGTGTCCTGTATTAAAGTGTTACTGCAGCCGACCTGTCTGTGCGTCACTGTCTGTTCACCAACCTGTGGACTGCAGCCTCTTCAGCAGCAGCTGTTTGCTGTTTGCACCATCTGCTCACATATTCTTCAGTTTAAACGTCTTTATTTAATCTGTGCTTAATACTCAACAATGAGGCTACATCGAATGTTAAATGTCTTCTTATTCTCCTCAACTCAGAAACTACTAAAATATAATGAGAACCAAACTGGAGTGCTGTAAAAATTGGTGGTGGGGTGTGGTGGTGGTGGTGGTGGTGGTGGGGGGCAGCAACAGGGTGAATGAGTGCAGCAGCCCCACCCACCAGCCTCTGAGTAATGCAGCTGGCCTCCAAGGCCCCATGTGTGTGCAAAATAACTAATTACTACATTATACTTTGCTACACTAACGAGTAAACAGGACTGTTAGCCAATTAAATCAGTGTTTGTGGAGCACCAAATATCACTGTAGCAACAATCAGCGTGTAGCACATGAACACAGTAACAGGAAGCTAGTATGGCTAATGCTAACTGCTAATGAAGGCACAGCTAGCGTGTGTCGTCAGTGACTGGGCATGCTTGCTCTTCTATATATTGATGCTATGCTAGAGCGTTAACAGTTCCTGTTCTCCATGATTCTCACCAGGGGCGTCACACTTTACATGGGGGGCCACAGACACCCCCCTTTGACCTTAATGGGCCTGACCAGTGAAACTTCCTGTTACTGTAAAGGAGTCACATATTTAACTGTTTTTCTGCATGATGAAAAAAAGGGACAATGACAGAAGTCTGTCAGCATGACTTTCTGACAGTTTAAACTGTCAGAAATAAAAGCAAAAGTCCTGATAGGTCATCTATAGTTATAAAAAAACTGAAACTTTTCTGTCTTTAATTGTTTATTGCTAACAGAGATTTGTATCAGCAGGAAAAGCTGTAAAACTATGAAAATCCAAAATGTCTGCTTGTGCTTGTTTGTAGTGAGCAGCAGACAAACAGTTAAGTATGATAAATTATAACTGTAAAGTATAATTATTATAAAGAGCTTTAAATGCACATTCAGACCTGTGAGACTCACTCAGACTCTGAGCTGTAGCTCTGTGCTACATGCTGACAATTCTGCATCTCTGCAATTCAAACACACTTTGTATAAACTTCATTGAATCTAATAGTCAATTATTATTCAGATGCTGCTGCTCATGCTTTTGGACTTCTGATTGGCCAACATTTCGTTTTTAGCGTTTACATGTGGACGGGATTTAAAAAAAAACAAAAAAACCCCCCAGAAAATCTCAGTTTTGAAAAACACCTGTGTGCATGTGGACGGAGACCCATTCTGTCCTTGCATGTGATTGGCTGCATGGTCCCACGTCTGTCTCCATGGAGACCAGCAGGGCTGAAGATTCAGCTCCACATTAATCATTAATAATAACTGACATATGAACGTGTATCAGGGCCTGATGTGGCCCGCTGGCCGTATGTTGGACACCCCTGCTTTAGCTGCTAAGTCATGGCTGAACGGGTGCTGTCCATCATGGGGACAAATAAAGCTTTAGAATTGAACAGCTCGGTTGTTTAGAATCAGAATCAGAATACTTTATTGATCCCTAGGGGAAATTATTTTTCGTTACAGTGCTCATAATATCTGACTCCTGCTTCGTTTAAGAAGTCATTGAGCATTTCTTCTACCTGCCAGCAGGCCGTATCATATGAACGAGACAATCACAGCGACACTGAATGATGTAGAACATGAGCCAACAGGCCACGTGCTGACTCTGCTTTAAAGCAACGTGCCGTCATGATGATGGTTTTAATAAAGCACTTATAAATATTTCGGTCCCTGTGTTTGAATCCTTCCTCTGTAGTTTCAAGACTTCCTCAGAAAAGGCTGTTTGTTGTCAATAAGTCAATTATGCTGTAGCTCTCAAACCAATCCAAAGCCATTTCTGTCTAAGTGCTCTCTCTCTCTCTCACACACACACACACACACACACACACACATACACACAACTAAACCTCCTGAAATAAATCCTTTTAAAAAACAGAAAAAAACACACTTCTGTATCTTCTGAGTGAAGATGACTCTGTTGCCATGGTGAATTCATGTTTGGTGGACTCACTGATGCAGTAAGCCCACTTGTCCCGCAGTTATTATGGGTTTTTTCTAACTTTCTCATAATTCCTCCAACTCTGATTTGATTTGTTAATTAAAGGAGCAGTAAAATACTAATATAAACATGAAGGCTGTGTATGAAGAGACTTTCATGTCACTGAGTGGGAAAGTAAGTTTGAAGCTTAAATGAGCTGTGGGCCACTGTCGTCTCATTGGGGGCCACGTCTCACACTGTGTGTAGGAGCTCCACAGTGTCTCAAAGCTGCTTTCCTCCTCATGTCCAGCAGGGGGAGCTGCTCTCAGAGGCATGACATCACGTACAGTGAGCTGGAGCTTTATAGGAACTCTTATATTTGTTCATCCTTATGAATGAGTGTCCACAGTTCATGTGAGGCACTCAGCAGTGTGATGTTCACAGTCCAGCTGTGGCTCTGATTCAAACAGTGCTTATTATAGATGCAGACAGAAATCAGCTACCCTCTGCTCCCTCACCACATCTGTTGAAGCTCCAGCAGCAGCTGGAGCAGGAAAACCTGCACCTGCCTGAGCAGAAATGAAGCAGTTGTAACTAAAAGAATGTAGATGCTTAAATAACGACTAAACTCAATCATAAGTGAACACCGACTCTTATCTGTCGTTAGTTACTAATTACTTTTTTCAAGTAACTTGACCGACACTGGTAACGGCCTCTGTGCTGCTGCCTTAACTCGACTTACATTACAGGATGTGGCCACGATCCTATAGGTCCAATGAAAACTCTGCAACACTAAACTTTTTTAAAGTGTCAGCATCCTCTAGAGCAGGGCTGTCAAACATAAGGCCTGGGGACCAGAATCGGCCGGCAAATTCAATTCAATTCAATTCAATTTTATTTATATAGCGCCAAATCACAACAGAAGTCGCCTCAAGGCGCTTCCTATTGTACAGGAGATCGCACAATAATACATAGACTCTGATTTGGCCCATTGGAACTCTTTCGAAAATATGAAGCAGGGCATCAGTTTCTGGCTTGTAACTTTAAATATATTAAATAAGTCTGCAGATTTAATGAGGCTGTGCTAAATGATGTGGTCACTAATTAGGAAGTACAGAAACATTTAACAGAATGGGTTGTTTTCACGTGATAATGTCATAGGCTCTCTGTCTATTACTCTCAGAGAATATGAATCACAATACAGACGCTTTTGTTTCTCTTTGGTGGAGTTTGGCTGAAATTCTTTACTATCCAACAGCTGTGATGGACAGAAACAATCACAGGTTTACCGGACTGAAGGTCACCATGCTAACCTGTGATCAGCGTGGGAGGAGTTTCAGGCCTTCAGACAGACACCTGCAGGTCCGGAGCTGCACCGACATTGTTGCGTCCTGAGACATGGGGACAGCAAAAGACTCATCAAAGCATCTGCAGGAGAAGAAAGCTGAACTTTATTAAGCAGGAAAAGGACAGAGAACCACTAGATGTCAGTAAAGAGCTGCTCCTCATCATCGTGTGCTATCATGCTGTAACTTCTACATCAGGTTCGTGCACAAACATGAACCTGAAGTGAAACTGTCCAGCAGCTCTCAGTCTTTGTGTGTCCACATCTCTGCTGGATGGACTCACCCACTGAAGCCAGGACTCAGTGTGGAAAACGTGTATCACCATCACATGACACAGTGGGGTCCATAGTGGGTGGCACCGGTGACACGTGCAAGCTCACAGTCACTGGGAGGCTGAGTGTGGAGTCAGTGTTGCTGTGGTTTTTCTGTGTGTGGAGATGAAACACACCTGTGTGTGCTGTTGCCCTCACATCTGTTTGACCTCTGTCATAATGAGCTGACCTCTGCTCCTCCTGTCGTCTCACTGGACTAACTTTGTTAGCTGGAAAACCATCGTGTCCACAAAATGTTTCCTTAGAAGGTAAAGAAAGTTTCATTTAAACTGATTCTTGGATTTTATTGTGAAAAACCTCTTTCAACCATGTCTGAGTGGTACAGAGTCTGTGGATTTTCCCACAGACGTTGCTCCTGTGCTTCCACAGCTGTCACGCAGACACATTACCCACTTCATGTCCAACAAAATCTGCCAGATTGGTACTTTTCT
This sequence comes from Oreochromis aureus, assembly GCF_013358895.1. Classification (NCBI taxonomy): domain Eukaryota; kingdom Metazoa; phylum Chordata; class Actinopteri; order Cichliformes; family Cichlidae; genus Oreochromis; species Oreochromis aureus. The sequence continues at coordinate 100,978,732 of NC_052944.1, read as the reverse complement.
ACGTCCACATCCATAAATGTGACTTTTCAAATTAAAAGCAGCACTTCCTGTTTCCATGGAGGAAATGTAAAACCACATGGAAGCTTTAAACATTAATGTTTGTGATGCTTTTGACGTCTCATTTTCAGTCTGACATTCATGTACACCTTTTTGTGTTTCTGTTATGATGTCATCATTTCCCTTGTTGTCGTTCATGAAGCTTCATCCTGTTTTCTGTGTTGGATTTGATTGTTTATCAGCTGATTACAGCTCACGTGACCATCCACCATGTTTCCTCCAGCCTGTGATTAGACTGGTGCTCCACCTGGTGGTGGTGATGCCTCTTAGCTGTTGCCATGGAAACAGAAACGGCTACATGAGACTGTGTGTGATTCAGTCAATGTGACGTGTTTTTCTTTAAAGATGAGAGATGCTGAGATCAAAAACGTGTCACTATGGTTTCAGTAAACATTTAAACAAATCCAGCAGGAAATGAGATGTTTATGGTGAATCTGCTGCAGCGTTTCAAACATGGGGGGGTTACTGTTGTCACGTGACGCTGATACAATTTAGCAGAACAGACAGATGGAGGATAGAAAGATGATGGATGGATGGATGGATGGATGGATGGAGGATGGAGGTATATTGTGTGCCGTACCTCTTTGGGAGAGATGAGCTCAGTGCTGCCGTGGACGGAAACCCCTTCTCCTGTCAGCAGGCTCCATGGTAACCAGCTCCTCTACGTCACAGGTTAAACTCCAGCATGAACACTGACACGAGCATTTTGCAGGTCTCCAATCCTTTTTATATATGTTCATAAATCACGGACACAATACAGCTACACACTGCTGCGTTTGAGCTTCCACACACGTGACTCACCGGGACATGTGGTCACGTGACGGAAGCTGCGGGAGGATTTTCTTGCACTTCTACACAGAGGTTTACGGTAGCTCGTGTTCTTCGCTGATTGATCCTCAAAGGAAAACATAATTACAGTTTTTTTCAGTCGCTAACAAGCGTTTGTCCAAACAGTTGTCACATTTTCAAAACTCTAAACACAATTAGCACAGCATCGGTCTGTTGTGGCCATACCATTCACACATTTCATGTCGTTTTCACCCAATATGCAGTCAGTGAACACATTTCCACAATGCTTACATTTTCTTAACAGACAAGCTATACCTCCCAACAAAATTATGGACTGTTTTTGTAGTATTTACGAATGTTAACACACAACATCCCACAATAGCAAAAACAATATTCCAAACCTTAGATACAGTATAAAAACCTCTGCTTCTGCAATGATATCAGTACAAAAACAATATCAATATCAAAAATATATCTCAGCTGATAATAAACAAACAATTGAATAATTGACACACAGCTGATTTATGTCTGGTAAATTGGGCCAACCACAGCTTATTCCATTCTGGCTTAGACTCAGTGGGGTTTATAAGGCAAGACCTTGAGGAGTGATGTTTTTGGAAACAAAAAAAAGACAAACACTGCAATGTCTGGTCGAGGAAGAGTAAGAGCAAGGGGCCCAGGAGAAGAGCAGGCCCAAGGAGAGGGCAAGGTAGAGGTGTAAGAATGCGTGGTGGTGGCATTCCAAGGGCTGCAAGAACAGTAGTCAGTGATGAAATTCGTGCCACTATCATTGTCCATGTAATCAACCATGGTCTTTCACTAAGAGAGGCTGGTGAAAGAGTGCAGCCCAATTTGAGGCGGTCAACGGTTGCCTCCATTATACGCATCTTTCAACAAACCAACAGGTAAGTATTGCATTTTACATGGATTGTTTCTATTCTCACTTGACATGTCAATATGGTCATACAGTAATGCATATGTTGAATTTTTGTCTTTCTAAAGAATGCAACGTCTCCCACCCTCTGGGGAAGAGGAAAGCTCCTCAGTAATGATCAGGAGCTTGCCATTGTAGAAATGGTTGCTGCAAATAATGCAATAAAACTGCGTGAAATTCAAACTAGAATTGTGGCGGACCATGAGATATTTGACAATATCGATAGAATCAGCCTCACAACCATTACGCGGACATTGTCCAAACACAGAGTGCGGATGAAGCAGCTCTACACTGTTCCCTTTGAGAGGAACAGTGAGAGGGTCAAGGAGCTACGACGACAATATGTCCAGGTATAGTGTATATTCAATCCAATGTCCAGTTCTATAAGCTTTGCACTTTGCAAGTAGGTAACCTACACAATACTAGGTTACAGTACAGTATGGTATACAGTAATAACATGACTTACATGAACTTTGTTTCAGTTATGGAATTGGAGGCCAACCAGGCCCCTCATGAATTCATATACATCGATGAGGCAGGATTCAATCTGGCCAAAAGGCGTCGACGTGGACGAAATGTAATTGGAAAAAGGGCCACAGTTGATGTGCCAGGACAGAGAGGGGCAAACATTACCATGTGTGCAGCAATTGCAAATGCAGGATTACTCCTTCACAGATGTCAGGTTGGACCCTATAATACAGAGCGCTTGCTTGCCTTTCTCAATGATCTCCACCAGCGCCTGGTTCCAGAGCAGGGTCAGGAGGGTGAAAACATGAGGACCTTTGTAATTACCTGGGACAATGTGGCTTTCCATCACTGCAAGCAATAACAACATGGTTTGAAGTCCACCCAAGACTGGTAAGTCTCTTCCTTCCACCCTATTCACCTTTCCTCAACCCCATAGAGGAGTTCTTTTCTGCATGGAGGTGGAAGGTTTATGACCATCAGCCACATGACCAGATGTCCCTCCTTGAAGCCATGGATGCTGGCTCCAGGGACATCACAGTTGACGATTGCCAAGGGTGGATCCAACATACCAGGCGGTTTTATCCCAGGTGCATCGACTTGGATAACATCAGATGTGATGTTGATGAAAACATGTGGCCTAACCCTGAAGATCGCAGAGATTTGATGCAAATTTTTTGCCTTTTTTAGCCCCCCTCCCCTCCCCCTTTTATCCTGGCTTTTTGCTGTTGTTTTTTGTTCAGAATGCTCTTGTGTGTTTCATGGATATTTTGTTCACTGTAAGCAATACTGTAAAACTTTCTCTGTCCTATCATACCGTGTTTCTACTGTACCTCCTGTGGTGAACAGTAAAGAAACAAAAACTTGTTTGCTTTTTACTGGAATGCTTTTGAATGTGAACATTACTGTACATGTGGACATACAGTTACCAACCAAGACATTTCTGGTGTCAAAATGGTGGATTGCATGTTTCGCATGCAAATACCTGTAAAACTGAAACATAAAAGTCTATGCAGTTTTTGTAATGTCAATAATAGCCAGTATTTTGAAACCTGGTGTACTTTGATTGACTGCATGTACCTTGTGAAGTGAAAACAAGTGTTATTCTTTGACAGACTAATTTCATTTTGAGTCAGATTTATAGTGTTTTTGTACAGTTAGTGTGGGAGAAAGATGTGTTCTATTTTGAAATGAAGAGTTAGTATATATTTAACAAAATGTATTTTTGAGAAGAAAATTATCCATTTGGCCAATTGTGTTTTGTAGGTGTGAGTCTGTGTTAAGAGTTTAGAAAAAGTATCTGAAGTATGGGTAGGCGCTTGTTAGCGATTGAAAAAAACTGTAATGTTTGTGTTAATGACTAAACATGTGATGTAATTAGACCTATTATGTTTCACCATTTAAGATAAAGGCTGTGTGTGTGTGTGTGTGTGTGTGTGTGTGTGTGTGTGTAAGAGAGACAGAGACCTACCATTATGCATAAACACAGAGGCACATGGTCATACTTGCAGCTGACACCCTAGACAAACGCACAGTTTCAACTGCAGATAAAGGTCAGAGTTCAGAGGTCATGTTGTTACCTTGTCATGTTTCACCACAGAACAGTCGTCTGTGTAACAGACTCTGTGATCCTCTCTGAGATCAGTGCTGCTATTATGCTGCTATTCATACTGTCATTATATTAATGCTGCTATCCTGTATATATCGTACTTACTATTGTTTGAGTACTTACGATTGTTTTATTGTACTTTTTATATTTTACATTTATATTTATTATTGAATCTTGCACCAAGGGAGTGGCACTCCAATTTCGTTGTACCCTGTACAATGACAATAAAGGCTATTCTATTCTATTCTATTCTATTCTATTCTATTCTATTCTATCCAACAACATTCACACAATTAAGATCCAAATCATTAGTTACAGCTGACATGGACTGGAGTGAGGACACCAGTGACTGAAAGAACCAGTGTTTCCATAACAGACTCATGAACATCATTATGTGTTATGTTAGTTTCTCATTCAGCACAGACACATTATTTCTGTTAGGTCCTGTCAGCTGTCAGCACTCTGTACAAGCACGACTGTGAACAACACAGACTTCTTTTAAATGTGTCACATAAACATTAAGTGTGTATTTGATCCAGACATTTCTCAGTATGTAAGTTACTCAGGCATCAAATAGATTTGAAGTTAAACTCTTTATGATTCTGAGGCTGATTTCAAGCAAGCAGGTCGCTTTGATCTACGAGTAGATCTCAGACTAACAGCACGAGCACAAAACTCAGTTGCTGTACAGAGAACGTCAGCTGATGGAGCAGAAGGAGGCAGACTGTGGATAAATGGCAGCTTTCTGGCCTGAGGAGGTGAAGGCCTGCAGGCCGGGGTGGAGGCAGAGGAGGTGGGGGTCACTAAGGCCTTCACTGATTCCAGACCAGCTTTCACCTTATTAAGATAGTTGTTTGGTCACATTGTGTTTTACTTACAGTTTGTGTAGTGGACCCGGGGCTTTGTGTTGTTGTTAACCCTCTTGGTGTTTAGGATTTCTTGTGTTAAGTCTGCGTCTGAACCAACAACCAGATATATGTTCAAAGTTTGAGCTAAAAAACTTCCTGTAGCCACGTCTGCTTTCCATTCTGGGATGCAGCAAAGTTCTACAGTGCAAAGATCCTTACAGGTTAGCAACAAGCTGTGACATCAACCAAAAGTCCACAGCACCTTCTTCCTGTTGTTGCTCCCACAATGAGCAGACTGAAAATTCTCATGTGGTTTATAAAGATGCATTTTCTCTGTTGAAAACAAAAAAACCACAGAAAAGCTACAAGATAAAAATAGAAACAAAGACAAATCCAAATTTGTTAGATTTAAGATGGTAAAGTAAGGGTGCTTATTGTGACAAAATAAAAGTTCAGTCTGAGTGATTGTGATTGTCTACAGCAGGGTTTTGGTTTAATGTTGACCTTTGACCTGCAGTGGTGGTGCACTTCAAAAATGGGAAACTCACAGGGCAGCAGGACAGACGACTCTCCCTCAGACAGCTCCACAGCTGAGGCATGCTGGGAAACTGAGGACACAGACAGAGTCCATGTGTCACTTTGAGGTAAAGATCAAACTAGAGATGGACCGATCCGATATTACGTATCGGTATCGGTCCGATACTGACCTAAATTACTGGATCGGATATCGGAGAGAAATAAAAAATGTAATCCGATCCATTAAATATCAAAAAAACACCTCACAAAACTTTCGACACGGCGTAACTCGGCTCATAACCGTAGCACGTCGGAGCAGTATGCGTCACGTGATAGAGCGGCTGTGTGTATTTGTAGCCTCGCTAGCAATCCTGCATTTCATCTCCGAGGAAGTTATCCCAGAGAGAAGTAAAGCAAGTGTGTAAGTTCATCTCTGAATGTTTGTAAAGCGTTCCCATGTTAAGCTTAACAACCGATATATGGAGCGACTGCCTCTCTCTCTCCCTCACCTTCCTGCTGCTACTGCAATCATGAAACTGATCATTGATCAGCTGATCGGCTTTTCTGTTGTGAGTCTGTCTCTCTTCTTTGTTTTTGGCCCACTTTGCACCAGAAAGAGAAAACCAGCGGCTGAACTTATGCTCATCAGCACGTTTAAGCTTGATAAGCTGCTGTTAGAATTTATTTAATATTACTTTCTACACCAGGATCCTTTTCTACGTAGCTGACGGCTGGTAACTGTGCAGGGGCGAATCTAGCAAAGTTTAGCCAGGGGGGCCGATAGGGCATTAACAGGGAAAAGGGGGCACAAAGACATACTTTTAGGGGTGGGTTTTTATAATCGATTTATCGATTAAAATCGATTCTGGCTTGGATAACGTAAAATCGATTCATTAAAATCCTGAATCGATTTTTTAATATAAATTTATTTTGCCCGAAATGCCAGAATCTCAGGTGAAATCTCACAAAATTTCAACAACCACCAAACAGCTAAGACAGTAAGTGAGAGCAGGAGCACGGATTCTGCACAAAGACGTAAACACACAGCGCAACACGCGGATCAGAATCAGTGAGATGTCACCTTTCTCACGGTCGGGCTGAAAGCTGACAGCTTCTGATCTGTCGGCGGGTCCGCGCTTTGTGTTCACGCCCTTTTTGCGCTGATTCTAAAGCTGTTAGTTTGATCTCTCTCCAAACAATATTGACCGAACCAGCGGCAAAAGAAGATCCAAACTACGCTTCACATAAACAACAACAACTCTGACTTTTACTGTTTTGCTTCCACCACGATGCACAGCGCTCGCTCTCTCTCTTTCTCTATCTCTCTCTCTGTACTTCAAGAACAGTTTCCCGTCTAAAAATCTGTTTTCTTAATTATTCGCTTGCTTGTTACGCACAAGTCTACCGTTGTTTACAGCGCTGTCGCCGCTGTTTTTTTCCCCTTTTACATTCTTCCGAAAAGAAAACCTCATTTCTGCCGTTCAATACTGAACAAATTTAAACTTTTTAAAATTATGCAAAATGCAAAACGCTTAACCGTGTCTCTAAACCGCTGTAACGTCAGAGGTAACGTTCATGTGTTGATTAATGGTTTTCTTTTGTTTTTGATGTACTGCAGAATATTTTTATAAAATCCCAGGCCAGGAAAACCACCTTCATGTTTTTCTGTGTTTTATCTTCAGCTACTTTGACACAAAGGCATCTGCTGTGACGCTCACACCTTTGATAAAGTCTTGCGTGTGTCAGCTTCCTTTTTATTGATACAAAAATATGTAAATGTACTGATCTGAATTATAATATTTCTGACTGTCAAAATTTCCCAGATTTAAATCGAATTGAATCGAATCGAATCGAATTAAATCGAATCGTGGATCGAATCGATTCGGGACCTTGTGAATCGGAATTGAATCGATTCTAGAAATCAGTGACGATACCCAGCCCTACATACTTTTCTTTCTTATTCTCATTTAAAATACGTAGCTTTTAATAAATAATTATCTGAATCTTACACCCAAAGTTTTAATCTGATGTAAAATGTATAGAAGTCCATTACTGTATATAGTAACTATTAAGTCTAATATAACCTAGTAAGCTATAGTACTTTTTCCTTTGGGAAGGTACCATCTGTGCAGTCTGCAATTCTGTTGAAGAAAGATGTTGAATCTATTTAATTATTATTGAAAAATAATTTATTTCTGTGCATTTTTTTTCCACCCTGCATCAAATTAAAGTTGATTACGTCGATTAAGCATCATGAGGTGGAGGGTGGTTCCCTATTTATTTTGCTGGGAGTTTGCAACGCTATTAGTTAGGTTGCTTAATATTTCTGCTAAGTACTCTTTAAAATACCAGAATAGGGAGGATGGAGTAGGTTTAAGTTTATTAGATTGATCAGTGTTGCTGAACTATGAAATATTTTGGGTGCAGTGTATTTTTTACATACAGGTATAACAGAATAGATTTAGTGTTGTTGTTTATTTAAACTTGAGTATGAACTTATACAAAATGCAGCAAGATATTGAAAAAAACAGTTTTATTGATTAAAAAACAAACTATATCGGATTCATATCGGTATCAGCAGATATCCAAATTTATGATATCGGTATCGGACATAAAAAAGTGGTATCGTGCCATCTCTAGATCAAACGTGGACAGTTTCAGTCACAGAATATAAAATATCTACATAAAGAAATAAAATCACGTTTACTGAACAGTGATACTAAAAAACTTTATTTAACTCAGCTTGTGTGACAAGAAGACAGGAGAGTCTGAGTTTAAGGCTCTGACAGATGAATCACACAAGCTCAGCAAGTTTCTATGGCAGCTTCACCTGAGACACGAGGAGGGAGGAGACAAGGACACTGAGGATGGTGCAAGGTTAAATGTAAGGAGAGAACCAGAACAACAAAGAGGCCTCCTCCTCCTTTATGGGAAACATGATGATGCGAAGGAGACCCGATGAGAAAGCGCTCAGAGTACGTGACTGCTCTAAATGGAGGCAGCTTCATGGTGTGATGGTGGACAACAGGCGTGGGTCTGTTGAAACATCCTGAGGGTGGTGTTTGACTGCAGGCTGGAAGCAGTCACACTTCATGACAGCGCTCGTCTCCCTGCTGCACACACGGCTCCGTCTAACTCTTCTTCTTTATTTCCAGATTAGAGATCAACAGGCATGAAGTCATCACCTGTGTGGGCCTCATTTATTAATGTTTGTATGGAAAAGTTCAAACTTCTTGGAGTTTTCGCACAAAATTACCATCAGATTTATTGAATGTGTCTGTTTTGTTCTCACCACTGTGTGTATGTTGGATCAAGCACACACACAGTGGTGCATATGTTAGTATCTCGAAACACTGGGGGCCAAGCTCACCCCTAACGCTCTGGAGTTTCACTGGATACCAACACCTCTTGAAATGTATTTATTGTATTTTACAGCAAAAGTAATATAAATATAAAACATTAAACGTCTCGATGCATTCTCAATCATCCAGGAAAGTAAAGCTCCAAAAGTTGAATCTGTTCATCTGGACGTAGCGTTTTGTGGGAGAAACGTTTCGTCACTCATCCAAGTGACTTCTTCAGTCTCAGCTGACTGCAGGTTTCCCCAAACCTTATAAACAGTACATTTGCATAATGACTGAAACCAGCCCACTGAAGGAACAATGGGCTGGGAGGTCAGTTCCTTAATCATAATTATGCAAATTCCCATGACCATTGATCAACAACCACTGATCAAAACCCACTGATCAAAGAACACTGATCAATGGCCATGAGTACCATTCACAGAGAGTTGGGGAATGGCTGCAATCACAGCATTGTAAGATGGTGACAGATGTACCCTTAGGCCCCCTCCTCGATTCAGAGATGGTCTTTCCCTTTTCACGTAAATGGCCTCCTTGACTCCGCCCTCAAACCAGCGTTCCTCCCTGTCCAGGATGTGTACATCCTCATCCTTGAAAGAGTGTCCACTGGCCTGTAGGTGTAAATAAACTGCAGAGTCCTGGCCTGATGAGGTTGCTCTTCTGTGTTGTGCCATCCGCTTCGCCAGAGGTTGTTTGGTTTCCCCGATGTATAAATCCTGGCAATCCTCCTGGCAATGTTGAATGTTGAATCCTCCTGGCACTTAAAAGCATACACTATGTTACTCTGTTTGTGTCGGGGGACCCGATCTTTGGGGTGGACCAATTTTTGGTGCAGTGTGTTTTGGGGGTTTAAAAGCCACAGAGACCCGGTGTTTAGAAAAAATGCGTCTCAACTGTTCCGATACTCCTGACACATATGGGATCACTACAGGTTTTCGCTTAGGCAGCGGTTGTCCTTCTCTCCTGGATCGGCTGGAGCTTTCTTTAGGTGTCTTTCCAGCTTTGACAAAAGTCCAGCTGGGATAACCACATTTACTCAGGGCCTTCTTGATGTGCTGTTATTCTGCCTCCCTGGCTGCTGTGTCAGTGGGGATGGTGTTCGCTCTGTGTTGTAGCGTCCTGATGACACCCAGTTTGTGCTCCAGTGGATGATGAGAGTCAAACCTTAGATACTGATCCGTATGCGTAGGTTTACGGTACACGTCAGCTTTTAGATGTCCCCCATTACTGATGGAAATCTCACAGTCTAAGAAGGCTAACCTGCCACTCGTTATTATTTGTATTATTTTGATATTATTGAGCCATGAAGGCGCCTTTAAAACTCTGCATCTGCTCTTCTTCTGCTCTGCTCCATCTGCTCCATCCAGATCTTTGCATCACCTTATTTTACACACTGACTCCATCAGGTTACAGAGAGCTAAATGATGAACAATTGTTCTGATGGCGCTGATCTTTCCACCCAATGACATCTGTCATCACAGTCACATGACTTCCCCTTATGTGAATTAATGTGTTCTACCTTGTTCTGCAGTATTTTATTTCTAGAGTACATCTGTATTTTATTCATTTTACACAAACTATTGATGTAATGTCATCAAATGCCCACTAGATGTCAGTAGTCATCAGTGGACATCAACCTTCATGGCTCTGAATATACAAACATACATGTGCGCTTAAATGAGCTCACATTATTGATCTGGACTGATGGATCGCCTTTGTTTTTATAAGTCAGTGTTGCCATGGAAACGACACTAACACACTATCTAAACATACAGTGGATTTATTTGACTTCAGTCTTGATTCTGTATGGAAACAATAACCTGACATCTTTGATCATAAGTTTCAGAGCGTCGCCTGTAACCATGGTTACTGACCTGCAGCCTGACGTCACTCTGAGCAGCTGCATGTATGAGTGCATACACATGCATGCAGCTGCTCAGCTGGGTGGATGTGCTGGTGGAAACAGTGAGCGTGACAGTGATGGGCAGACGCATCATGAGCACATGACTGCTGTCAACAAACACACATGCACAAGTGTATAAAGGTCTGTACCCCTGTAGTCCTGCTGCTGTGAGCGCTCACATCACCCAAACCCAAGAGGACCAAGCAGCTCTGAGCAGCGTCACCTCCACTGCTGAGAACACAAACATGTCCAGGAAAGCTGTGCTGGCTTTGATTCTTCTCTGCCTGTTTACAACTTCTGTAGGTGAGTGTTTGCATAAATCGTGTGTTTTGTCTGCACAGCAGTGATCATGCACAGGTATATGTGTCTGTTTCTACACGTGTGCATCATTTAGACTCTTCTGATGTTGGAAGGAAAATGAAAACAGCATTTTCTTCACTTCTGTGACTAAAAATCTGCTGTTTTCTTTTCTATTCTACGTGTTTATTTTTGCATTTCTGTGAAGATTCAGACATCAGCACTGATTATCTTTTACATGTCAAGTGTTTTTATTACCGTGCGCTCAAATATGAGATTTGGAAGGAGCGCTTGATTGTTTTGTACCAGTGTTTGAAGTCTCTGTGCTAAATGACAGACACTGATTCATGCACATGAGAAGTAAAAGCAGTGATTCGAGGCTCTTGTGTTTATAGTTTTGGAAATATTCTTGTTTAAGCATTGCCTCAGATTTCAGTGCAGGAAAAGGACATGAAGATGAGTGGAAGGAACATTTTTGTGAAAAACACTTGAAGACAAATTTTGACAGCAGTGGTGTTTCCACACCAGATTTACCAGGGTGGGCTCCGGGTGTTTTTTCATGGGGCACAGAACCAAAACAAGAGGCAATATTGAACTGTTTCATCTATGAAGTGAATTTATTTGGAGCACCAACAAAGTGAATGAACATTTAACAATCAAACAGGAGATTTTACACCCTGCACATCTTTAAAAAGCACTGACTGACATCACTGTGGACTGAAACATCTGCACGCATGACAACAGGCAGAGTCCATAGTTACAGAGAAGTTGAGGAGGACTTTCCTACCAGCTGGCTGGAAGCTGCGCCTCCTGTCCCCCATTCATGTGGAGGAACGTCCTCAGACTGGGGGGTCGTCCTCAGACTGGGGGGTCATCCTCTCTCCTGCTGATGTCTGAAAACAGACGAATGTGGAGTAAACATGAGGCTGTAACTGAGAACTACAGTAACTTATTTATCTTTTCATTAGTGTTAATGAAACTGTGTGGAGTGTAATCACAGGGCAGTGTGAGACACACAGGTCTGAGGGCTGGTCCACTGTGTCCTCCTCCTCTCTGTAGTTCCCTCACGCTCTCCATCAACATCTTTGCTATCAGGGAACAAATGTCTGCTTTTCTTTAATGTCAGCTGATGTTGTTCCAGCTGTGACACAGACCTCCTGTCTCATTATGAGCGACAGCTTCATTTTTGATGTACGGTTAAAGTAAAAGGATGAAGTCTGACCCTGTGCGGACTGGATATGCTAGATTTCACTGTGACGCCACCAAACCGTACCGCTTACCTTCGTCTCTTCACCTGTTTTTTCACGTTAGTCTGCTTTAACGATTCGCGCTGCTTTCTGAGCGCGAATGTGCTGAGAGTGTGCAGCGCCCTAAAGAGTCCGGGTTGAACACAAAAATGAACACTAGTTCCAGTTCCGTGCCAGCACTAATCAGTGTAAGAAATTAAATCATCACCGTCTCTTCAGCCTTCACGCCTCTCGTCCGCCCCGCATGTTTTCTTGCGCTTCTACACTCCGCTTTACGGCAGCGCGTTTTCAACTGCGCTGATCACAATCATGGACGCGCGCTCACATACCAAACATACGGGCGCGCGCACACATACAAGCAGCCTGATTGCATCATATTGAAAAAATCATTAAAAATTATCCCTGAGACTTGACTTGAAACTTTCAACACATTCTTCCTCTGCTCCACCTGCTCTACACCTGTGCTCAGTTTCTCAACCTGCTTTCATACTCCCGAGAAATTAAAGGGCAAGGCAAACTTGCAACTTAAAAACTTTAAAGGAATGTGATAATGTCATGTTAGACATTTAACAAAAATAATCTGTGACAGCTGACGTACATTTATCAACAGACTCCTCTTCTTTGACATCCACACTACGTGTGCACAGTTCAATCCACTGCATAATTCCGGAGACGTTTCAGGGCTTTTCTGGTCAGAGTCAACATGCTCGATCGATTATACCATCACAGAAATTATTTTGGTCATTCATAGTAACCCAGGTTTACATATGTCTTATGGTTTACTCTTTACTCTTTACTCGTATTATACAATATATACACTATTTAATGTTTAGTTTAATGTTCATGATGATGTGAACAGTTTTAATGCAGGAGTTTTATCCAAATACAAGGAACATAGATTCTAGGGAAAACTATGGGTACTTAACCCTGGCACCAAAGAGCAGGAAGCCCACAACTGTGACCCTGTGGAACTCCATGATTATCCTCAGTGTGTGCAGAGGACTCTTCATTTACAGCAAAAAAAAAAAAAAAAAAAAAAAAAAAAAGGATTGTTTTAGATCGATATGATACAACCCACTGAAGCACAGTACCTGTAATACATACAGCGTCCTATAATCGTTTTAATAGGATATTATGGTCAGATGATCTGTTAGCTGTTTGACAACTACTCTTTCAAAGATGTTTGATATGAAAGGAAGGTTGGAGATTGGCCTGTAATTAGCTAAGACAGCTGGGTCTAGAGATGCTTTTTAAGTAAAGGTTTAACTACAGCCAGCTTGAAGGCTTGTGGTACATAGCCGATTATTAGAGATAGGTTGATCATATTTAAGATTGAAGAATTAATTAATGGCAGGACTTCTTTGAGCAGTTTTGTAGGAATGGGGTCTAAAAGACACGTTGATGGTCTTAAAGCAAGATCTAGAGTGTGATTAAAGTGGTGGGTGGGTTCTTTTACATTTTGAGAGAAGCCAATTGAGTCTAATAACAGACTGAATGCCATGTTGAGGCTGTCATTTTTAGCATCTACATGGATGTTAAAATCGCCCACAATAATTATTTTATCTGAGCTGAGCACTAAATCAGATAAAAAGTCTGAGAAATCAGAGAGAAACTCTGTGTAAGGCCCAGGTGGACGATAGATGATAACAAGTAAGACTGGTTTCTGAGTTTTACAGCTGGGGTGGACGAGGCTAAGCATCAGGCTTTCAAATGAATTAAAAGTCTGTCTTGGTCTTTCGTTAATTAATAGACTGGTGTGGAAAATTGCTGCCACACCGCCCCCTTGGCCTGTGCTTCGAGATTTTTGGTAGTTAGAATGACTCGGGGGTGTTGATTCATTTAAACTAACATAATCATCCTGCTGCAACCAGGTTTCTGTAAGGCAGAGTAAATCGATTTGTTGATCAATTATTAAGTCATGTACTAACAGAGACTTGGAGGAGAGAGACCTAATATTTAATAATCCACATTTCACTGTTTTACTCTTTGGTTCAGATGTGGATACTGTATTGTTCTTTCTTTGTGATTTTTTATGTTTAAGTTGTTTATTGCTGGTTTTTAGTTTCTTTGTTGTCATTTTGGGAGCTGACACAGTCTCAATGGAGATGGGTTTTTGGGGGGGTAGCAGGAGGAGAGAAGCTGCAGAGAGGCGTGTAAGACTGCAACTCTGCTTCCTGGTCCCAACTCTGGATAGTCATATTTTGGGGGGTTTAATGAATTTGTCCATATTTCTAGAAATGAGAGCTGTTCCATCCAAAGTGGGATGGATGCCGTCTCTCCTAACAAGACCAGGTTTCCTCCAGAAGGTTTGCCAATTATCTATGAAGCCCACATCGTTTCTGGGACACCACTCAGACAGCCAGCAATTTAAGGAGAACATGCGGCTAAACATGTCACTCCTGGTCTGATTGGGGAGGGGACCAGAGAAAACTACAGAGTCCGACATTGTTTTGGCAAAGTTACACACCGATTCAATATTGATTTTAGTGACCTCCGATTGGCGTAACCGGGTGTCATTACTGCCGACGTGAATTATGATTTTACTGAATTTACGTTTACCCTTAGCCAGCAGTTTTAAATTTCCCTCAATGTCGCTGCTCTGGCCCCTGGAAGACAATTGACTATGGTTGCCGGTGTCTCTAGCTTCATACAGTGGCTGTAGCTCAGGTGGGAGAACAGGTCACTACCAATCAGAAGATTGGTCTGCATCAGTCTGTGTGCCAAATATCTTCGGGCAAGATAATCACCCCAGGTTGCTCTCTGATGCATCTATTTGAGTATGAATGCATGTATATGTTAGATAGAAAGGACTTCTAGAGAAAGAGCACAGAAAAAAGTACTTGTGCAAAAGAGTGTTAATAGCTGAATGGGGAAAGTTGAGTAAAGCACATTAAGTGCTCAGATAGAGTAGAAAAGCACCATATAAGAACCAGTCTATTTACATGTCTCAGAACAGCATCGCCAATTACCAGAGTTTGATCCCCAGCCGGTGTGTTGCCGAGTGGATCAAGAGGGCAAAGCATGGTCTCCAATTCAGTAATCCTGGCCTCCAGAGCTGCAAATAGGCTACAGTTATTACAAGTATCATTACTGCTAAAGGAGGCCGAGGAGTAACTAAACATCCAACACAAGGAGCAGGAAAGTGCAGGAGGGACAGGTGAAGAGCTGTAAGCGAGTCAGCTACGAACTAAGCTAAGCTAGTGAAACCCTAAAGACACAATAAGTGATTACTGAGATGTGTCAAAATGATTGATGCAATGCTTCAGAAACACTGTGCCGAGGCTCGTCTGAACAGAGTTAGTGATCAGTCAATCAAGTTCCCCTTCAGAACCTGATTCAATGGTTTATAAAGAAGTGAATCATTGGTGGGATTTGTGCTGTGCTGTGATGTTTCTGTGGGAGAGATAGTGAACCAGCGTGTGTGGTAATGAGAGTTGTCATGGAGCCAGCGAGGAAAAGGGGACGCTCTGCCTGTTTCTAAATAACAACCTGGCCATCAGCAATTCTGCCCCCAGGTCTGAAATGTACAGTGACAAAACTTTAACATGATGTTAAACAGAAGCTGTCAGCTTGGCTCTGTTAAGTGGACAATCACAATGAAGGTCTTTGTTAGAAGTTGTAGATTCAAGCCTCCCTTCATAAGTTTGCCCACCAGATGTCACCAAAGAGGACTGTGTTGGAAAGCCTCGAGTAATGAACCCTTTTTCAACTTGAGCTTCAGAAAGTTTTATTTGGCCCTCACTACCACTGTGTGTGTTGTAACAGGAACAGGAAGTGATACTCTACCACAAAGAGAGCAAACAGCAAGTGACGGCAACACCGAAAGCCAGAAGACAAAAGGTAAGAACCCCAAATGTCTTCCATACCTCACTTTTATACCTGCTCACTCTTTCTCCCTCGTCTCCTACTGGACGTCACGTCTTCACACTTTGGTCACCAATCAAGTTGTTAATATTTAATCATCTGATGTCCACCCACACCTTTTAGGTCTCTCTCTGACTTACATGATTTAACACAAAGTTTAAACTTTAAAGTTTCTCCAGTAATTCCACCATCAGGCTGGGCTCTGTGTTTGTTCCTCCTTAGTTAGATTAGCTGGTAACAATAAAGTGCCTGTAGGTGTGAATGTGAGTTTAAATGCCTAACCCTAACTTAGCTGTAACTCTGACACTAAAACCACATTTTTGTCTCAACAAATGACTTCAAACTCGTGAGGCCGAGAATCTTAAGGGCTGTTGGTCCCCACAAGTATAGTAACACACACACACACACACACACACACACACACACACACACATGCACGCACGCAGGTCTTAGTGAGGCCTGTTATTAGAATCACTGTTATTCTACACATCATCATTAGACCTGCTCAGTCTGCAGGTTTGCTCACAAACAAGTCAACACTTTGTAACTTTCACCTGTTTTTTTCTCGAGTTTTCTTTCTCTCGCCATTAAAACCAAATTGCCATAAAATTGGAGACAGTTGCTTTGCTAAAATATGATAGTGATTATGTCCTGGTGTGTTATTTTCAGACATGGGAAAATCATGAGAATTAGAGAAAAATAATAACAAGAGAGAAACGAGGCTACGAGTATCCATTCATGCAGGGGTTACCATGGCAACAGTCCTCTTCTTCAGACAACACTCATGGGTTAAATATCAGCAGCTACACAGACTAAAAGTATAAACACTTCATTTCGAAAATGGATTGTGTGTGTGTGTGTGTGTAGAGAGTACAGTTTAAATGACTTACTGAGGACAAACACAGTCTTTCTTGAAAGTAGAGAAGCTGCACAGCAGAGAAGGATATGTAAAGTTAAACACAGACGGCTAAGTGCTTGAGTGTTTTGTACGGCGCTCGCTGTTTCGCGGTGCATCACAGGAAAATTGTCGTACAGTCACGACGCTACAGATAGAAACACAAAGCAAAGGAAACAAAGCAGCACTCGAGCTATGTTACAAAGAAATATCAGGCTCACTGCTGCTGAGTCAGCATTGAAGCTGCCTGCTCTGGATCAGCTCTAATGGCACCTCAATGAGCTCCTTCATCCCCACAGTCACGCACACACACACAGTACATTCAGACCATGGTTCTGCTTCCTACATCAGCCAGACAGGATTTAACAAATAATAATTTAATTTTTTTAAACATTTTTTTCTGCACTTTTTCAAAACAGCGGAACAAAAAAGAAGCAAAAGGAGCTTTTAGAGCCTACTTGATGTTTCACAGCGGATGAGTAATCCACTTCAGATTCCATCTACTACTTCAATTACCTGATCTGGAGACTCTGTGGATAGTCAAACACTGACTGCACTAATCATTATTTATGTACCAACCTTTAGATGCATAAAACACTGATCAGGGATTGATTCACTCTCCTGTTTACAATCCAAGTCCCAGAAAAGTTGGGATGCTCTTTAAATTCTTTACATTTGAACAGATGAAAACTGAAAGACTTTCAAATCACATGAGCCAATATTTTATGACTGTTTGTCATGAAAGGAGCTTGAAAACAGTCTTTCTGTCCTGTGTTGTCTCCTCTCCTGCAGACGTGACAATCATCAGAGCTGTGCGTGGACAGGATGTCGTTCTGCCGTGTCAAGTTCATAAAGATTATCCCATCGCGGCTGTAGTGTGGAGGAGAACTGACGTGAAGCCAGAAGAAGTGCTTTTGTACCAGAGCAAGACGTCTCATCAAGCCAACAAGTATCCACCTTCAAGCCATGTGCATCTGTTGGACATCAGGATGAAGAATGGAAATTTGTCCTTGGCCCTGCAGGATGTGATGCTGCCTGAGACTGGAACATATGAGTGTCAGGCCATCGACAAAGGAAGACACCAGTGGAAGACTCCCATTGAGAACGCTGACACCATCAACACCATCAACACCATCCAGCTGATAATTGATCGAGAGGGTGAGTTTGTAGGGTCGTCCACAATCCTTTCTCTCTGATCCTCATACAGCGCCAAATCACAACTACAGTCACCTTGGTTACGCTGCAGTCTAGACTCCTGGGGGATTCCCATGATGCACTGAGTGTTTCATCTTCAGCTACTATGTGTTAATAGACCTCTCTGCATTGAATCATACTTGTCATTAATCTCTGGCTCTCTTCCCCAGCGCGTCTTTTGTCCTGTCTGTTGTAATAGTAATTTTACAATGTATGTTGAAGGAATATTACTGCCCTCTGTTGGTGTGTTTGTGCATTACATGCAATAAAAAGGTGTTCGTTAAAAACATCAGGTTATGGGCCCAGAGGTCGCCAAGGGAAGCTGCTAACACGTTTTTTGGGAGTCATAAACAGGATTGTGGGATTCACAATGGAAGATAGAATGTTTATTGACAAGCTGAGCGGACCGGAGAATTGGGCAACCTGGAAATTTCAACTGGAGCACCTGTTGAAGGCAAAAGGACTATGGGGTATGGTACAGGAGACGGAGCAGCTAGCTGCGGATGCTAATGCCCAAGTACGAGCTGAATTTGAACGGAAGAAGGAAAAGGCTTTTTCAGTGCTGGTACTGAATGTAAGTACACCCCAATTGTACTTGATAACAAACTGTAAGACCCCAAAGAAGCATGGGAGATGCTAAAAGCACAGTTTGAAAGAGATACTGTTGCTAACAAGCTATTTCTGAAGAAGAAGTACTTCCGGTGTGAAATGAAGGAAGGAGAACATCTCAATGATCATTTAAAAGGATGAAGGAACTTACTGATCAGCTAGGGGCAATAGGTTCTGTAATTGAAGAGGAAGATCAAATTGTCACCCTTCTAGGTAGTTTGCCACCCAGCTATGCAACTGTTGTTACTGCTTTGGAGACAAAGATGGACAGTCTGACACTACAGTTTGTTCAACAAGCCTTGATAAATGAGGAACAAAAGCGAGTGCTTACTGACAACACCACTGTGTCCAGTAGTGTATCAGCTATGTCATCTCAGATGCATAGAAATGAGCAGAGTGGATCAAAAACAGTGGGAGCAAACAGCTCCGACTCATGGAGATGTTACAAATGTGGGAAGGAAGGACATATCAAGCGTGATTGTCCAAGCATTAAAAAAGAAATACAAAACCCACAAGGCTAAAAGCGTGCTGTATAAAGACAAAGAGGACTCATATGAGGGAGCTTTTGTTGTAAATGAGTCATGTAAAAGTGATGCACAACAAGAAGAATGGTTAATTGATTCAGGGCGTCAAAACACATGACATGGAATAAAGAAGCTCTACAGAACTACCAAGAGTTTTCAGAACCACAAACAGTGAAACTCGGTGATGGCAGAGTAGTTGAGGCTTTAGGTCTGGGCAACATAACAATGAAAATGTCATTCAGAGTTAGTGATGGAAAAGATGTCACAATGTTTGATGTGCTGTATGTTCCCAAATTATCAATGAACCTTTTCTCAGTGGGAGCTGCTGCCAAGAAGGGAAACACAGTGAAGTTCAAAAGGACTCATTGCTACATAAGAGGAAAGAGTGGAGCTCTCCATGGAATGGGAACACAACGATCTGACGGATTGTATCAGCTGGATATCGAGGGAAACTGCACAACTTGTCATGGAGCGTCAACTGCATCAGTTCCGACAAGTATGTGGCATCAGCGCCTAGGTCACACTACAAATCTGAAAAAAGTCAAAAACTTGGTAAAAGGAGTTAGCTTTACAAATGAAGAGGAAGACATTTTTGTGAAGCTTGTGTTGAGGGCAAATTATCAAGAAAGCCTTACAAATCAGTGGGAGAAATTCGATCAAAAGCATGAAGTTGCAATTAGTGCATAGTGACGTTTGTGGTCCTTTTCAAACTGAGTCACTAGGAGGAAAAAAGTACTTTGTAACTTTCATTGATGACTACTCCAGATGTTGTAAAGTGTATTTCATAAGAGAAAAAACGGAAGTCCTGAGCAAGTTCAAAGAGTTTGAAAGAATCTTCTCGAATGAATGTGGACAGGGAGTAATAAGACTCAGAACTGACAATGGTGGGGAATACACATCTAAAGAGTTTCAAGAATATTTGAAAGCTCAAGGCATCCACCATGAAATGACTGTACCACACACACCACAGCAAAATGGTGTCGCAGAGAGAAAAAACAGAACTCTAGTGGAATCAGCTAGAAGTATGCTGTCACATGCAAAGTTGCCAAACACATTCTGGGCAGAAGCTGTTGCTACTGCAGCTTACATACAGAATAGGCTCCCAACATCTGCTTTAAAGAATGAAACACCCTATCAGAGATGGTATGGAAAAAAAACCAGATGTTAGCCATATGAAAGTATTTGGTTGTGTTGCTTATGCTCATGTTCCAGACACAGAGAGAAAGAAGCTGGACAAAAAGGCAGTGAAAGTTCGTTTCCTGGGATATGCAACCAATGCAAAAGGCTACCGACTGTGGGATGAGCAAAAGGAAAAATACTGATTCGACGAGATGTGGTCTTCAATGAAACAGAGTTTAAATGCAAACAAAGTGAAGATGATCTCTGTTTTGGGAATGAGGTGACACTACACACGGATGAAAGACAAACAAGTACTGAGGAGACTGTCGCCAGTGATGCTGCGAAAGGAGATCAGCGGATCAGAAGACCTCCAAAGAGATATGGATTTGAGGAGTTTGCTGATGTAGCTACAGTTGATCATTATGCAAACCTCTGTTGTGTCACAGAACCAAAAACACTGGAAGAGGCTATGTCAAGTCCAAATGCAAAGGAGTGGAAAGAAGCAGCTGATTTGGAATATGAGTCACTGCTGGAAAATGACACATGGGACTTAGTGGATCTACCAAAGGATCGCAAAGCAGTTGGATCAAAATGGGTCTTTAAAGTTAAGCATCACAGTGATGGACAAGTGGAAAGATACAAGTGCAGACTTGTTGCCAAAGGGTTTTCACAGATTTATGGTGCAGACTATGATGAAACATTCTCTCCAGTTGTACGATTTGGTTCAATTCGTACATTGTTATCATTGCTGTGCAAAACAACCTGAATGTGCATCAAATGGATGTTGTGACTGCATTCTTGAATGGACACCTGGAAGAGGAAATCTACATGGAGCAGCCGGAGGGTTACATCAAACCTGGACAGGAACATCTAGTGTGCAAACTAAACAAGTCAATATATGGACTGAAGCAGTCTCCACGTTGCTGGAGCAAAGCTTTTACAGAGTTCATGAAAAGTATTGGTTTTACACAGAGTACCTCAGATCAGTGTGTGTTTGTTAGAACAGGTCAGGAGTTGGAAATATTGGCTGTGTATGTTGATGATCTGATTTTGATTACAGAATCAGCAGAGAGCATGACGAACTTAAAGGACACTCTGAAGAAACACTACAAAATGAAGGACATGGGTGAGCTATCGTACATTCTGGGCATCTCAGTGGTCCAAGACAAGGACAAAAACCATGTTGTGCTTCATCAGAGACAGTATATTGAAAACATACTACAAAAGTATGGAATGTACAGTGCCAATCCTGTAGGAACTCCAGCCGACACAAATGTCAAATTGAGAAAGAGTGATGATGTCAGTCAACCTGTAAACCCAAGCATGTATCAGTCAATGGTTGGAAGTTTATTGTATGCTGCCATGGCCACACGACCAGATATTGCACAAGCAGTGAGTGTGGTGTCAAGATTCAATGCAAACCCAAACACTACACACCTTACAGCTGTGAAAAGAATCCTGAGATATTTGAAAGGAACTCTAAACCTGGGACTCAAATATCAAAGAACAGAAACAGGAACCTTGATTGGGTATTCAGATGCTGATTGGGCAGGTGATCAGGACGATCGACGTTCTACAACTGGAAACATCTTTCTACTTGCAGGAGGTGCAGTTAGTTGGCTTAGCAAGAAACAAGCAACAGTTGCACTTTCAACTGCAGAGGCTGAGTATATTGCTTTGAGCCAAGCCGCACAAGAAGGAGTTTGGTTAAGACGACTACTAACTGAACTTGGAATGGAAACCACAGCAACAGTGATCCTGGAGGACAATCAAGGAGCAATTGCAATCGCAAAAAATCCTGTTGATCATGCAAGAACAAAGCACATAGACATTCGTTACCACTACATTCGTGAATGTGTGCAAAATGGACAAATCCAGCTGAAGTATTGCTGTACAGAGAACATGAAGGCTGACATCTTAACCAAACCACTGCCTAGACAAAGGTTTGAGTATCTCAGAGAGAAGATTGGACTGTGTTCAGTTTAAAAGGGGTTATCCTTAACATGCCTATATTATGCTTATGTTAAGATGTCAAGCATATAAGTGTAATGAAGAATAATAGTTTTGTCTAAGATGGACACAGTACATTTTTTTTGTGTGAGTTCAAAACAAAAGAGAAAATGTTTATTTTCTAGTAACACTGTGATATAGGTGCATATTTTTTTTTGGAAAGAAATAAGCAATGGCAGTCAAGTAAGTGAACTCCATGGTAAAATTAAGTGGGAGTGTTGTAATAGTAATTTTACAATGTATGTTGAAGGAATATTACTGCCCTCTGTTGGTGTGTTTGTGCATTACATGCAATAAAAAGGTGTTCGTTAAAAACATCACTGTCCACCTCTCCTCACCTCAGCCAGTCTCTCAGATGGCCCCGCCCCTCTCTGCGCTGGGTTCTGCTGGAGGTTTCTTCCTGTTAAAAGGGAGCTTTTCTCACTGTCACCAAACTGCTTGTTTAAGGAGGGTAGGGGGTGCACTGCAGGACACTTGGAGCGTTGTTCTCTCAGTTAAAGCTCCTTGTATTATTTAATTAGATCAAGTAAAGAATAAATAGAGAATTTAAAGCAGTACGAAGGCCCTTTGATATAACGTCTGCACACATGAGGCTGAGGTACAAGGAGTTATAGGACAATTAGTTTAATACAGACTTACAATAAAATCCATAGTTTTTCTCAACAATCTACACTCACTGCTCATGTGTTAGGTACACCTTGTTAGCACTGGGTTGGCCCACTTTTAACTTCAGAACTGCCTTAATCCTTTGAGGCATAAATGCAACATGGTGCTGGAAACCTTCCTCTGACATTTTGCTTTTATGAAGATATTTGTGATGAGACTTTGTAGAAAGCAGGAAGTAGATCATGTCTCACACCTGTCTCTGTTTCTCACCTGCAGCTCCAGCACTGACAGCTGGCGAGAGGCGGTTTGCTCCACGTATGTCTGCTCTGCTACTTCTGACTTTGGGTCTTCTCTCATATTTCTGTTTCTCTCTTTAATCTTGATGATGCTGTAAACACCGACCTCTGACCTGAAACTCCTTCCTCTGAGTTTAAACAGGAACCTATTGGATTTTTTCATTTATTTGATTTTTATTTTGCTTTGGGGTTTTTTTCCCCATATAACAGCTATCATTTAATGTGTCATTTTTCACTTACAGCTAAATACACTCACTGTGGCTGTGAGAATAAGTGATTATGCTGAAACGTATATGTATGTTTTCTTTTTATGGTTTGTTTTTACAGATAATCACAGGCTTTTGATTTCACCGCAGTTTTCCTCTTATAATCTACAGTTTTCATGGGTATTGTTTTAAGTAGTGGTGCAACGGATCAAAAGTCTCACGGTTCGGATCGGATCACTTTTTTTCGTCATGGATCAGATCAATTTTTGGATCACCAGAAAAAAAAAGAAGACAAAAATTTAACTCGCCATTTACTTATTTAAGTATTTTTTGCCTATTAAAAAACATTCAACTCAAGACTCATTCCACGCAATTATATAAAAACAAATTAAGGTGCAGTATAGGGCAGTACAGGGCTTTGTATCTACCACTCCGCTGTGATATAATGAGTGGTCACGGTCACGTAGCTTTCCGTTGACCTGGTCCACCCATTTGTAGTTAGGGCAACAGAAGATGCCTGGGACAGCTCAGCCATAACTTTAAACTTTTCCTGCTCATACATGCTTGGAGCGATCTTGTCACTGAAGTGGACGTACGACGGGATATCATAGCGTGGCTCAAGCACGTTCATCACAGTTTAAACTAGTGCTGTCAGCGTAAATCTCGTTAAAATGACATTAATGCCATAACTGCATTAAAGCGGTAAATCTCTGTTAACTAGTTACCACGGATCGCCCCGTGCGTGGGGCTGCATGGCGTCAATGCGTCAACTAACACGTTGACTAGTTTAAACCCCTTGTTTTGCACAACAGAATACGGCCTCCCGTCTGCAGCTAAACACCGCAATAGCTTTTGTAAAAGCTTTAGCCCGGTCGGATTGGGCAGCAAAGGGCTGCTTAAATGCCGCAAACTCCTCTGCTCCTCCACTTGGACCGCTAGCGCTGACCATAACTATCGCTTGACAGACCCACCACGTGCACCATACACATACTTTTTTTCCTTCTTTTTCGAATCTTCGGATCACGTGCGTGCCGAACCGTGGAGTGGGATCGGTTCGGATCACGGATCAATCGTGATCCGTTGAAACACTAGTTTTAAGGGATGGTGATGATAGACAATAACTAAACTAAACACCTCTGTCAGTAAACAAGATCCAATCAGAAGTGCAGTAAGTTCATCCACTCATCCACTATGACCAAAACTAAAGGACACTGTTGTCAAAAGACTCTGAACAGACTGAATTTACTCCACTAACAGTACAGACCAACATTAGCCAATCAAATCAGTGTTTGTGGAGCTTCAAATATCACAGCAGCAACAAATTTAGCATGTTGCACAGGAACACCGTCAGTAACAGACAACTAGCATGGCTAAATGCTAATCAAGGCACTACTCGGGTGTGTCGTCAGTGACTGGGCTTGCTTGCTGTGCTATATACTGATGCTAGTATGGCTAACATTAGCTGTGTCCCAAAACCTAGGCTGCATCCTCCTGAGGCTGCACAGACCTCAGAGGGTTAACACAACGGTGTGACCCAGTCTGTCCTTGCCTGTGATAGGCTGCATGGTCCCACCTCTGTCTGCATGGAGACCAGCAGGGCTGAAGATTCAGCTCCACATTAATCATTAATAATAACTGACATATGAACGTGTATCAGGTCCTGATGTGGCCCGCTGGCCGTATGTTGGACACCCCTGCTTTAGCTGCTAAGTCATGGCTGAACGGGCACAAACAGAGTCACGCTCAGACTTGTTTCTCACTACTCTCTGTGAAAAAAGAAAGAAAACAAACCCACTCATGATCTTCAGAGTGTACATTTGATTTATTTGATGCTTCTGTCGACATGAACAGTAGAAAAGCAGCTGCTGACATCAAAAATGCAAATGTTGTATTTACAGGGTCCCTGCAGTCAGCTGAGACTGTAGAGAGCTCTGGTGAGGTGGGAGCAGCAATGTGTGTGTGTGTGTGTGTGTGTGAGACTGTGGGGATGAATGAGTTGCTCTGTGGCTGTGACAGTCACTGCTGAAGGAGCTCTCAGGGCCTCCACAGCCTCCTGCAGGAGGTGGAGGTGCTGTCCATCATGCAGGACAAATACAGCTTTAGAATTGAACAGCTCGCTTGTTTAAACACAATATCAGTGAGGGTTGTATCATATGCACTTGACAGTCACAGCGACACACAGTGATGTAGAATATGAGCCAACAGGCCACGTGCTGACTCTGCTCTAAAGCAACGTGCCATCATGATGATGGAAATACTTGATGGTGATGATGATGATGATGGTTTTAATAAAGCACTTATAAATATTTCGGTCCCTGTGTTTGAATCCTTCCTGTGTAGTTTCAAGGCTTCCTTAGAAAAGGTTGTTTGTTGTCAATGAGCCAATTATGCTGTAGCTCTCAAACCAATCCAAAGCTATTACTGTCTCAGTGCTCACACACACACACACACACACACACACACACACACACACACACACACAGCTATACCTCCCAAAATAAATCCTTTTAGAAAATAGAAAATAACACACTTCTGTATCTTCTGAGTGAAGATGACTCTGTTGCCATGGTGAATTCATGTTTTAGTGGATGCACCGACGCAGTAAGCCCACTTGTCCCGCAGTTATTATGGGTTTTTTCTAACTTTCTCATAATTCCTCCAACTCTGAATTGATTTGTTAATTAAAGGAGCAGCAAAATAGCAACAAACACATGAAGGCTGTGTATGAAGAGACTTTCATGTCACTGAGTGAGAAAGTAAGTGAAGCTTAAATGAGCTGTGGGCCACTGTCGTCTCATTGGAGGCCACGTTAATGTTCAAGAAGTAGAAAACAAATAACCAAACAAGAAAAAAAGGCACAAATATTTCAGAAAATGTAGCATTTTGTTTGTTATTTGCATTTTTCAATTATTGTATAACAAGACAAAACTGCAAACTTTTTTCCTCCCTCTAAACTGACTGACTCCTTTCATTGAACTGCATAATAAACACATTGGTCCTCTGTTTCTGTCCAGACAGACATCATTTTGTTTGTACTTAACAAAATAAAAGTGCAGACATAAGTGTACACATTAGTTTTTGAATCTCTCACTGAACTAACACAGCCAATCCCTCAACCCGCGCCACGGGTTTGAGACCCCTGACCTAAATGATTCAGAGAAGGCTCAGAGACATGGATCAGTCTCCAGACCTCAGTCCTACAAAACCTGTGGAGGGAGCTGAAGCTGGGAGCAGCTGAGAAACCTCTGAAAGCATTCAGAGAGTTTCTGTAAAGAGGAGAGAACCACAGTCCCTGCAGGTGAGCAAACTGGTGACCACCAACAACAACACAAGTGCTGGCTGCTTCATGCACATTAGCTGGTGTGCAGCGTGACTCAGTGTTATCTCTGGGAAGTGTTACTGCAGCCGACCTGTCTGTGTGTCACTGTCTGATCCTCCAACCTGAGGGCTGCAGCATCTTCAGCAGCAGCTGTTTGTCAGTAAGTGTCTCACTGTGATGTGGACTAGAACACACACACCACACAGTGTGTGTAGGAGCTCCACAAAGTGTCTCAAAGCTGCTTTCCTCCTCATGTCCAGCAGAGAGAGCTGCTCTCAGATACATGTACATCACGTACAGTGAGCTGAAGCTTTATAGGAACTCTTATATTTGCTCATCCTTATAACATAATCTCCACAGTTCATGTGAGCCGCTCAGCAGTGTGATGTTCACAGTCCAGCTGTGGCTCTGATTCAAACAGTGCTTATTATAGAGGCAGACAGAAATCAGCTACCCTCACAGAGCAGCAACCCCTGAGTCAGGCAGTGAGGTGGGAACATCATGCTCTCTGTGTGTGTGTCACTGTATTCATCATCATCTACATGATCTCAGGCCTGCCGTCTGATGCAGGCTTGACTCTGACTATGAAGGTGGAATATATATCGCCATGGTAACCCAAGCCTGGTCTGGAACAGGTGAGTGACCAGCCCGCCTACTGACCAATCAGCTCTCATGAGGGTGTGTCAGAGCTGTGTGGAGAGCAGCAGGGTCCACAGTTGTTCACAGCCTCTTTGTTCCTCTGATGAGCATCAGTGTTGATTATAGAAGCTCAGACACAACTTTACTCTCTGACTCTTCCTCCATCAGCTGCTCTGTAAACATTCATATAGGATCCTGCATATGACTGACAGACGTGATGACCTTTGATGACCTTTGTGCCTGTAAACTCTGTTTTTCTATTTAAATTGACTCTGAGCGTAAAGGATGAAAACTCAAACCGTCCTTTAAACATTCATTTAATGAAACATGACTCTTCCTCACATTCTCCTCGTCTTCATATTGATGGTACGTTCACTAAACGTCGTTAATACTTCACACACACCAATGTTGTCTCAAAATATCCAATAAATCGATGTGTGATATGTGACAGGGTTTAATGCCACTGTCACTACTGTGCACAGACCGAGCTGTAGAAAAATCTCAAAAGGACACAAACTACCGTAAAATTGCGAATAGAACAAATAGAAATAGAGACTGAATGAGATCCAACTAAAAATTCTTCTCTTTAAACTGTAGCACACCTGGATAACTGTTGTTTTATCATTACGGACACTCAGGTGTGATATGTGAGGACTCCAGCACACACCTGGTTACTGCTCTCTGGTCACCTGCTGAGCAGTCGTGTAACTGTGCAGAAGGTCGAGCAGCTGTTTCCTGCTGCGTCTGAGATTTATTCAGGAGGAAGAGAAGATGTGTTTGTCTTTGCTCTTCTTCTCTGGAGCCAACAAAAGTCCAGCTCCACCCCTGATACGCTGGCCTTCAGCTGCAGACACTGAGTGCAAGTGTAAACTCGATCTCAAGACTGTATTTGTTGAGCCTGTAGTTTCAGACTGTTGTGAGTGTAACGGCCAGAGATGGGCAGTAATGCATTAATTGTAAATGGTAACTGTAATCCGATTACTTTTTTCAAGTAATGAGTAAAACAAGGGATTACTATTCCAAAAAGGGTCATTAAATCACTGTTACTTTCCTGTAAGCATGCTGCGTTATTAACCCGTGATTTTGTTTGCGAGAGTGACTCATGACAATGACGACTATTGTTTTATTACCTATTCAGGTTGTGTATCATGTTTCTAAAAAGTATCTAAGTAACTAATTACTTTTGAAAATAAGTAATGAGTAAAGTAACAGGAATTCCTTTTTGGAGAAGTAATCAGTAATTAGTTACTAAATACTTTTTTCAACTAACTTGACAAACACTGGTAACGGCCTCTGTGCTGCTGCTTTTACTCGGCTTAAAACTCTGCAACATAAAATGTTTTTGCAGTGCCAGCATCCTCTAGAGCAAGGCTGTCAAACATAAGGCCTGAGGACCAGAATCGGCCGGCCAAAGACTCTCCTTGACTCCGCCCTCAAACCAGCGTTCCTCCCTGTCCAGGATGTGTACATCCTCATCGTTGAAAGAGTGTCCACTGGCCTGTAGGTGTAAATAGACTGCAGAGTCCTGGCCTGATGAGGTTGCTCTTCTGTGTTGTGCCATCCGCTCCGCCAGATGTTGTTTGGTTTCCCCGATGTATAAATCCTGGCAATCCTCCTGGCACTTAACAGCGTACACTATGTTACTCTGTTTGTGTCGGGGGACCCAATCCTTGGGGTGGACCAGTTTTTGACGCAGCGTGTTTTGGGGTTTAAAAGCCACAGAGACCCGGTGTTTAGAAAAAATGCGTCTCAACTGTTCCGATACTCCTGACACATATGGGATCACTACAGGTTTTCGCCTGGGCAGCGGTTGTCCTTCTCTCCTGGATCGGCTGGAGCTTTGTTTAGGCGCCTTTCCCGCTTTGACAAAAGTCCAGCTGGGACAACCACATTTACTCAGGGCCTTCTTGATGTGCTGTTCTTCTGCCTCCCTGGCCGCTGTGTCAGTGGGGATGGTGTTCGCTCTGTGTTGTAGCGTCCTGATGACACCCAGTTTGTGCTCCAGTGGATGATGAGAGTCAAACCTTAGATACTGATCCGTATGTGTAGGTTTACGGTACACGTCAGCTTTTAGATGTCCCCCATTACTGATGGAAATCTCACTAAGAAGTCTAAGAAGGCTAACCTGCCACTTTTCATATCCTCCCTGGTGAATTTGATGTGTCGGTCCACCGAGTTAATGTGATCCGTGATCAGTGGGCTGGTTTCAGTCACTATGCAAATGTACTGTTTATAAGATTGGGGAAACCTGCAGTCAGCTGAGACTGAAGAAGTCACTTGGATGAGTGACGAAACGTTTCTCCCACAAAACGCTACGTCCAGATGAACAGAATCAACTTTTGGAGATAAAACATTCAACCCAAAGCTGAACAGAACCATCTGAGTTCCTGTTTGTTATTATTTGTATTATTTTGATATTATTGAGCCATGAAGGCACCTTTTAAACTCTGCGTCTGCTCCATCCAGATCTTTGCATCACCTTATTTTACACACTGACTCCATCAGGTTACAGAGAGCTAAATGATGAATGATTGTTCTGATGACGCTGATCTTTCCACCCAATGACATCTGTCATCACAGTCACATGACTTCCCCTTGTGTGAATTAATGTGTTCTACCTTGTTCTGCAGTTTTTTATTTCTAGAGTACATCTGTATTTTATTCATTTCACACAAACTATTGATGTAATGTCATCAAATGCCCACTAGATGTCAGTAGTCATCAGTGGACATCAACCTTCATGGCTCTGAATATACAAACATACATGTGCGCTTAAATGAGCTCACATTATTGATCTGGACTGATGGATCGCCTTTGTTTTTATAAGTCAGTGTTGCCATGGAAATGGCACTAACACGCTATCTAAACACACAGTGGATTTATTTGACTTCAGTCTTGATTCTGCATGGAAACAATAACCTGACATCTTTGATCATAAGTTTCAGAGCGTCGCCTGTAACCATGGTTACTGACCTGCAGCCTGACGTCACTGTGAACAGCTGCATGTAGGAGTGCATACACATGCATGCAGCTGCTCAGCTGGGTGGATGTGCTGGTGGAAACAGTGAGCGTGACAGTGATGGGCAGACGCATCATGAGCACATGACTGCTGTCAACAAACACACATGCACAAGTGCATAAAGGTCTGTACCCCTGTAGTCCTGCTGCTGTGAGCGCTCACATCACCCAAACCCAAGAGGACCAAGCAGCTCTGAGCAGCGTCACCTCCACTGCTGAGAACACAAACATGTCCAGGAAAGCTGTGCTGGCTTTGATTCTTCTCTGCCTGTTTACAACTTCTGTAGGTGAGTGTTTGCATAAATCGTGTTTTGTCTGCACAGCAGTGATCATGCACAGGTATATGTGTCTGTTTCTACACGTGTGCATCATTTAGACTCTTCTGATGTTGGAAGGAAAATGAAAACAGCATTTTCTTCACTTCTGTGACTAAAAATCTGCTGTTTTCTTTTCTATTCTACGTGTTTATTTTTGCATTTCTGTGAAGATTCAGACATCAGCACTGATTATCTTTTACATGTCAAGTGTTTTTTATTACCGTGCGCTCAAATATGAGATTTGGAAGGGCGCTTGATTGTTTTGTACCAGTGTTTGAAGTCTCTGTGCTAAATGACAGACACTGATTCATGCACATGAGAAGTAAAAGCAGTGATTCGAGGCTCTTGTGTTTATAGTTTTGGAAATATTCTTGTTTAAGCATTGCCTCAGATTTCAGTGCAGGAAAAGGACATGAAGATGAGTGGAAGGAGCATTTTTGTGAAAAACACTTGAAGACAAATTTTGACAGCAGTGGTGTTTCCACACCTGATTTACCAGGGTGGGCTCAGGGTGTTTTTTCATGGGGCACAGAACCAAAACAAGAGGCAATATTGAACTGTTTCATCTATGAAGTGAATTTATTTGGAGCACCAACAAAGTGAATGAACATTTAACAATCAAACAGGAGATTTTACACCCTGCACATCTTTAAAAAGCACTGACTGACATCACTGTGGACTGAAACATCTGCACGCATGACAACAGGCAGAGTCCATAGTTACAGAGAAGTTGAGGAGGACTTTCCTACCAGCTGGCTGGAAGCTGCGCCTCCTGTCCCCCATTCATGTGGAGGAACGTCCTCAGACTGGGGGGTCGTCCTTAGACTGGGGGGTCGTCCTCTCTCCTGCTGATGTCTGAAAACAGACGAATGTGGAGTAAACATGAGGCTGTAACTGAGAACTACAGTAACTTATTTATCTTTTCATTAGTGTTAATGAAACTGTGTGGAGTGTAATCACAGGGCAGTGTGAGACACACAGGTCTGAGGGCTGGTCCACTGTGTCCTCCTCCTCTCTGTAGTTCCCTCACGCTCTCCATCAACATCTTTGCTATCAGGGAACAAATGTCTGCTTTTCTTTCATGTCAGCTGATGTTGTTCCAGCTGTGACACTGAGCTCCTGTCTCAGCCTCATTTTTCATGTACGGTTAAGGTAAAAGGATGAAGTCTGACCCTGTGCAGACCGGATTTGTTCAATGTTAAAACCATGAAGCTGGATTTCACTGTGACGTCACCAAACCGTACCGCTTACCTTCGTCTCTTCACCTGTTTTCACGTTAGTCTGCTTTAACTATGCGCACTCGTGCTCTTCTTTCTCCTTTCTTCTTGTTTCGAAACCCGCGGGCTGAGAGCGCGAGTGTGCAGCACCTACAGAGTCCGTGATAAACACAAACTAGAACACTAGTTCTAGTTTCCGTGCCGGCGCAACTAATCAGCGTAAGAAATTAATTCATCATCGTCTCTTCAGCCTTCACGGGACCGCGGGACAGTGAGCCGTCATTGTGAGCCGCGGTGGAGACAGCCGCCTCTCGTCCGCCGCACAAGTTATCTTGCGCTTCTACACTCCGCTTTACGGCAGCGCCTTTTCTCCTGCGCTGATCCCAAACATGGACGCGCGCACACGTATCAAACATACGGGCGCGCGCGCACATACCAGCAGCCTGATTGCGTCATATTCAAAAAATCATTAAAAATCATCCCTGATAGTTGACGTGAAACTTTCAACACATTCTTCCTCTGCTCCACCTGCTCTACACCTGTGCTCAGTTTCATCCCAAAACTGCGTTCGTGCTCCCGAGAAATTAAAGGCCAAGTCTGCTCAAATGTAACAACTTTAAAGGAATGTGATAAACTCATGTTAAACATTTATTTAAAAAAAAAATAAAAATCTGTGATTGTTCACATGAAACTGTCTGTTGAACACTCCTTTGGGTTACCTTCTCTACATGGGTGCCAACTTTCATTACTTTTCACTCATATTATACAGTATATATATCCTATCCGGTTGTTCAGTGATGACGCGACGAATCCTACTTCCGGGCCTAAAGTAGCCTGCGTTTAATATGGCTTTTGTGTTGTTAACATGTTTAATGCTTTGTACTTTCTTCTATTTAATCTCAAAAAGCTCATAAAACAGTCAGTGTTCACCGTTGACCTCCCTCGGCTTTTATTACCGCTAATCATTTATTTAAGCTCAGTTTTTAAAACCTTAGGATGTAACTACAGCCCAGCCCATGCAGCAGTATATGAATAACTAACCTCGTATTGTGGATGGATTATCTCAGTTGTTCTCCTGGCTGAAGTTTGGTCCGTTTACAGCATCCTGCCATGCGATTACATTTGTTCCTGACCACTGAGAACCCTCACGTTAACTTTTATCGAGTGGAAAAAAAGTTAGCTTGTTTATATTATGCTAACATAGCTGTGTCGCTAGCGGTCACGTAGCACATCATTATATACCAGCTAGCCAAACTTCAGTAACCCTACAAACGTCACTGCTGTTTAGTTTTCTGTCTTCATTTATGTTGGAAGTGATAGCAGAGCTGTACGTTTGAATTTGTTTCTAAACCCCTGCAGTCAGGACATGCTATATTGTATTTAGATAGAAGCTAGCGAGCTAACTTCCTGCTAACTTCTAACTCCGTTAAATGTCATAAATTCCGTTTTCATGGATGCCTGGATGTTAAACTCAATTGTTACACCTGGTAGAGAAGAACGCTGATCATTTTATTAAAGATGAAAGACTTTAGACAGTGTTTTAACTCTCAGTAATGCCACAGTGATCATTTGATATATGGACCTGCAGCAGAGTTTAGGCCCAGACACGGCTAGTGACGTCAGACTGAACAACCGGATAGCAGCGGTCCCCAAACATTTTTGCGCCACGGACCAGTTTAATGTCAGACAGTATTTCCACGGACCGGCCTTTAAGGTGTGGCAGATAAATACAACAAAATAAAATGATACGACCAAGACAAAAACTAGTGCATTTTTTAAATATAGTAATAAACACGAATTCACTGCGTAATTGACTATGTGCACGTTAGCATATGCTACTTCCGGTGCGGAAACTCCTGTGGGGAGCTTTGTTTCCGGTGTCCTATTCGCGCCTTGTTTACGGTCCAAAACAAGTTAAGCAAATGAATGAATCAAGCGGCGATTTACATTTCTATAGATGTTTTGGGCATTTACCCAATATACCTGTAAATGATGTTCATCGACTTGTCGATATTTTTCTCCCGCACCTCAGAGCAAAAGAGAAAAGGGATTCAAATGTTATATTTCTCAGCTGTCCCTCGTTTATCGCGGGTGTTATGTTCTAAAAATAACCAGCGATGGGTGAAGTCAAGTAGCCAGTTTTATTTTTTGACGCGTGGACATCGTGGACATACAGTACTGCACTTCAGAGTCACACTGCTGGCGATCGATGCAGCGATTCTGTACTGTACAGGAGATACGTCACGGAGGAGATCGTCTGCAGCGATCAGGAGGCAGGACACAATGTGATGTAAAAAACAAAAAAAGCATGCAAACTTGCACTAAAAATCTGCGAAACAGCGAGGTGAAAGGTGAACTGCGTTATAGCGAGGGACCACTGTAATTTTGAAGGTAAGTCACAACACACCCTTCGTAAATACTAATGTATAGAAACCCTTAACAGCAATCGTTCATTTTTTTGTGTGGCTTTTTTTCATGGTTTGTTAACATGCTGTGTAGGTGTGTACTTGACTAGCTGATATCGACATAATGGGGAAATATCTGGTTTGACTATTGTTCACCTGTAGTTTGAATGCTGAACATTTGCCTGTTTAAATGTCTTCTGCATGCAGTAATGCAGTTCTGCTTGTGTTGAGTGATGTAAACAACTGATCGATCTAAACTCTTTAAACGTCAAAATTGATCATTAGATTTTTTTATGACACAACAGTGGTGAGTGTTCCCACCTTCTCCTCTTTGTAACTTAACGCGATCTTTCCGTTTTCGAGTTTTGGACATGATTTTGGAGTATATCTTCGCAGTAGCGATTGACCGCAAAGTAAAGCTACCGGAAACGTACAACCCCACATCCGGTCTCAAACCAGGAAGTTAGCATTTTCTCGTGCACAGGGTCTATTGTGTAACTTTATTAGCCTCCTGAATTGCGCCAACAACACTGTGAGTAACATCCTCCTCTCTGCCCCTTAATGCTCTCTGGTCGCTATGGTAATGCGTAAATATTTCTTTCAAAATAAGACACACAACTACAACACGAGAAAAGACCCAGGGAAACAGAGTTAACGATATAAACCCTGAAAACCATAAATTTCACACCGGAGCCTCAAGTCTCGCGGCCTGGTACCAAATGACTCACCAGTCCGTGGCCCAGAGGTTGGGGACCGCTGCCCTATAGTTCATGAAGAGGATGCAGAACAGAAGGATCCTAATGTTTTGATAACATGGAAATGTGTAGTTTGCTCAAATACAACATGCAGTTATTAGACAATAATTTAAAGAAAAAATATCTAATAATTTTTTTTCCATGCTGTATTTACTCGACATATAATGGAAAGCATTGACCTGGGTTCAAGTCTGACCTACAGCCCTGTGATGCATGTCTTCCCTTCTCTCTTTCTTCTTACTATCAAGAAAGTTGGAACAGAGAGAGATTAAGTCCCCTCCGGCTTACTTATCATTACATCTGAAAGAGGGTAAAAGGACTAAAGAGCCAGGCTTTTATTTTGAAATGATAGAGTGCTATAACAGAGTTAATATATGTGCTTGTGCTTATAGTAAATAATCTTTATTCTTAATCAATCAATGGGAAATGTTACGTAATAAATATATATTCTCAGTGCTTATTGTCTGATTATATTGTTTTATGTATTTTAATAATAAAGGCCTGTATAAAGCAAGTCCAGCTGTGAGAGAGAACTAGATAAGAGGGTGACAGGTCGCCTTAGCAACAGAGGCATATTAATAAAATACAGGAAACCAGACAAAAAAATTGGAACAAAGTAACACAGAAGGAGTTGTTTTTATCGAAACTATGTGTGATGTGTAAAGGACCAAAATAACACCTATATGATACACATTTTTGGTTTCTAATGCTAGAGATCTGAAAAATGGCTTTGGGCTGTGCAGGTCTCTCTCTTCCGGAAGATGGTTAAATAAAATAATTATAAATATTTTGACTGAGTCGTGTTCTCTCTATTCAGTAAAAGAATGACAAGAACCAGATTTATTAGAAACTAAAGATTTATATACAGACTTGAGGTAAGGGTAGAGTGGAAACACCTGGGGAACACAGCTGAACAGAATTCACCAAGGAAGGCAAAGCAGAACGTAACACACGGGATAAGGAACTATCAACGGGAAACAAACACAGAGCGAGGCATAGCCTGTTTATAGTTCTTCTCTTGTTTTATTAGTCCCCACCTCTAACAAGCACAACAAATATATAGACAGCAAATAACTGAAACTTAACTGAACATTAAGACACTGATAATATTCAGTGCAGCCTGTTGAGTGGTGTTTTGAGTAACCTGTATGTGTAGTGCACAGATTCTCCTTCCTGCCTGGTCATCTACACCCTACTACATGTGGAGCTCGGAGTCCAAAACACTCTGATCTGTCAAGTGACCGGTTTCTATCCTGCTCCCGTCAACATCACCTGGAACAAGAACGAGCAGAAGGTGACCGAAGGAACGAGCACCAGCATTCTCTTCCCCAACAAAGATGGTTCCTTCAAACAGACATCCAGGCTAGACTTAATCCCAAAGAAGCGAGACGTCTACAGCTGCACCGTGGAACATGTGGGCCTGACCCAACCAATGTCCAAATTCGATGGTGAGAAAATTCAACCCAATTGTTTTACATTATACTGTTTCACAGCAACAGCAATCTCAAGGCAGTTTATATTCTAAGGTGTCAATAATATGAATAATATTAGAGAGAGAACTTTTATCAAAAAGGAAAGTTGTAAGCCGAAGCTTCTAGTACTACTATTTGATAATCTACTTTTAAATACTCTAGGAACTGTAGCATCCCCGGTTGAAAAGATGGTCTCTCAAACTGATGGTTCACAATCCTTTTGTTAAACAGTGGTGTATGTGAACACACCATAAGAGAAACATACAGAACATACATACAACATACAGAATAAAAGACTATTAGTAAATCAAACAGTGTGTTACCTTTAACCTTTTGACTTATTCATTAATCACAAAGTAATTATCTTTAACTTACATAACATATAACAGTGAAATCGTTGCATCGCTGCCTAAACATGACGAGGTACGTTAGCACCCTCTAGTGGGTGAAAACTTAGCCTTTATCCTTAGTAGCGGTCAGCAGCTATATGCTCCGTAAAACAACAAAGTACATATCCACAGGACAAACTTTGTTACAAACCTTGTTCCCTCATCAACCAGGTGCTAAGGAACTGCTTACAGCTCAGGATTGCACCTTAATAGCCATTTTCTCATATTCTCGTCCATTAACCATTGAGCACACCTTCTCTCTGTTAGTGATGCGTCATTCGCGAACGAAACGGCTTAGAGCCAACTCTTTGAAGTGAACGACGCGAGCCGACTCGTGGGGTTTTTTTCTTTCTCTCACCCTCTCTCTCGCCCTTTTTTCTGCTTCACTCCACATACGAGCCTTGTGCTTTGCGCTGGGCAGAGGGGGGAGGGGCGGTAGTTACACTCGCAGTAGCACAGGAACAGAGCCAGAGGGAAAGAGAGAGAAAGAGAGCCAGGGGCAACAACGTCACATTAGGGCTACGTCCACACGTACCCGGGTATTTTTGAAAACGCAGATTTTTCTATGCGTTTGCACCTTTAAATCCACACGTAAGCGGCGTTTTCGGTCACTGGCGGAGATTTCTAAAAACGCCTGCCAGGGTGGATATTTTCGAAAACTCCGTTTTGCATTTACGTGTGGACGAGGAAAGCGGAGAAAACGCAGCGTCATAGGTGTGCGCCTTTTTTGACGTCACACTGTGCGCCACGTTATTGTTTCGGTGAAATTAATTTCTACAATACTGTTACCGTTAATTGTACTCTCTGCGGTGTTTAAATGCTTACATATACACACACAGTTACTGTCCCTCCACACATACGACTCGGTTCTGCTTCTATGCCCCATCTTTATTTACTATTTCCCACCGAGGCTTCTAGACTTCTGATTGGCCAACATTTCTACACGGTTAGGAATATATCGCCACCTGCTGCTTTGGCATGTTCCTAGCAGCGTTTTCCTTCATTTCTGCGTTTACGTGTGGACGGGATTATTTTTAAAAACGAAAACGGAAAATCTCCGTTTTCAAAAATACCCGTGTACGTGTGGACGTAGCCTAGAAAGGTATAGTGATCATCCACAACTATTTTCAGTTGCGGATGATAAATGATACAGAAAGTTTATTCATGCAGGCCCATATGACAGAGAATGTGCATCTTCTTTTTGTTTTCAGATCTTAATTTATATTTAATTGTGTTGTGGTTTGCAGTGTTTTGTGTTGTTTCACTTTAAATTTGTTTAAAAGGGAAAAGCTGAAAATTTAAATAGTTAAAAGTTTAAAATGTGAATAGTTGGTTTTTGTATTATATGATTTATTTATTACATTTTATGTGGAGTGAATAAATAAAAGTATATTTATGGCAGCCCTAGAGACAAAACACGTACGAACTCCAAAACACGTAAAAACTCCAAAACACGTAAGAACTCCAAAACACATACAAACTCCAAAACACGTAAAAACTCCAAAACACGTAAAAACTCCAAAACACGTAAAAACTCCAAAACACGTAAAAACTCCGAACCACGTACAAACTCCAAAACACGTACAAACTCCAAAACACGTAATAACTCCAAAACACATACAAACTCCAAAACACAACAAAACACGCAGTGTTGAGCTTTTGTTGCCTAGTGGCTACACAAGCCAGGAAGTATCAACGACCGGATTTGGTGTGTGGTAGTAACAGGTAAATGAACTTTTTTTTGTTTTTAAATTATTTGAATAAATATGAGTGCTTGTCTATAAATACACAAACAATACATATGTTTTCACTTGTGTAATTTAAGTGATCTAGGTAGCTCTGTTTTGGAAGTTCAGTTAACGCTAGAAATGTGTTTTGGAGTTTGTACGTGCTTTTTGGAGTTTGTATATGCTTTAGAGTTTGTATGTGCTTTGTCTCTAGGGGCCACCGCATATATTTATATATAAACATATATAAATAAAACCACTTTTTTTTACATTAGTAATTCCTTTTGTGCATAATTTTATATTGTTGTTAATAATAAATTAAAAGCAACAAAACAACCTGAAGAGCCGGTTCGGAGCAAAAAGAGCTGGCTCTTTTTAGTGAGCCGAGCCGAAAGAGCCGGATCTCTAAAAGCATCCGCTCCAACAATATAATAGTCACTCATAAGTAGGGATGGGTACCGGCACCGGTTCTGACATAAACGGTAGTAACCAGACCGAAAAGCAGCGCACATTTCGGTGCTTTATTTCGGTGCTTTTTTTTTTCCTGAGATGTGATACACTTTAGATTCTAGCTAATCATTTTACGTTTCCAAAGATAGTGGGCGGGCCCAGGTGCGTATGTTCTTTTAGAGCAGAGCTACAGATTAAAATTGCCCAAGGCGAAGCGGTCAAAAGTCTGGCTGTACTTCACAGCAAAAGATGCAAACTCAGCAGCCTGCAATACTGTGCAAAGGAGGTAACTCCTCAAATCTGATGAAACACCTGGCGACGCATAGCGTTGTTTTAAAAGCTGAGAAACGCACCGTATTTGATAGCTTGCTGCGAGACCTCACACCGTGCACATGTACTGCGGGTGTGGTGCCTGTTATTGGACCTGAAGTTAGCAACATCCCCCAAAAACCCGAAGAGGACAGTCCTGGCCCCTAGCCCTGTCAGCGTAGCAGAAATGATGACGGATGATGATGGCAGCAGCAGCCGTTCTTCTCTGCGTGAGTAGCTTAATGTTGTTCGTGTGTAATTTACATTGAGTTGGCTAACCACATTATTACATTAATGCATGTAAGGTGAACTAGCAAACACCGTCGTAGTTACATGCGGCTGTCTTCTTGTTTGATGGCAGATGCTCCCTTCACCCTGGCCAAAAAGACTAAAATGACCAAAGAAAAAGTGGGAAACAGTTAAATATGAGAGGTTTTTGGACAAAGTTTGTGTTTTTTCCATTGTTTAAGCACTGCTTCCAGCCAAGAGTGATACCATATATGCCCTATAGCTGCAGAAAAGGCTAACATTGTTATCTTTTTACAAAAAACAGCTGAACATAAGAGGTTTTTGGACAAAGTGTGTGTTCTCCATTCTTTAAGCACCGGTTCGAGCACCGTTTAAGCACCGGCACCGTTTCAAAAGTACCGGTTTGGTACTGGTATCCGATAAAACCTAAACGATACCCATCGCTACTCATAAGTTTACAAAACACTTTACAAAAGATTAATGAGGTCATTTACAGGAACAACAAGTAAGGCTGCAGTGCGAGAGCAAAGTGCTCTAATAGGGTGATATGGTACTACAAGGTCATTAAGATAAGATGGTTCTCTCCTCCTCCTGCCTCCCCTTTCCCTCATCCACCTGCTGGCCTCCACCACTTGCTAATGTTACTGAATCTGTGGAAGCTCCGCGATACTCTGGATTTGGTCTTCACTTATGGCATTTCCCTTGACCACTTGAACTTAAATGATACCGTTTTTACTGACCGTAAGTCAGTTTCTTTCAATGTATCTGTCAACTCAGGGGCTCCTTCCCAAGGTTTTATTAAGCCCAGGTGCTTTATTGATGACTCTATCATTCATAAGTTTTCTTCTCTTTTTAATTTTAAAACCTCCTCTGACGATGTCGACCTCATTACTAATTCTTTCAATGAACACTGTCTTGCCATTCTTAATCAGGTTGCTCCTTTCAAAACCAGTCATTGCACTGTTAGTTCCCGCACACCCTGGTTAAACAATCATAATCGCGGCCTTCCAGTCGTAAAGCAGAGCGTCTCTGGAAGTCCACTGGTCTGGTTGTCCATTGTGAACACTTCAAAGAACTTCTTCACTTATATAATGAATTAGTGAAAGAGGCTAGATCCTTTTATTTGAATAATCTTATAAACCGTCATAAAAATAACCCAAAAATTCTGTTTGATACCATCAACAGTATTGTTTCTCCCCTAACCCAGCACGCTGTGTTACTTTCTAATGAAGATTGTAATACTTTTCTCAATCACTTTGTAAATACAGTGATGAACCTGAGATCCAAAATCTCCTCAAGTGCCTCCTCTTATGAAGATGCTCCTCGGTGTCATGGGTCATTTACTTCTTTTTCTCCAATCACACTCAATGACTTAGTTACAGTAATAGGTAAAATGAAATTCTCATCGTGCTCTTCAGATATATTGCATCCCTCTGTCTGTCTGGTACTCTCACCATCATTGGTCCCACATTGTTATCTATCATCAACAGTTCACTGAGGTTGTGTTCCATCTTATTTTAAACATGCTGAAGTAACTCCACTCTTAAAAAAACAGAATCTAGATCCTTGTTCTGCTTGTAATTATCGGCCTATTTCGAAATTGCCATTTATGAGTAAATTACTGGAAAAAATTGTAGAAAATCAGTTCAGGTCCTTACTATGCAGATTAAAGATTTCTCACCCTTTTCAGTCTGGCTTTCAAAAGCAGCACTCCACCGAGACTGCTCTCTTAAGGGTCTATAACGATTTGTTAATGGATTGTGATGCAGGAAATAGTTCTGTGATTATTTTGCTTGATCTTAGCACAGCCTTCAATACCACTGACCACAAAATCCTACTCAACAGGCTGAAGGTTTTGGCTGGTATATCTGGATCCATACATATATATATATATAGTCTCATCAGCTTCTGTACTTTATACAGAGGCTGATGAGCGAGGCTGGTCAGCAGGGCTCACAGGCCCTGATTTGGGCTTTGCTGAACAAAAGTGTTGGAGCCAGTCTGAGTAAAAGCAGGCAGAAAGAGCCCAGCATCAGAGGATG
This sequence comes from Oreochromis aureus, assembly GCF_013358895.1. Lineage (NCBI taxonomy): Eukaryota > Metazoa > Chordata > Actinopteri > Cichliformes > Cichlidae > Oreochromis > Oreochromis aureus. The sequence continues at coordinate 100,937,074 of NC_052944.1, read as the reverse complement.
AGGGTGGAGGAGCAGTCTCCATGCTGGCCAGGGTGGAGATACAGACTGGAATTCAGTGTGGATAGACCGAACCCGGGTTCAAAGGGTTCTCAGGCTGCACAGGTGGGGGCTAGTGCCAGAGCCTTGCTGTCCTCACACCTGGAACTGGGAAGGGTGCAGGGTGCTTATGGAGATTTCTTCCTGTTAAAAGGGAGTTTTTCTTTCCCACTGTCATCAAAACGCTTGCACATAGGGGTGTCATATGATCGTTGGGGTTTCTCTGTATTATTGTTGGGTCTAGCTTACAATATGAAGTGCTTTGAGGCGACTGTTGTTGTGATTTGAGGCTGTATAAATAAAGTTGAATTACAAAGCAGATTTACAGCTTGGATTAAAAATGGGTTTTGCCTCTGCGTGAGAGGGCTGATTAGGTTTTGTGTCCTAACTTATTCACCTGGATCATTGTAATTACTGATCTTAGTACAATCACACATCACATTATTGTGTTACCTAAAAATGTAATGTGATTACAGTGAAATGATGCTCCTCACCAACTGTCTTAACGTTTCAATACAGAACTGATGCTCTAGTTCAGTGGTTCCCAAACTCTTTTTTGCTAGGCCCCCCTTTGTCTCATGTGTGGGGTGATTGCACTGCAGGATACTTTGTTTTGATTGTTCTTTCAATTACAGCCCCTTGAGTTATTTAATTAGATCAAGTAAGGAATAAATATTAAAGAGAATTTAAAGCAGTATAAAGGCCAGCCTGTGAGCCCCTTTGATATTATGTCTGCACACATGAGGCCGAGGTACTAGGAGTTATAGGACAATTAGTTTAATAAAGACTAACAATAAAATTCTTGAAGTTGTTCTCAACAATCTACACTCACTGCTCATGTGTTAGGTGCACCTTGTTAGGGTTGGCCCCCTTTTACCTTCAGAACTGTCTTAATCCTTCGAGGCATAAATGCAACATGGTGCTGGAAACCTTCCTCTGACATTTTGCTCCATGTTCAAATGACAGTTCCTGCACATCCACGATGTGAATCTCTTGTTCCATCTCATAAGTTCTCCACTAGACCAAGAACTGAGTCACTCTGCTGTTCACCAACTAGTTTCACGGTGTGTTGTCCTGCTGGAAGATGGTGCACTACGACCAAAGTATGATGGTCGTGGTCAGCAGCAATGCTCACATATGCTGTGGTGTTCACACGATGCTCAGATGGTACTGAGGGGTCCAAAGTGCGACATGAAAATGTGCCCAGAGCAGCAGCTGCTACAGGCAGGATGGATCATAGAGCAGGCGTCAGGTCTTTGCTGTGACAGAGGAACGTTTGCTTCTATGAAGATATTGTTGATGAGACAGGAAGTAGATCATGTCTCACACCTGTCTCTGTTTCTCACCTGCAGCTCCACCACTGAATGCTGGCGAGAGGCAGTTTGCGCCACCTACGTCTCCTCTGGTATTTTTGATTTTGTGTCTCTCTTATTTCTGTTTCTCTGTTTAATCTTGATGATGCTAGGATACTTTGTTTTGATTGTTCTTTCAATTACAGCCCTTTGAGTTATTTAATTAGATCAAGTAAGGAATAAATATTAAAGAGAATTTAAAGCACCGACCTCTGACCTGAAAGTCCTGCCTCTGAGTTTAAACAGAAACTTATTTGATTTTTTCATTTATTTTGTTTTCATTTTGCTTTGAGTTTTTTTCCCCCATATAACAGCTATCATTTAATGTGTGATGTGACATTTTTCACTTACAGTGGCTGTGATGATAATGCTGAGATTACATGTAAAGGGTGGAAACTGTTTTCTTTTTGTGGTTTGTTTTTAAACGTAACATAATCACATAATGACTTCACTGCAGTTTTGCTCTTATAATCTGCAGTTTTCATGGATATTGTTTTAAGGGAGGTTCTTGTTTAGCATGTTTGTACTCACAGGCAGGAGTCACATTAGTTTCACTGACTTTTATGACTTTTATGACGAAAACAAGACGATAAGTAAACTACACACCTCTGTCACCGAATAAGATCCAATCAGAAGTGCAGTAAGTTTCAAGCACATGTTTGATCTGCCCCCACCAAACGGTCCAGCTCTTTTAGCAAACAGTGAAACTGTTTCTCATCCACTGTGACCAAAACTAAAAGACTTGTCACACGTTCACAAACAGTACAGACCAATGTTAGCCAATAAAATCAGTGTTTGTGGCGCATCAAATATCACTGTGCCAACAATCAGCGTGTTGCACATGAACACAGTCAGTAACAGGAAGCTAGCATAGCTAACATTAACTATTAATGCAGGAACAGCTAAAGTGTTAATGGTTCCTGTAGACCATGATTTGTTTCCTTTGCTTTGTGTCTCTATCTGTAGCATCGTGACTGTACAACAATTATCCTGTGATGCAGCGTGAAACAGCAAGCGCCGTACGAAACACTCAGACTTAAACACTTAGTGTTTAACTTTACAAATCCTTCTCTGCTGTGCAGCTTCACTACTTTCAAGAAACACTGTTTGTTCTCAGTAATTAATTTAAACTGTACTCTCTACACACACACACACACACACACACATGCAAAACAAACCAAAGAAATATATTTTCAAACTGAAGTGTTTATGCTTTCGGTCTGTGTAGCTGCTGATACTTAACACATGAGTGTTGTCTGAAGAAGAGGACTCTGTTGCCATGGTAATCCCTGCATGAATGGATGCTCGTAGCCTCGTTTTTCTCTTGTTATTATTTTTCTTTATAATTTCCCCAAGTCTTAAAATGACACACAAGGACACAGTTACTATCATGTTTTAGCAAATAAACTGTCTCTAATTTTATGGCAGTTTGGTTTTAATGGCGAGCTAAAGAAAATCAACCAAAACTCCAGAAAGTAACAAAGTGTTGACTTGTTTGTGAGCAAACCTGCAGACTGAGCAGGTCTAATGATGATGTCCCTCTGTGTAAGTCATCGTCTGTTCTTTACTGTAGAAAAGCCTTTTTAAAAGCTGCCTTCGGCTCGTGTGCAGCCTGACACAGTGTTATCTCTGGGATTTCCTCAGGTCTGCAGAAAGTGTCCTTAAAGTTGAATATTGTGACAAAGTGAATGTAACAGTGAGACTGAGCTGCTCCGTCTGTTTCTGCTGACTTCAGCTCCTTAAACATCCTGATTTATCAGCACTGCAGGGACACGAATGTCACTGTAACAGAGACGCACACAGAGCAGGAATGTGACTGAATATGGAGTCACTAACAGGAAAAACACCTTCAGCCTCAAACATGCAGTCAGCTGCTGCACTGGCCTAATGACAGACATGAGCTGAGCTCAGGGAGCAGCAGAGGGTGGAGGCTCATTTCATACGTCTTTAAACTCAGCAGTGTGAAGTCCAGAGAGACTGACATGTGACAGAGAAAAGCATCAGTGCTGTCGGTTCCAGCCTCACTTTATAGTTTGTTTTTATTTCTCTGGATGATGCAGGGAGCCTGGCTCAGCAGCTGCTGTCATGTTGTAACCATGTTCCTGTGACTGTACTGTGATAACTCTGTGACTATGTGATGGACTTACTGTTGATGGTGTCCTGTATTAAAGTGTTACTGCAGCCAACCTGTCTGTGCGTCACTGTCTGTTCACCAACCTGTGGACTGCAGCCTCTTCAGCAGCAGCTGTTCGCTGTTTGCACCATCTGCTCACATATTCTTCAGTTTAAACGTCTTTATTTAATCTGTGCTTAATACTCAACAATGAGGCTACATCGAATGTTAAATGTCTTCTTATTCTCCTCAACTCAGAAACTACTAAAATATAATGAGAACCAAACTGGAGTGCTGTAAAAATTGGTGGTGGTGGTGGTGGGGGGCAGCAACAGGGTGAATGAGTGCAGCAGCCCCACCCACCAGCCTCTGAGTAATGCAGCTGGCCTCCAAGGCCCCATGTGTGTGCAAAATAACTAATTACTACATTATACTTTACTACACTAACGAGTAAACAGGACTGTTAGCCAATTAAATCAGTGTTTGTGGAGCACCAAATATCACTGTAGCAACAATCAGCGCGTAGCACATGAACACAGTAACAGGAAGCTAGCATGGCTAATGCTAACTGCTAATGAAGGCACAGCTAGCGTGTGTCGTCAGTGACTGGGCATGCTTGCTCTTCTATATATTGATGCTATGCTAGAGCGTTAACAGTTCCTTTAAACCATGATTCACACCAGGGGGGTCACACTTTACATGGGGGGGCCACATACAGCCCCCTTTGAGCTTAATGGGCCAGACCAGTGAAACTTCCTGTTACTGTAAAGGAGTCACATATTTAACTGCTTTTCTACATGATGAAGAAAAAGTGACAATGACAGAAGTCTGTCAGCACGACTCTTTAAACTGTCAGAAATAAAATGACAGAAAAAGTTCTCGTAGCTCATCTGTAGTCTTAAAAACCTGAAGTTTCTATAGCATAAAGTGAAAAAAGAAGGTTTTCTGTCTTTAATAGTTTATTGCTGAATGACTTTGTGTACTATGAATAAGTGAGGTTTGTATCTGCAAGAAAAGCTGGAAAACTATGAAAATTCAAAATGTCTGCTTGTGCTTGATTGTTGTGAGCAGCAGATCAAACAAGTTAAAATAATCAATTATAATCGGACTGATTCTTATGTATCGCCTTTCTACTCTCCTTGAGCACTCAAAGCGTGCCACATTCACACAAGCACTGTTTCTATGCTTTAAGTGATTTCTAACTACCATTCTCACACATTCATACTCCGATGGATGCACCAGAGAAAACTTGGTGTTAATATCGCTCCTCCAAATATTTGGCATGCAGGCTAGTGGGAGCCAGGGATTGAACCACCAACCTTCCGATCAGTAGATGACCCGAAAAACATAACACCCCTGCTTGTGTCAAAATTTGATTGATGACCCTAGCCTTGACCTTTTGACCCCACCGGAAGTACTCTGGAAGTGTGTAATATGATCCATAAGCGTGACACCTGTTGTGAAAAATAAAAAAATGTTTTCTTCCTTAGAGGGAGGGGGGTCTGTGGAGGGAGAAGAATAAAAACAGAGAGGGGCGGCGCACACATTTCTATGTGCAGACAAGATGGATCCTTTCATTCTGCACCCGTGCGTTCGTCTGTACTTGGACGGGGAAGAGATCTGGGGATCAGAGAGGGAGGGGTTCCTGAGACATGGGGGTGACGCATCAGGTTTCTGTTGAGTCAGTGCTGTATAGAGAGACAGAGCAGCAGTTAGTTTTCCACAGACAAACTCATAGTTTGAATGTTCAAAGAAAACAAACCCACTCATGATCTTCAGAGTGTACATTTGATTTATTTGATGCTTCTGTCGACATGAACAATAGAAAAGCAGCTGCTGACATCAAAAATGCAAATGTTGTATTTACAGGGTCCCTGCAGTCAGCTGAGACTGTAGAGAGCACTGGTGAGGTGGGAGCAGCGATGTGTGTGTGTGTGTGTGTGTGTGTGTGTGAGTCTGCGGGGATGAAGGAGCTCTCAGTGTCTCCACAGCCTCCTGCAGGAGGTGGAGGTGCTGTCCATCATGGGGATAATTAAGCTTTAGAATTGAACAGCTCACTTGGTTTACACACAATATCAGTGAGAGTTGTATCATATAAACGAGACAATCACAGTGACACACAATGATGTAGAATATGAGCCAAAAGGCCACGTGCTGACTCTGCTCTAAACCAACGTGCCATCATGATGATGAAAATACTTGATGGTGATGATGATGATGATGATGATGGTTTTAATAAAGCACTTATAAATATTTCGGTCCCTGTGTTTGAATCCTTCCTGTGTAGTTTCAAGACTTCCTTAGAAAAGGTTGTTTGTTGTCAATGAGCCAATTATGCTGTAATTATGCTAACTTTCTCATAATTCCTCCAACTCTGATTTGATTTGTTAATTAAAGGAGCAGCAAAATAGTAACAAACACATGAAGGCTGTGTATGAAGAGACTTTCATGTCACTGAGTGAGAAAGTAAGTGAAGCTTAAATGAGCTGTGGGCCACTGTCGTCTCATTGGAGGCCACGTTAATGTTCAAGAAATAGAAAACAAATAACCAAACAAGAAAAAAAGGCACAAATATTTCAGAAAATGTAGCATTTTGTTTGTTATTTGCATTTTTCAATTATTGTATAAGAAGACAAAACTGCAAACTTTTTTCCTCCCTCTAAACTGACTGACTCCTTTCATTGAACTGCATAATAAACACATTGGTCCTCTGTTTCTGTCCAGACAGACATCATTTTGTTTGTACTTAACAAAATAAAAGTGCAGACATAAGTGTACACATTAGTTTTTGAATCTCTCACTGAACTAACACAGCCAATCCCTCTTGTATTTCTTTATGTACAGGGGCTTCCGCGCCACGAGTTTGGGACCCCTGACCTAAAGGATTCAGAGAAGGCTCGGAGACATGGATCAGTCTCCAGACCTCAGTCCTACAAAACCTGTGGAGGGAGCTGAAGCTGGGAGCAGCTGAGAAACCTCTGAAAGCATTCAGAGAGTTTCTGTAAAGAGGAGAGAACCACAGTCCCTGCAGGTGAGCAAACTGGTGACCAACAACAACACAAGTGCTGGCTGCTTCATGCACATTAGCTGGTGTGCAGCGTGACTCAGTGTTATCTGAGTCTGTTCCTCCGACCTGAGGACTGCACCATCTTCAGCAGCAGCTGTTCGCTGTTTGCACCATCTGCTCACATATTCTTCAGTTTAAACGTCTTTATTTAATCTGTGCTTAATACTCAACAATGAGGCTGCATCGAATGTTAAATGTCTTTTTATTCTCCTCAACTCAGAAACTACTAAAATATAATGCAAACAAAACTGGAGTGTTGTTGAAATTGAGGGGGGCGGGCGCCCTTAAGTGATCTCCCCCCCCCCAAGACCCTCAGTGTCTAACTTGCAGGTAAAGTTGAAGCCTCAGCCTCTGAGTAACACAGCTGCCTCCAAGGCCCCATGTGTGTGCTGATATGTTGTGAAACAATAATAACTAATTACTACATTACACTTTACTACACTAACAAGTAAAGATGAATTTTAGCCAATCAAATCAGTGTTTGTGGAGCATCAAATATCACTGCATCGACAATCAGCGGCTTTCTCCCAATCTAGCGACCGCACGCTTCGTAGTGCGCATTTTTAGACGGATTACGTCACAGCGACGCAACTAAGGGTGTCCCAATTCGAAGTGTACTCCAAATGTGGTCGACAAATGCACCGTTCATTTCCCCAAATTTGAAGTGTGGTCCGGGCCCTTTCTCAATTCTCAAGTACGCGAGTCCTTACTCGCATTCTCGGCAAGTCCGGCCTTGCTGACAACGCGAGCGCAGACTGGAGTTTTTACTGTCGTCCCCTCTCAATTTAACTGTGATGAATATGTTATGAAGCTTAACTTTAATCTCAGCCAAAACGATTTACTCAGGAAGAAATGAAACACTGAAATAAACCAAATATTAACATTTGGTGGGTAACAGATGCCTCCGAAGCGTCACAGAACTTTGGCTAATATGTGATGTCTTAATAAACCGAGCAGATATCTGAAGTTTACATGGCTACATTCTCGTCTGAAAATATCTTAAAATTTTGTTTTGTAACCCAAAAAGAGTAATATTAAAACTACGCAGCTGCCGCCATTGTTCGAAACTGGAGTTTGGCTGGGCCGCGCTATGAATTCTGGGATAGGTTGGGCCACAAAGGACACACCCGACCCATCCTTCAAATCTAAGGAAATGAAGGACGCATTTGGAGCAGCCTTCGTCGCCTGGCTTTGACCTAATCGGCCTTCAAATGCGGCCTCCGAAGGATGTGGCGTAGGAATTGGGACACAGCTTCAGACGGTGAGCAGCACTTGTTTCTTCAGCACGATGTTTCCCTCCCTGCTGTAAACAGTGCAGGTGTAGGTGTTTGTGTCTCCATCTGTGGGGTATTTCAGGCTCAGACTGAGGTCTCCAGTTTTCAGCGGGTCTTCATTCATCTTTGTTCGGTCTCTGTGAACCTGATGCTGTTCTTCATTCTGGGAAGAGCCGTTCTCATACACGTGGACCTTGCTGTATTTCATGTCCTTCCACTCCACTTTTGCGTCTTCGTCTTGCAGGGCAGCAGGACAGACTCCACCCCTGAATCCACCTCCACCTTGTAAACTGAGAGGACAACAAAGCACAACATGATGACATCAGCAGCTGTGATGGTCACATGACCTCCCTGTCCCCTCCTTGTCTTCTAGTCTCAGTCAGATTGTGTCTCAGTTTGTTCCTGATGTGTTCCTGACTCGTTCTTTGGTAACTAGTCTGCAGCGTCCTGTAAAGTGCTGCAGACATGTTGGATGAAGAGCAGAAGAACAGACAGACTGAGCCTCCACAGTCGGCCATGTCTCACACACATCAGCACAGAAACCATGAAGATCTCATGTGTCTGCTCTGAACATCTGAAGCTCTCCACCACATGACTGAGCACAACTCAAGGAGGAACATTTACTGAAGCTGCTGCAACATTTACTGTCAGCACATGTTTCCATGTCAGCCTGCTGTTTACCACCACAGAAGAAGAACAGCTTGTACACATGCAGCCTCTGTGTCAGATCAATGCAGTGAAGCACACACACTGTTTAGTAAAGTCATGTTGTGGAGCTGTTTCACTGATCAATGACTGAGTCTGAAGGAGGTTTTCTGACTGACTGGAACAAACCTGGAAGTTTCTCTTCAGCTCTCTGTATCAGCTGTTTGTAACTCTCAACTCTTTCAGCTTCTGGAACAAGTTTGTGTGAGCCGCAGTCAAGGAGCCACCAGAGGACACCTGCTAACCATCGGCATTATGGGTAGTGTAGTAGGAGAGTCTCACCTGACATGAAATAGTGTTGAAAATGAAATAAAAGAGCTCCAGAGACGATGAGAACAAGAACCAGGAGAACCAGGAGAGCTGTGGCCCAGGATGGAAATGGTTCTGTAGAGAAACACAAAGCAGCATGTGACCTTTGACCTCTGACTGAATGTAATTAATTAAAGAATATGCTTAGAATTAAAAATTGTTAAGCATTATTGTGACAATATTAAAAGTTCAATTTGAGTGATTGTGATTGTCTACAGCAGGGTTTTGGTTTGATGTTGACCTTTGACCTGCAGTGGGACATCTCTCAGTCTCCATTCTCCTCTAAACGATCTAATGGAGCAGGTGTAGGTGCCACTGTCAGACAGGTGGAGGTTGGTCAGGTTCAGACTGAGGTCTCCAGTTTCCAGAGCGTCAGTCTTCATGGATGTTCGGCCGCTGTAACGCTGGTTTTGATCTTTCAGTTTGTCTCCTTGAAGCTGACGCTGGTGGACGGTTGGAGGACTGAGGTCGGAGCGACTCCACACCACCGTGGGGCTGTCCAGTTCAAAAGTGGGAAACTCACAGGGCAGCAGGACAGATGGCTCTCCCTCAGACAGCTCCACAGTCGAGGCATGCTGGGAAACTGAGGACACAGACAGAGTCCATGCATCACTCTGAGGTAAAGATCAAACGTGGACACAGCTTCAGTTACAGAATATAAAATATCTACATAAAGAAATAAAATCACTGTAACACCTGAATAAACTGTGTGAAGGTAAAATAAATAAAGGCAATAAAAGAAGAAATAAAAGGTGGTTTAAGTGAAAAGTCTGAGTTCAGCTCGTCGGCTCACAGAAACACTGATTTCCTGTTATTAATGAGGCGGCTGTGGGAACAGGTAGGAGGCTCCTGATTGGTTCATAAGGTGTGAATAAATGTGTCATGTAGCTGGAAGCAAAACCACATCAGGCCTTAGTAGGAATTCATGAAGGTCTGAAATCTGTCTGCAGTGCAGTGGAGTGATCTCCTCTCTTTGACTGAAGTTAGAAGTCTGGAAGTTTAGGAAGCAGCTTCAGGAAGCACAAATGTGATGAAGGTGAAGGTGTGGAGCGCTGTGTCAGGCTCTGCTGTGGAAATTAACTTTTGCAATATTTTCAACTGGAAAAAGAAGCAGGGTAAGAACTTTGTAGCTCAATGCAAAGCTCAAGGGTCAAAGGTCACCCAGGCTGTGAGCAGAATCCTTAATGCAGGAAAACAACTTTCCAGGACTTTCCCCAAATTCCAGGTCAGATTTCTTTCGTCAGAGAAAAGAACCTTAAATTTGGATCCAGTCCTCGTGTCACGACGCTGACGCCCTGGCTGCTGATCAGCTGATCAGTCCTTTCATTGTTCATCAGAGGATGAAGAAACCTCATCACCGAGTTTAGTTTGGACAATCCACCAATCACAGAGCTCCATGATGTCTTCACACTCTGTGCTGACTCCAATGAATGATCAGAGCTGCTGAGTCTGAACCTCTTTACTCGGTTGGAGGCGGCTGAGCCCTCCATCTGCCATAGCGATGTTACCAGCACTGAATAAGATCCAATCAGAAGTGCAGTAAGTTTAACCTCCTAGGACCTGGCATCCACATATGTGGACATCACATTTTGGGTTATTTAGACCAAAATACTCAATTTTGCTCTACAAAGGCCTGATATCCACTTACGAGGACATTATACTGCTACTGTTCTATCGAAATTTTAAACAAATATCCTCATATGTGGCTCTTATTTTTCTTAGAAAGAAAAATTAGGTAAAAGAAAAAATCTGGAACGTTTCTGTTTTCTTCAGGCTCCAATAAGCCCAAATATCAAAGAGAAATTAAAAATGAATGCCGTGGAAGAGCTCAGGTCTTAGGAGGTTTAAAGCAGACGTTGAAGTGAGTGTGACAGAAACACTCAGACTGTGTTTCTCTGCTTCATCAAGTCAAACCTGGACCTCAGCATAGATAGATAAAAAGATTGTGCATTTCCATCATGGTAAAGTAAGTAAAGTTTATTTCAAAACAGTGATGAACAATGACAACATAGAACCATGTTAAAGAAACAACTTAATGTAAAAAACACAAATAATAAAAGAATCTGAGCAGAAGGATTCATTGGAAGTCTTGAACTGTTTTTAACAGAGAGTCGGCTAGACGAGGCTGGAAAACTGTTCCAGAGCCTCAGTGTGAGCAGCAGTGTGTTTGACAGGAAGTTGAGATAAATAGTCTGGAGCTTGTCTGTTTAGTGCTTCATATGTAAGTGTGAGAATTTTAAAGCAAATCTAAAATCAACCAGGAGCCAATGTAAGAAAATCAAACAGGGCTAATGTGAGCTCGCTCCACAGAGGGTGTCAAGAGTCTATTTCATGGAGGCGTCACAGACATTATCACTCCCTCCAGGTAATACACGACACCATGGCTCTTCGTCACAGATGGATTTATTCTTCCGTCACACTTCTCCTCCAAACCACCATAAGATCCACCGTCAAACTGTATTTACATAAATGTAAAGAACGGTCAAAAATAAATGTTCACAGTCACATTAAATGTTGAAGGAAACACTTGTGTTTAAGTTAAAAGTAGAAACAACATCTGTGCATCAAAGTGTCCAAATAGAATCATCTTAAACATGATATAGTCAAACTCCTTTTCATGTGGTGCACATTATGCACAAAGCATCCATCACACAGTCAGACTGCAGGTCTCCAAACTGCTGGATCTGAGCGATCCCTCTGATGTTCTCATTTCTAATCCTGTCCATCCTGCTCACCTCCAACCAAACTCTAAGCATCTTCAGCTCTGCCACCTGCAGCTCCTCCTGTCTGTGTGCTGCCGTCTCCAAACCATCACAGCAGGTCTCGCTGCCATCTTTAACGCTCCCCTTCACTCTTACTGCTCTCCTCCTGTCATAAATCACCCCTGACCTTCATCATCACAGGTATTCTCTCCTTGTTTCTACTTTCACCGCTCTTCTCTCCAGACTCTCTACTCTTTACTCTCACTACAGATCATAACGTCGTCTCCAAACATCAGAGTGCAACCTGTTCATCAGCACTGCAAACGATAAAGGCCTCAGAGCCCACCTCTATGTGACCCCCACCGCCTGAGCCTGCGAGTATTTAGAAAGAAGAATGACAGGAAATCCCGGTGTGGACGAGGCTCGTTGCATCATACCCAAAAACACCTGATACTGTGATTCCTGCTGAAGGTGCTTCAAATAAGTGTCTGAATAATTCAGTAAATATGATATTAAAAAAACAATCGTAAACTTCTATTTCCAGTTTGTCATCATTGCAAACAAACATCCAACAGGATGAATGGGTTAAATGGATGGAGTAAACTGATCCTGCTTCCACCATCACCATGACCTCTGACCTTTAACTTCTATCTACAGCACTGATCTCTAGCTGTGTCCCAATTCCTAGGCCGCATCCTTTGGAGGACCCGGACTTTGCAGTCTACGTGGGCCTTTGAAGAACGAGAAGGCCGGAAGTGCGAGGCGGTGAAATTGGACGGTCTAGCCTTCAGATTTGCGTCACCGCTGTCTTGGTGGAGTTTAATAAACTTGAATCTTTGACACAGAGTTCAAGCTCACTGCTGTAATGGCCACAAATAATTACTTTAATAGTAAAATCGTAAAATCGTAAAATAGTTGTCAAGAGAAAATTGTATATATGTGATCAGCTACATGAAATGTATCCTTTCATTATTTGTGATTAAACATATTTCTACATGACTTTTTACCTAGTAACTTGTGTGCTGAACTTATGCAGATACTAACCGCATCCTGTCGTTCTGAACATACAGATGTAGAAAAGGGAAAAACCCGCTGCCTTGACTGATGTTATCACCACACACACACACACACACACACAGAAACATCTTGTATAAATAAAGGACGCGGACAGTCAATAGGCGCAGATCCTGTGTTCATGGCTGCCCTCGCGAGTGAAAGAACTGCAGTGTTTGTGTTTTCTAAACTCAGGAGTCTTGGCTAAAGAAAGAACGGCAGGGTGATTTAAAGAAATCCCCTGTCATTTAAATTGGTCCTTCGAGCCTAGCGATGGAAAAAGCAGACACATTTCTGTGACTCCATTAAGGTCTGACTTCTGCATCCTGACGCCGTGGGTAAACCAGCACCGAAGTCTGTCGACAGCCCTCTCCAGGTAGAGGTGAGAGTCCTGGAACGTTGAATTCGGGTCCAGGCCGGTGGTTTAGTACTGGTCCACGACGTTGGGATCCAGATGACCTGAACAACCAGCAAAAGACGACTGAGGGTGAGAAAACACTGTTGGTTTTAACCCGACGGAAGGGTTTGAAGAAATAAACGCGTGAAATAGGGTTTACGTTCGCCACAAGGAACTGTGTTTAGAGTGGTTTTAGAAGTAGCCGTCAAATACTTCGTGACAAATAAGGTTTAAGTTCGCCACAAGGAACTGTGTTTAGAGTGGTTTTAGAAGTGACTGTGAATTACTTCGTGACAAATTAGCGCGCAAATGTCTATCTGTGTGTACGTATATGTGTTTTGGAAGTAAGTTGATTTTACAGCACAATAAGTTGCTGAACTACTTCCATTGTTTTCTGTTTTTTATTGTTTTCTTTGCTGAGGCTCACGTACTGGTGACAAAGGGGAACCGTTGAGTTTTATCTCGTAAAACTGATACCGCTTCATTTTTTAGAAATGAAGTAGAAGGCCGTATCAGTAAACCACTCTGAAGTCTAGCGTGCCAGTGACGGCCCAGTAAAATCTTTGAGAATGGAGAATAAACAAGCAAAATTAACACCTGATGAGAAATGTTTAGAAAAAAAACAAACCAGAGTAGGACTAATCCAAAAGAAAGACAGAGGAATGCTTAGTGGAACAGCAAGAGGTAGACACACCAAAAAGTGGCTTTAGCACTGCATGCTGGAGGTGTGGAAAAGAGGGACATTTTGTACGTGACTGTAAGAAACAAAAAAGCAGTTCAGACTAGGAAGAACATTATAATCCCTCATCAAGTGAAAAATTAGAGATCAAAGTAGAAGTTTAAAAAGAGTTGGATACAGACCCAACTGAATATATATATAAATACTCTTAGGAATAAAGTGGAATAAAGAAAAGGTTAAATCAAATTAGAGCTTATCTCTACTATATTCAAACTAATAATAGGAAGCATAGCAACCTGTAAATTGGTATTAACAATGAAACAAAATTGGGAAGACAACCAAGCTGAATGAATAGAATGCGTGAAACCAGATAATTCACACAAAAATATATCAAATAAAAAAGAGAGATGCATAAGGCATATTACGGCTGTGTCATTGGTCAGCCAAGGAGAAGCAAATGTCTCCAGCTTGGGAAGGTGTGAAGCTGCAGATTCGCACAGACCCGTGATGGATACATAATAAAACATAAACTAATATACTATTGTATATTAGTAGTAAAGTAGTGAAGTAGTGTATTGTAATATACTATTGCTGTTATAAAAAAGGAAAAATAAAACAATAATAATATTAATAATGACATACTATTAATAAGAAGAGGCACCTGAGTCAGTTATGATGTGAGGTGGATAATTGTTAACAGTAGTCTGATTCAGGCTTAAGGTTTGCTCAAACTAAGTACAATGATATATGAGATGAAGATAATAAGGAAAATACCTAATCTAATCAGGTGCATAGAGACACTTGACCTGGTTGTAAACCTGTCATCTTAGATGAGACCTTGTTGAGATGAAGAGCAATCCTATACTAACAACTAATAAGCCAAACCCTGTATACAACAGCTAAAGCTACAGGTTTGAGAAGCTGAATAAAATGAATTAAATATGTGGACACTACCAAGCTGATGAGCAAGTTACACATTTTATTTTTATTTGTTCTTTGGAGCAGAAGCTGCATGTTAAAGGTCACACATGCAGCTGTCTGTAAGCTCAGTTTTTTTTCACACTTCTGCTTTGTTTTTGGCAGCAGCTTTTTCTTTTTCTTTTTGTCCTGACTTATGTGTGTGAAGTCTTCATGCCGTTGGCAATTTGTTTTTTTTTGTTTTTGTTTGTTTGTTTTGTTGGTTTGAAAGATAAATTTGTGATCATACTTGTGGATCACAATGACAAATAATGATTAGGCATATGATTTACTAATACCTAGTTTTAGAGCTGTGAGCTATGAGCTGTAAGCAATGCAAAGTTTTTTCCTAACTTAAAAGTTTGAAATATGTAAGATGTATGAATTCTTTGAAAAAAAAGGAATAGCCTAACATGCCCTAAGTTAAAATGTAGTGTTGCATCTACAAAGAAGAAAGCAGAAGAAGCATTCAGTAACTTGAAACTGCCATTACAGACAAATACAGTTTTGGCTTTGCCTGATTATGATAAGCCTTTCTACTTACACGTAGATGGACGTGCAGGCCTGTGCAGCCGCAGCAGAAGCAGTAAGAAAGTCAGCTGACATTGTTTTAGGGCACAATTTAATCATCAGAGTACCCCAAGCAGTGAAAGTTCGACAAAGAGTTCGATTAGTCTGCAGAAGCAGGAAATTGTGAGTGTAACAGGAACTACATGCCCATAAAAGGAAGCAGACAGTTGTAAAAGCGAAACCGTTGACATCCCGCCCTGACACACGCAGGCCAAGATATAAATATATACACTGACAGACAGTATGTTTTTTCAGCTGTGCAACACTTTGAGATCTTCTAAAGACACTATTAGAAGTAATTATATTGCCAAAACAACTAGCATTGTGTAAATGTGCTGCACATCAGAAAGACAAAACAGAAAAAATTAAAGGCAATAACTTTGCAGATCAAGCAGCAAAGTTAGCCGCACAACAAACTGTAGACACATTAATGTCTGCATCCTCTATGCAAATACCACTTGATGTACTTGAAGATGAACAAAAAGCCACATCAACTACAGAACAGAAGAAATGGTTAAAGTGTGGAGCACAAAATAATATGATTTGATGACTTGTGGAGGTAAACCGATACTCCCCAAGTCCCTGTGCAGAACAGCAGCATTAGTGACACATGGGGTGACCCATGTGTCCTCAGGGCGGATAGTCCAGGTCCTTAATACACACTTTTATACTCTAGTGATTATAGACGTATTCTCAAAATGGCCAGAGATTTATCCAGTGGAAAAAGCAGATGCAATCTCAGTTGCAAAATGGTTATGCAATCATTCTGGCCTGAAAGGCCTGAGTGCATAGGCCTAGTAAAAATGTGGATGAAATTAATACAAGGCTCTCAAAAACTGACATTATTTGAGGTTGTTCATGGGAGACCTTTTCCACTCCCAGTGACAAGTGAACCCTTAGAAAAATCCGTCAGAGAAACAACTCTGGCAGAATGGATGGCAAAACTACTAGAAAATAAGGATATTGTTTTGAACAATAAACTGCCGTAAGACTCTCCAGTCTCTTGCAGGTTGAAACCAAGTGTTATTGACAACACCCACAGCCTGTAAAATTGCAGAGAGACCATCTTGGATACATCAGAGCCACTGCAAAAAGGTTGAGGTCCCGGGAAGCCCCGACACAGAGGAGGAAACGCCTACGCTTGGTTGTTTCGGGGGTGAGGGTGGTAAGTGCGTTCTTGGGGCCCCCGTAGGGTAAGCCCGCACTCCAATCTCTATCCGATCAACTTTAGGCAGCCAGGTGTAGGTGTGAAGGGGAACCCTGATGGTTACCTTGACTACAAAGCTCACCCTTACAGGACCCCAGCCGATGCCTACAGCAGCTGAGCCACGAGGCAGACAGAGAAGATGGACGTACGACAGCTTACACCTAATGGACATGACACAAGATCACATCCATCCTTGGATGAAAACTGCCTGATACAGAGATGTGTTTAACAAGACCACAGAGAAAGACTGTTATGTTTGCTCGCACATGCCGAGCATATTAACACAGCCATATATGGGAAACACCCTGGGACAGGTGCACTAATTCTGATTTCCGACCACATTCAGAGTGACTTTTGTAAAGTGAACAACAACAACAACAACATCGTCATCCTCATCCAGGAAGAAACGCTCAACTTCAACAGTCAGACTACATGACTCAATCTGGGAAACCGACGTACCTGAAGAATTCAAACTTTGGACAATTGGACAAAAGGTACTCAACTCACTCCTCCTGTAGGCAGGAGTTGGAAAACATGCTCTCAGAAGTGAGATAATGGACTATAGATTCGGCTTGTTTCTCAAAGCATCCTGCGAGGTCAACGAGGGACAAAACCAAGAAATAGACGCTCTCAGAATTGCTGTAATGCAACATCGTGTAGCACTGCACATGATCCTTGAGACATGACTTGAGATTTTAAAGAGATTGTTGATTATCGTTGGACTTTTCCTGATTTTATTTTGTTTTCTTTATTTGAGTTATTCCTTGTTTAAAAGCTGTAATTTCACAGATGATAAGTTTATCATTCACGGCATACGCAGATGTACCAAAACTAATGAAGATCATGAAGACTTTTTCCTATTTGTTTCATGAAAATGAAGTGCTAATGATGTAGTAACTAAGAATGTGAAAGACAAGTAGTTACTTATTGTACATTTCATTTCTCTGATAAACAGGGCGGAATGTCAAGAGAAAATTGTATATATGTGATCAGCTACATGAAATGTATCCTTTCATTATTTGTGATTAAGCATATTTCTACATGACTCTTTACCTAGTAACTTGTGTGCTGAACTTATGCAGATACTAACCGCATCCTGTCGTTCTGAACATACAGATGTAGAAAAGGGAAAAACCCGCTGCCTTGACTGATGTTATCACCACACACACACACACACACACACACACAGAAACATCTTGTATAAATAAAGGACGCGGACAGTCAATAGGCGCAGATCCTGTGTTCATGGCTGCCCTCGCGAGTGAAAGAACTGCAGTGTTTGTGTTTTCTAAACTCAGGAGTCTTGGCTAAAGAAAGAACGGCAGGGTGATTTAAAGAAATCCCCTGTCAATAGTAAAGCGGCCGCACCGCATTTTCTTGTTAGTAATGGTAACGGCGTTGTAACGATAGAAAAAGTAATTAGATTACTCGTTACTGAAAAAAGTAACGCCGTTATTCCCATCACTGATAATAACTGACATATGAACGTGTATCAGGGCCTGATGTGGCCCGCTGGCCGTATGTTGGACACCACTGCTTTAGCTGCTAAGTCATGGCTGAACGGGCACAAACAGAGTCACGCTCAGACTTGATTCTCACTACTCTCTGTGAAAAAAGAAAGAAAACAAACCCACTCTTCCAGGTCTTCAGTTTTGAGAGTAAGTGGTTAGGAAAAACATTATCTCAATTAGATGTCCTCCGTGAAATATGAAAACAAGAGTGTGTGTCTGAAAAAACTAATAGCAGCAGGCTAAGTGGGTAAACGTACCGCTGCATCCATTAAAACAGGAATCTGCCACAGTCACAGGGTCATGTTCTCTATCTCATGTCGAAAAAATGTTTTATATTTGTTACGTGGAGCTGCTTCTGTTCCTGATGTCCTCTGTTTGATCCTGGACCCTGCAGAGGAGACAAAAGACAGTCAGACACACACACACACACACACACACACACACACACACACACACACACACACACAACCCTGTTCAGCTAACTTAGTGAGGACCTTCATTGACATAATGCTGGGTTGTGTGTCCTCACAAGTGACTGTAGAACACACACACACACACAGTCATAGAGCAACAAAATAAACCAGAACTGAAAGCATTTAGCAAATACAAAACATTTTTTCGACATGAGTTACAGAACACGACTCTGTGACCGGTACATTTACCCACTTAGCCTGCTGCTGTAAGTTTTTTCAGACTCAAACAACCAAAATAAATCCATTTAAAAAATAAAAAACATTTTTTAATCACACGGTGAAGATGACCCTGTTGCCATGGTGAATTCCTGTTTTAACGGATGCACCGATGTGCTGGGAGAAGTTTTTCCAAACTTTCCCAGAATTTGTGTGTCCACGTCTCTGCTGGATGGACTCACCCACTGAAGCCAGGAAAACATGTATCACCATCTCATGGCACAGGGGGGTCCACAGAGTGTGGCACCGGTGACACGTGTAAGCTCACAGTCACTGGGAGGCTGAGTGTGGAGTCAGTGTTGCTGTGGTTTGTGTGTGTGTGGAGATGAAACACACCTGTGTGAGCTGTTCCCTCTAATTTTTCATGTGTCTGAGCGAACACACAAACCCCCTGAGCGATCCCTTGGACCACTGTGAGCAACAGCAGACGTGTGCACTGTGGTCACGTCAGCATCTAATCCATCCAAGTTACATGGTTTATTAAAATAATCAAATTACAGCATTTACATTTATGTTAGACTACTTTTAATTAACTGCTTTAGCCCACTTACAATGAAAATGCAAAAAGAATCTTGTTCATGACCTGTGTAGTATGTTAACACTATTGGAAGTAAAAATAACTTGAACTCCAATTTTGAAAACACAACTTTCTTTTCTTTTTTAAAAAAAATAAAAATAAAGCTCTGACTTGTAATATGAGTCTGTGGTCTGGGAGAGTCCTATAACTCTCTGTCTGCAAAATACAGTAAATAATGACCAGTGTTGAGCAAATAATTATATAGTTACTTCTTCAAAAAAAGTAACCGAGTTATGCAAACAACAAAGTTTTTTGCAGCTGTTTACCTAAAAATGCAGCCAATGCTTTTTTTTAAAATAAACATCTCAAACTATTTACAGAACAATCAGCTGTTCTGCATCAAATCTGATGCCACACAAATTATTTGTGCCACTCCAAAAAATAATTTCTGTCCACTATGAGATAAAGGAGAACAACAGCCTGATACCTGCAGGCCTGACAACAGGAGATGTATCACTGCTGTAACACCTGTAACATTCAGCAGTCGCCTCATTGTTCTGACACACACAACACAACTTAAAAAAAAAAAAAAAAATTATAATTTTTTTTTTTATGTCTGGGTGTGCGGAGTCCTGTCTGTGCCCCTCAACAATAATATATACTATTAATCACAGTTTTGCTAAATAAACGAATTAGTCACATGATCACCATTACCCAATGATCGCCTTTGACGGCAGAACGCGCTTGTTACGAGCCGGGAACGAGCTCACAAAGAGCACGCGCATTTTTTGCGGTCCGGAGCTGTAGGAGAAACACAAATTACCTCAGACACACAGACTGATGCGACAAAACCAGTAAGTAGGTGTTCAGCGTACACTGTAGTGTACAGCACACAGGAGTATTAGCTTATTACGTACACGTTGGTAAGCTGTCTTGTGGCAACTGATGAACTGAAACAAATGAGCGTGCTGTGTGTGCAACAGCGCGACAAACTTTACCTGTCCTTTTATTAACTGCACAAGTAGTGCTGGTCATAGCTGCTGGCTCACTGGGTAAGGCTGTCATGGGTCTGTATCTCTGTCCACCGTTTTAGGGAACATATTTAGTTTTAAAGTAAGTTACAGGGCTTTTCCTGCCTTTCTGTGGGGATTATATTTCACTAAAAACGATCTAATATGCATGTCCACATAATAATGGATTATTATAATTATAATATTTTAAAAAACACGCTGTATTTTAAAGAACATACATTAAGAAGCAGATTATATTAGGTTTATATTTTAAACAAGACAAAATGCTGATTTTACAGCAGCAAAATTATTGTATCTCTACAGTTTAAAAATGTAATAAGCTTTCTGCCTGCACAGAGTGGATAGTGAAACAAATAGAATCATCATAAATACATTATTTCATATTTATTACTTTTTTCCTCTCATTGCTTTATTATTGTAGCTCTAGTAATAAATAATAAGGGAAGGATTCTGGATCAGCACCGTGATGCCCATAGTATATACAGTATTCTGAAGAAGGTGTGTGTGCGTGCATGTGTGTGTTTTATGTATATGGATTTTTTAAATTATTACTAATGATATAACATTGTCCAGACATGCCTGGTAAGGACATGAGGAGGAAACAGCAGGAGCTGTGTGAGGCTACTAAAGGCAGTGCTATAACATTTTTCTGTCATCATTTTATTATAGATTAAGTGTAAGAGTTGTTAAGTGTGGATAATTAAATTATAGTTTATTGCAATAGCAAGTTGTGCCTTGTTCTCAGATGGACAGCAAGTGGAGAGTGATAGATGAAATGAGGGGATGGAAGGAGGGAGAGAGGCAAAGAGTGATTCACAGGCAGAGCCTAATTTATTTCTCAGTTTTTTGTTGCCTTATGGCTCCAAGTGCTGTCACCAATCTTTGCATTTTGTTTTTATCTCATGACACTTGTTTAGTCAGCTACCATCTGTCCTACTGACCTTTTAATGTCTACAGTCTCAGATCAGCACAGCCCTGCCCTCCAGCACTATCAGCAACAGGAGCAGCAGAAACACCTCAACAGCAACATTGTACCCATCAGGTAAAACATAGGCTACGTTTGCTTTGCCTTGTCGCCACCTTACAACAGTGATGTAGTATGATGCGATCCCATATTAGATTCTTGATGAATGTGTGTTGTTGTTATTCAGCCTGGTTCAATGTGCCCCTTTTTAACTTTGAGCACCCGCCCCTTTAAACGTCTCTGCACGGCCCTGATCCACTGTACAATGCAATTACACCAAAATATTTACTTTAACCTCCTAAGACCCGAACTCTTCCACGGCATGCATTTTTAATTCCTCTTTGATATTTGGGCATATTGGGGCCCGATGAATGTAAAAACAAAGAATTATGAGATTTTTTTGTTACCTTATTTTTGTTTTTATGAAAAATCAGAGCCACATATGAGGATATTCATTTAAAATTTTGATAGAACAGTAGCAGTATAATGTCCTCGTAAGTGGATATCAGGCCCATGTAGAGCAAAATTTAGTATTTTGGTCTAAATAACCCAAAATGTGATGTCCACATATGTGGACGGCAGGTCCTAGGAGGTTAATTTCAATTCAGGTTAGATTTTTTTGTGTGTGTGCGCAACGCAGATTTTCTCTGCGCAGAGACCGTGCCAACAGTGCGCAATTGCGCACGTGCGCAGCTTAGAGGAAACATTGCCTGTGTGTGCTGTTCCCCCTCACATCTGTTTGATGTGAGGGGGAACGCCTTGTAATCGTAAACTCTTGAGCCACGCGATCGTGGCTCAAGAGTTGGGAGTTCGCCTTGTAATCGGAAGGTTACCGGTTCGAGCCCCGGTTTGGACAGTCTCGGTCGTTGTGTCCTTGGGCAAGACACTTCACCCGTTGCCTACTGGTGGTGGTCAGAGGGCCTGGTGGCGCCAGTGTCCGGCAGCCTCGCCTCTGTCAGTGCGCCTCTGTGGCTACAACGTAGCTTGCCATCACCAGTGTGTGAATGGGTGAATGACTGGATATGTAAAACGCTTTGGGGTCCTTAGGGACTAGAAAAGCGCTATATAAATACAGGCCATTTGACCTCTGTCACAATGAGCTGACCTCTGCTCCTCCTGCCGTCTCTCACTGGACTAACTTTGTTAGCTGCAAAACGATCGTGTCCACAAAATGTTTCCTTACAAGGTGAAGAAAGTTTCATTTAAAACAATATTTGGATTTTATTATAAAAAACCTCCTTCAAACATGTTTCAGTGGTACAGAGTCTGTGGATTTTCCCACAGATGTTGCTCCTGTGCTTCCACAGCTGTCACACAGACACATTACCGACTTCATGTCCAACAAAAGCTGCCAGATTTGTACTTTTCCATGTCCACATCCTTAAATGTGTTTTCAAATTAAAAGCAGCACTTCCTGTTTCCATGGAGGAAATGTAAAATGTTGTGGGAGCTTTAAACATTAATGTTTGTGATGCTGTTGACGTCTCATTTTCAGTCTGACATGTTTTATATCCATGTACGCCTTTTTGTGTTTCTGTTATGATGTCATCATTTCCCTTGTTGTCATTCATGAAGCTTCATCCTGTTTTCTGTCTTTGATTTGATTGTTTATCAGCTGATTACAGCTCACGTGACCATCCACCATGTTGTGATCAGACTGGTGCTCCACCTGGTGGTGGTGATGCCTTTCAGCTGTTGCCATGGAAACAGAAACTGCTACATGAGACTGTGTGTGATCCAGTCATTGTGACGTGTTTTTGTTTAAAGGATGAGAGAGGCTGAGATCAAAAACGTGTCTCTGTGGGTCAGTAAACATTTGAATAATTCCAGCAGGAAATGAGATGTTTATGGTGAATCTGCTGCAGCGTTTCAAACATAGGGAGTGACTGTGGTCACGTGACGCTGATACGACTCAGCAGAACAGACGGATGGAGGATAGAAAGAGGATAGATGGTTGGATGAAGGATGGAGGATGGAGGTATATTGTGTACGGTACCTCTTTGGGAGAGATCAGCTCAAAGTGCTGCTGTGGAGGGAAACCCCTTCTCCTGTCGGCAGGCTCCATGGTAACGAGCTCCTCTACGTCTCAGGTTAAACTCCAACACGAACACTGACACGAGCATTTTGCGGGGATCCAATCCTCTTTATATATGTTCATAAATCACGGAGACACTACAGCTACACAGTGCTGCGTTTAAGCCTCCACACACATGACTCACCAGGACGTGTGGTCACGTGATGGCAGCTGCGGGTGGATTTTCTTGCGCTTCTACACTGAGGTTTACGGTAGCTCGTCTTTGTCGCTGATTGATCCTCAAACGAAAACATAATTAATGTTTGTGGTAATGACTAAACATGTGATCATTACACCCATTATGTTTCACCGTTTAAGATAAAGGCTGTGTGTGTGTGTGTGTGTGTGTGTGTGTGTGTGTGTGTGAGAGAGAGAGACCAACAATTGTGCATAAACACAGAAGCACATGGTCATACTTGCAGCTGCTGTGTTTTTAAATAGATTAGTTGCTCTAATGTTAAGTTTAAATGACATGAGAGTGAATATACAACATAACTTTATTAACTATCTGCACCTCAGGCTGAGGTTCAGTGTCTGATCCTGGGTCAGCAGATCTCCCCGGTTACAATGACAGGAAGTGACAAACGAGCAAAGAGAGAGAGGATGGACATGGACATGGATGTGAAGGGGACAAGAAGTGTTCCTGGTCCCCCTAATAAAGATTTAATAGCGTGAAAAGTTTAAATAGACTGAGACACTGTAGACAAATGCACACTGTCAAATATAGATAAAGGTCAGAGGTCACGTTGATGGCTTTTCGTGTGTCACCACAGAACAGTTAGTGTGTGTAACAGACTCTGTGATCAGTGATCAGTGCTGTGGGTCCAGGTCAGAGGACATGTTGGATCTCTGATTCTTTCACGTCCATATTAAACAGCTGCTGCGATGAACTGTGACTGTTAGCAGTAACTCATTAAACATGTCTGCACACTGTGACAGAGCCGTCCTCCATCAGTGAGGCTGAGATTAGAAATGCTCACACTGGAACAGGAAGCAGATTTCTGTGCGACTGTCATGATGGTAAAAGGATGAAATCCTCTGTAACACAGTCAGGCTCTTACAGCCCATAATAACAATGAACACTTATTAAAATATGAAACGATCACGTTAGATAAAACTGTTTTTAATAAAAATATTTAAACATTCAGAGATCCAACAACATTCACACAATTAAGATCCAGATCATTAGTTACAGCTCACACGGACTGGAGTGAGGACACCAGTGACTGAAAGAACCAGTGTTTCCATAACAGACTCATGAACACCACTGTCTCCGTCTTTGGGTTGTTTGAGGGTCCGACTGAGGTGGTCAGTCGGCAGGTCTTCATTCATAATCCTTGTCCTGTTTCTCTGTCTTCTTGCATATGTCCCTCCATTTCACTATGGCCAGCTGGACACAGCACTGATGGTCACATGACCTCCCTGTCCCCGCCCTCTTTCTTGGACTCAGACTTGTGACATGTCTTTTTAGGAGGACTCTTTTCATAGTTCTGGTAAAAAGCATGCATGCATATAGTTATTGTTACTCAGACATGTCTGATAACTATAATTGGTATTTTAATTGACTTAGCTTCAGCTGTATGCTAGCTACACTCTACAGTGACCTCTGACCTCTATCTACAGCTGTGACCTCTGACTTTCTGCTCCACCTCTTTCCCTAACAGGATGTCTCCCTCACAGATGCTTGTAGATGGGATCTGACAAAGGTCAATTCAATTCAATTCTATTCTATGTTTTTTTATAGCGCCAAATCACATGTCAGTCAACACCTACACCCAGCGGGTGATCAGATAAGCTGGCCAAAGAAGAAGACAGAAACCAGTGACATGAGGAAGGAAGGAGGCCGAGGACCAGTGAGTGTCAGCAGAGCAACTGTCCAGGATGAGACCAGAGACATCAGCAACAACTGACCGTTTACTTAGTAAATACCTCAGAAAGCAGAAACCAGAGAAAGAGGAGCAAGGAGAGCAACCATGATGGAAGGACAGGTGTCTGTGTGTCTGTACATGCAAGTGTCTGTGTCAATAAGGTCTGTGTGTGTATGAGTTGTTAGTTTCCACCAAGCTTCTGTCACCAAACTGTACCTCGTCTGTTTTTCAGCTTCTTTATTTCTTTGATCACTTGTGCATAAAATGACTGTTTCACTCGTACATGCGCTGCCACCTGCTGGCGGTTTCCTGTAACTACAGCCTGTGTGAACAGCTCCACAGGCATTCAGATTTAGTCCCTGTAGTGTCTACTCCACAGTGGGGGCTTGTGTGCTCGTACCTGTGTGTGAAACTGAGCCAACTGAGAGCATCAGTGACCACAACTGCCCACTTCTTAAACACAGAGGTCTCTGCTGTGGTTTCTGTCACTCACCTCCAGGTGAGGATGTCCTGTCATTGACCCTCACTGGACCCACAAAGGTCATTATACTGTAGCTGTAAAAAGCTGTTTGTCTACCAGCTGGTTTAAACACATACTCACGACTGCATTTATTCTTAAAATCATTTTCTAATGTAGGATCAGCTAAAGATGTAATAATGAGTGAATGTAATAACTGAGGGGAGTCCTGCTGTGTCCCTGAGGTCCAGGAGGAGGGGCAGGAAAGATGATGATGAGGAGGAGGAGGTAACAGTCCACCTCACAGGTGAGACTCGTTGGTACCAGCCGGTGAGGAAGCTGGAGGAGTTTGTGTGTTAGCTGTGTTAGCAACTACAGACTGATGTCTAATTAGGGGTGGGTTTTAATAATCGATTCATCGATTAAAATCGATTCTGGCTTGGATAACGTGAAATCGATTCATTAAAATCCTGAATCGATTTTTTTAATATAAATTTATTTTGCCCGAAACGCCAGAATCTCAGGTTAAACCTCATAAAATTTCAACAACCACCAAACAGCTAAGACAGTAAATGAGAGCAGGTACACGGATTCTGCACAAGGACGTAAACACACAGCGCAGACCCGCGGATAAGAATCAGTGAGATGTCGCCTTTTTCACCCGACGGGCGCTGCAGCTTTAAGCGGCT
Organism: Oreochromis aureus; assembly: GCF_013358895.1. Lineage (NCBI taxonomy): Eukaryota > Metazoa > Chordata > Actinopteri > Cichliformes > Cichlidae > Oreochromis > Oreochromis aureus. The sequence continues at coordinate 100,910,853 of NC_052944.1, read as the reverse complement.
GCGCGCGCTCCCGCGGACGGCAATCACTTTCTGGCACAACAACTGCACGGACACGGTCGGTGCTGAAAGCCGACAGCTCGCTGATTCTGATGTTTCGGCGGGTCCGCGCTTTGTGTTCACGCCCTTTTTGCGCTGATTCTAAAGCTGTTAGTTTTATCTCTCTCCAAACAATATTGACCGAACCAGCAGCAAAAGAAGATCCAAACTACGCTTCACATAAACATCGTCATGAAATCACTCTGACTTTTACTGTTTTGCTTCACCCACGATAAAATCACACTTCATGCACAGCTCTCTCTCTCTCTGTACTGTTTACTGCATTATTCGCTTGCTTGTTATGCACAACTCTACTGTTGTTTACAGCGCTGTCGGCCGCTGTTTTTTTTTTTTTCGTTTTACATACTTCCAAAAAGAAAACCTAATTTCTGCCGTTCAATAATGAACAAATTTAAACTTTTTAAAATTATGCAAAATGCAAAACTCTTAGCCGTCTCTCTAATAAAACCGCTGTAACGTCAGAGGTAACGTTCATATGTTGATTAATGGGTTTCTTTCGTTTTTGATGTACTGCAGAATATTTTTATAAAATTCCAGGCCAGGAAAACCACCTTCATGTTTTTCTGTGTTTCATCTTCAGCTACTTTGACACAAAGGCATCTGCTGTGACGCTCACACCTTTGATAAAGTCTTGCGTGTGTCAGCTTCCTTTTTATAGATACAAAAATATGTAAATGTACTGATCTGAATTATAATATTTCTGACTGTCAAAATTTCCCAGATTCAAATCGAATTTAATTGAATCGAATCGAATAGAATCGAATCGAATCGAATCGTGGATCGAATCGAGTCGGGACCTTGTGAATCGGAAACGAATCGATTCTAGAAATCAGTGACGATACCCAGCCCTATGTCTAATCCTTCTTTCATCATCTTTATAATGTTGCCGTAGTAACATCAACACAGTCTGATGGTGCCGGGATTTTTTCTTTTTGTTCCTTTGCTACTTTACAGTAAAGTCTCCTGTCAGCGTGGAGCTGCTGATCACCTTTGTAATGTAAAAATGAGAAAAATGAGATCCACATGAGAGGACATTCATTTTAAATTTTGATAAAACAGCGGCAGTATAATGTGCTTGTTAGTGGATATCAGGCCCTCGTGGAGCAAACTTTTGTATTTTGGTCTAGATGTCCAAAAATGTGATGTCCAAATATGTGGACGCCAGGTCCTTGGTGGTTAAAGAAACAATCGTAAAGTTCTGTTTCCAGTTTGTCATTATTACAAGCAGACATCTAACAGGATCTATGGATTAGATGGATGGAGTAAACTGATAATGGTCCTACCGTCACAATGAGTTTGACCTTTGACCTCTATCTACAGCACTGACCTCTGACAGTAAGCAGCACTTGTTTCTTCAGCAGGATGTTTCCCTCCCTGCTGATGGTGCAGGTGTAGGTGTTTGTGTCTCTCTCTGTGGGGTGTTTCAGGCTCAGACTGAGGTCTCCAGTTTTCAGCAGGTCTTCATTCATCTTTGTTCGATTTCTGTAAACTTCATCCTGTTCTTTATTCTTGTCAGAGCTGTTCACATACACGTGGGCCTTCCTGTCTTTCATGTCCTTCCACTCCACTCTAACGTCTTTAGGCAGCTGAAGTGTGGCTTTACAGGGGAGCAGGACAGACTCCACCCCTGAATCCACCTCCACCTTGTAAACTGAGAGGACAACAAAAGACACCACGATCCATCAGCTGTGATGGTCACATGACCTCCCTGTCCCTCCTTGTCTTCTAGTCTCAGTCAGATTGTGTCTCAGTTTGTTCCTGATGTGTTCCTGACTCGTTCTTTGGTAACTAGTCTGCAGCGTCCTGTAAAGTGCTGCAGACATGTTGGATGAAGAGCAGAAGAACAGACAGACTGAGCTTCCACAGTCGGCCATGTCTCACACGGCTCGTCTCTTTGGGCTTCAGCATGATCAACGTGTCTGCGGAGGATGTCTGTTTGAGAGACCATAACTGCACCTTGTTTGAAATTCACTTGAGGACATGCCGTTAGATAAACGAGTCTATTTTAAACTTAAGGAGAATGTGTCACAAGGCTGAATGACTATGGAAGAAGAAGTGGAAGTGCACAAGCTCTCTCACACAGATCTCATGCACTCCTTAAATGAAATGGTGAAAATGGCTGCTCTGATTTTTCTAGGTTCATTTTAGAAAATGAGAGAAATTCCCAAGTTCTGTTTGACTGTTGTGTCTCGAGCTGCCTCACCTATAAATGTGCGCTCTAAAGCAGATGGATGATCTGATATCCTCGTGTTGGTGTTGTTCCCAGATCATCATGAAAATGTTGTTCCAGGATCAACATTGCAAGTGACCAATCACATTGTCTCACGTTATTCTTTTGCGCGCCAAGCCATTCGTGCATTTATGAAATTCCAGTGTTGCAAGGACAATATCAATTCTGCTTACCGTTTATTAAAAGGTTAGGGTCAGGGTCCATTGATCAGCGGACAGAGGTGGTTTCTAGCAGCTTAAGTACAGTTTTTTGTTTTACGGTGGTTTTTCCCGAAGTCGCAAAAGTCTGACGTCACAACATTCTGATTGGTCACTTGCAATGTTGAACCTGGAACAACATTTTCATGATGATCTGGGAACAACACCAACACGACAATATCAGATCGTGCAAAGCGGACAGCAACAAAAGTCTGATTTTCTGTTGATAAAATCAAAACAATCAGTGACAAATCTCCCCAAAGCTTTCTTGTTCTGGCATCTCACTCCTGGTCTGCTTTTACACCTGTGACATTTGATAATGTGGTGACCCTGGTAGATAAAAAGAAGCCGTCTTCAGTTCCCTCAGATATTCTCCCCTCAAAGCTTTTTATCAAAGTCTTTGACACTGTTGGTCCTTGGGTTGTAAATCTTTTCAGTGCTTTTCTTCAGACTGGAGTGTTCCCAGTGTTTTTAAACATGCCATTGTGGAACCAAAGCTCAGAAAACCCAGCTTAGATCCAACATTACATCAACATTATAGATCAATTTCTCTATTTGTGATTGTCTACAGCAGAGTTTTGGTTTGATTGCATTGGGACATCCCTCAGTCTCCATTCTCAGTCTAAACGATCTGATGGAGCAGGTGTAGGTGCCACTGTCAGACAGCTGGAGGTTGGTCAGGTCCAGGCTGAGGTCTCCAGTTTCCAGAGCGTCAGTCTTCATGGATGTTCGGCCGCTGTAACGCTGGTTTGGATCTTTCACTTCGTCTCCATGAAGCTGACGCTGGTGGACGGTTGGAGGACTGGGGTCGGAGCGACTCCACACCACTGTGGGGCTGTCCAGTTCAAAAGTGGGAAACTCACAGGGCAGCAGGACAGATGGCTCTCCATCAGACAGCTCCACAGCTGAAGCATGCTGGGCAACTGAGGACACAGAGTCCATGCATCACTCTGAGGTAAAGATCAAACGTGGACAGCTTCAGTTACAGAATATAAAATATCTACATAAAGAAATAAAATCACTGTTACACCTGAATAAACTGTGTGAAGGTAAAATAAATAAATTCAATAAATAAAGAAATAAGACATGGTATAAGTGAAAAGTCTGAGTTCAGCTCGTCGGCTCACAGAAACACTGATTTCCTTTATTAATGAGGCGGGTGTGGGAACAGGTAGGAGGCTCCTGATTGGTTCATAAGGTGTGAATAAATGTGTCATGTAGCTGGAAGCAAAGCCACATCAGGCTTTAGAAGAAATTCATGAAAGTCTGAAATCTGTCTGCAGTGCAGTGGAGTGATCTCCTCCCTATGAATGAAGTTAGAAGTCTGGAAGTTTAGGAAGCAGCTGGACGTCTGGAAGCACAAATGTGATGAAGGTGAAGGTGTGGAGCGCTGTGTCAGGCTCTGCTGTGGAAAGAAATTAACTTTTGAAATATTTTCAACTGGAAAAAGAAGCAGGGTATGAACTTTGTAGGTCAAAACAAACCTCAGGGTCAAAGGTCACCCAGGCTGTGAGCAGAATCCTTAATGCAGGAAAACAACTTTCCAGAATTTTTTCCAAAATTCCAGGTCAGATTTCTTTCGTCAGACGAAAGAACTTCAAATTTGGATCCAGTACTCGTGTCACGATGCTGACGTCCTGGCTGCTGATCAGTCCTTTCATTGTTTATCCGAGGACGAGGAAACATTATCACTGAGTTTAGTTTGGACAATCCACCAATCACAGACCTCCATCAGGGATCTTAAAGTAACTACATTCACCAGCAGAGCTTTGGTCGCACTTCTCTCCCCCACCACTAGATGTCTCCACACTCTGTGCTGACTCCAATGAATGATCAGAGCTGCTGAGTCTGAACCTTTTTACTCGGTATACTCATCAGTTCCTGTTTGTTAGTATTTGTATTATTTTGATAATTTTTTATTGAGCCATGACTGCGCCTTTCAAACTCTCTGTCTGCTCTTCTTCTGCTCTACACCATCCAGATCTTTGCATCACCTTATTTTACACACTGACTCCATCAGGTTACAGAGAGCTAAATGATGAATGATTCTATTTTATTCTGTAGTATTTTATTTTTAGAGTATTATCTATGTTTTATTCATTCCACACAAACTGTTGTTGTAATGTCTTCAAATGTCCACTAGATGTCAGTAGTCATCAGTGGACATCAACCTTCATGGCTCTGAATACACAAACATACACGTGCGCTTAAATGAGCTCACATTATTGATCTGGACTGATGGATCGCCTTTGTTTTTATAAGTCAGTGTTGCCATGGAAACGACACTAACACACTATCTAAACATACAGTGGATTTATTTGACTTCAGCCTTGATTCTGTATGGAAACAATAACCTGACATCTTTGATCATAAGTTTCAGAGCGTCGCCTGTAACCATGGTTACTGACCTGCAGTCTGACATCACTGTGAACAGCTGCATGTAGGAGTGTACACACATGCATGCATCTGCTCAGCTGGGTGGATGTGCTGGTGGAAACAGTGAGTGTGACAGTGATGGGCAGACGCATCATGAGCACGTGACTGCTGTCAACAAACACACATGCACAAGTGTATAAAGGTCTGTACCCCTGTAGTCCTGCTGCTGTGAGCGCTCACATCACCCAAACCCAAGAGGACCAAGCAGCTCTGAGCAGCGTCACCTCCACTGCTGAGAACACAAACATGTCCAGGAAAGCTGTGCTGGCTTTGATTCTTCTCTGCCTGTTTACAACTTCTGTAGGTGAGTTTTTGCATAAATCGTGTGTTTTGTCTGCACAGCAGTGATCATGCACAGGTATATGTGTCTGTTTCTACACGTGTGCATCATTTAGACTCTTCTGATGTTGGAAGGAAAATGAAAACAGCATTTTCTTCACTTCTGTGACTAAAAATCTGCTGTTTTCTTTTCTATTCTACGTGTTTATTTTTGCATTTCTGTGAAGATTCAGACATCAGCACTGATTATCTTTCACATGTCAAGTGTTTTTATTACCGTGCGCTCAAATATGAGATTTGGAAGGAGCGCTTAATTGTTTTGTACCAGTGTTTGAAGTCTCTGTGCTGAATGACAGACACTGATTCATGCACATGAGAAGTAAAAGCAGTGATTCAAGGCTCTTGTGTTTGTAGTTTATAGGAAATAGTCATGTTTAAGCATTGCCTCAGATTTCAGTGCAGGAAAAGGACATAATAATGAGTGGAAGGAGCATTTTTGTGGAAAACACTTGAAGACAAATTTTGACAGCAGTGGCGTTTCCACACCAGATATACTGGTATGGGCTCAGGATGTTTTTTCATGGAGCACAGAAGTAAAACAAGAGGCGATATTGAACTGTTTCGTCTATGATGTGAATTGATGGGAAAGAGGATTTTTATGTAGCAAATGAACAATGTGTGAAATAAATAAAGAAATGAAATTTATTTGGAGCACAAACAAAGTGAATGAACATTTAACAATCAAACAGGAGATTTTACACCCTGCACATCTTTAAAAAGCACTGACTGACATCACTGTGGACTGAAACATCTGCACGCATGGCAACAGGCAGAGTCCATAGTTACAGAGAAGTTGAGGAGGACTTTCCTACCAGCTGGGCTGGAAGCTGCGCCTCCTGTCCCCCATTCATGTGGTGGGGAACGTCCTCACACTGGGGGGTCGTCCTCGCTCCTAATGATGTCTGAAAAGAGAACATGAGGCTGTAACTGAGAACTACAGCAACTTATTACTTTGTCTTTTCATTAGTGTTAATGAAACTGTGTGGAGTGTAATCACAGGGCAGTGTGAGACACACAGGTCTGAGGGCTGGTCCACTGTGTCCTCCTCCTCTCTGTAGTTCCCTCACGCTCTCCATCTCCATCTTTGCTATCAGGGAACAAATGTCTGCTTTTCTTTCATGTCAGCTGATGTTGTTCCCAGCTGTGACACTGACCTCCTGTCTCAGCTTCATTTTTCATGTACAGTTAAAGTAAAACGATGAAGTCTGTCTCTGTGCGGACCGGATTTGTTCAATGTTAAAGCCATGAAGCTGGATTTTACTGAGACGTCACCAAACCGTACCGCTCACCTTCGTCTCTTCACCTGTTTCCACGTTAGTCTGCTTTAACTATGCGCGCTCGTGCTCTTCTTTCTCCTTTCTTGTTGTTCCGAAATCCGCGGGCTGAGAGAGCGAGTGTGCAGCGCACTAAAGAGTCCGTGTTGAACACAAACTACAACACTAGTTCCAGTTTCCGTGCCAGCGTAAGAAATTAAATCATCACCGTCTCTACAGCCTTCACGGGACCGGAATGTGATAAACTCATGTTAAACATTTATTAAAAAAAAACAATCTGTGATTGTTCACATGAAACTGTCTGTTGAACACTCCTTTGGGTTACCTTCTCTACATGGGTGCCAACTTTCATTACTTTTCACTCTTATTATACAGTATATATCCTATAGCAGCGGTCCCCAAACATTTTTGCGCCACGGACCAGTTTAATGTCAGCAGTAGCAGTTTTAGATACGGGCGACACGGGCGGTTGTCCGGGGCGGCATCGTGGTGGGGGGCGGCATCACGGGCATCGGCAAAAAAAAAAAAAAAAAAAAATTGCTCGTACTCATCCGCCCAGAAATCAGCCAGCGCATATTGGGAATGTCATAGGCACCGATCGGTTTTCTATCGCACATTTGCTGGGAGTAAGGGCGCCCTCCGTTTGCGAGGTGTGCCTGCTGCTTGCGGCACAGGGAGGAGAGGGCGGGGCGGCGGGGGATTCTCTGGCTGGCTGGAGCAGCATCTAATAACCAACTTGCAAAATAAAACAAAAATAAAAACAAACCAACAAACACGAAAACACCGGACATTATGATACAGACTTATAATTTGCACTGATGTTTTTTCGAAATTCTATACACGAAAAGTGAGCGCGAGAGCCCTCGGTGCGCCTGCGCGCTGCTGAAGTCAAAGTAAACTTTATTGTCATCTCCGCTACATACAGTCCAGTATATAGAGAGACGAGACGACGAGGCTCCAGTTACAGCGGTGCAAGTAAACGAACACTATATATAAGAAGAGTAAGAAAATAAATATACACTTTAGGACCAGGAGTAAAGGGATCAATAACAATTTAAAATTTATAATTTACAGTTTGATGATTTAAAGTCTCACACACAACCCGTCGAAAGGGGAGGGGGTGGCTGCTTCCAAATAGAGCACATTTCATTCATAATGTTATAAATCCAAGCCCATTATGTATTCATGATTTGAATCCTGGGTTGTGTGAAATCCCAGAAATAAACCTTAGACAAAGTAAATCTGTGAACTAAGGTGTAGGTCTATTAGGTTATGTTGTGGCGATCCTCGAGTTGGGGGATTTATGTTCATACTGGAGTGCAAAATTAAAACCAATGGAAGATGGACAAGAAAAGTTCAAAGCCATCAGGTGCTCAGTTTAGAAAAAAACAGAAAAGAAGAGGAGAAACGAACAAAAGATACAGGTAAGCAGATGTGTCATTGGATAATGGCAGGTCATCCTGAAACAAGAATCAGAATACTTTATTACTAAAGAAATTATGTGGGTTACAGTTGCTCCAAGAAGAAATGGTAAAAATAGTAACAGTAACAGACTAAACTCCAAACAATACATTATGTTACAGTTTTTAATATTAATTAATCATCGTCAATTGTTGATTTGTCCTGTTCTCATTGTATGACGAATTATGATGGCTGGTTGGTGGCCGTTTGCATACAGCGCATACTGTCTCTCTTCATATGTGTGTGTGTGTTTCTCTGGTGAAAATCAGTATGGTTCTGACAACAGTTTTATGTTAATGCACAATCCTTAATATGTTTTATATGTGTGTGTGTGTGTGTGTGTGTGTGTGTGTGTGTGTGTGTGTGGGTGGGGGAGTGTTCGCCCGGGGTGCCAAACAGGCTAGGACCACCACTGAATGTCAGACAGTATTTCCACGGACCAGCCTTTAAGGTGTCACAGATAAATAAAACACAATATAATGATACGACCAAGACGAAAACTTGTGCATTTTTTAAATATAATAATAAACACGAATTCACTGCGTAATTGTGTAACTTTATTAGAGTAACATATTCTGGCTCTTAATGCTCTCTGGTCGCTATGGTAATGCGTAAATATTTCTTTCAAAATAAGACACACAACTACAACACGAGAAAAGACCCAGGGAAACAGAGTTAACGATATAAACCCTGAAAACCATACATTTCACATCCAAGCCTCAACTCTCGCGGCCCGGTACCAAACGACGACTCATAATATTTTTTTTTTCCATGCTGTATTTACTCGACATATAATAGAAAGCATTGACCTGGGTTCAAGTCTGACCTACAGCCCTGTGATGCATGTCTTCCCTTCTCCCTCTCTCCTTACTATCGAGAGAGTTGGAACAGAGAGAAATTAAAGTCCCCGCCGGCTTATTATCATTACATCTGAAAGAGGGTAAAAGGACTAAAGAGCCAGGCTTTTATTTTGAAATGATAGAGTGCTATAACAGAGTTAATATATGTGCTTGTGCTTATAGTAAATAATCTTTATTCGTAATCAATCAATGGGAAACTACAGATTTAAATACAGACATGAGGTAAGGGTAGAATGGAAACACCTGGGGAACACAAACTTAACTGAACATTAAGACACTGATAATATTCAGTGCAGCCTGTTGAATGGTGTTGTGAGTAACCTGTATGTGTTGGTGCACAGATGCTCCATCCTGCCTGATCATCTACACCGTACTACATGTGGAGCTCGGAGTCCAAAACACTCTGATCTGTCATGTGACTAGTTTCTTTCCTGCTCCCGTCAACATCACCTGGAACAAGAACGAGCAGAAGGTGACCGAAGAAACAAGCACCAGCATTCCCTTCCCCAACAAAGATGGTTCCTTCAAACAGACATCCAGGCTGAACTTCATCCCAAAGCAGGGAGACGTCTACAGCTGCACCGTGGAACATGTGCCTGACCCAACCAGTCACCAAATTCGATGGTGAGAAAATTCAACACAATTTGTTTCACATTATACTGTTTCACAGCAACAGCAATCTCAAGGCACTTTATATTCTAAGGTGTCAATAATATGAATAATATTAGAGAGAGAGAACTTTTATCAAAAAGGAAAGTTGTAAGCCGAAGCTTCTAGTACTACTATTTGATAATCTACTTTTAAATACTCTAGGAACAACAAGTAGGCCTGCAGAGAGAGAGCAAAGTGCTCTAATAGGGTGATATGGCACTACAAGGTCATTAAGATAAGATGGGGCCTGATTATTTAAGACCTTGTATGTGAAGAGCAGGATTTTAAATTCTGGATTTAACAGGAAGCCAATGAAGAGAAGCCAAAACAGGAGAAATATGCTCTCTCTTTCTAGTTCCTGTCAGTACCCTTGCTGCAGCATTTTGGATTAACTGAGACAGGATATTTCTAATTTTAGAGATGTTGTGCAAATGGAAGAAAGCAGTCTTACATATTTGTTTAATATGTGCGTTGAAGGACATGTCTTTGTCAAAAATGACTCCAAGTTTCCTCACAGCATTACTGGAGGCCAAGGTAATGCCATCCAGAGTAAGAATCTGGTTAGATACCATATTTCTAAGATTTTCAGGGCCGAGTACAATAACCTCAGTTTTATCTGAATTAAGAAGCAGAAAGTTAGCGGCCATCCAGGTCTTTATGTCTTTAAGACATTCCTGCAGTTTAACTAATTGGTCTGTGATACCTGGCTTCATGGATAGATAGAGCTGCATGTTATCTGCATAGCAGTGAAAATGTATACTATGTCTTCTGATGATACTGCCTAAGGGAAGCATGTATAATGTAAAGAGAATTGGTCCTAGCACCGAACCCTGTGGAACTCCATAATTGACCTTAGTATGTGAAGAGGACTCTCCATTTACATGAACAAATTATACTGTCACCAAAGTGCTTAATTATGGAGGGGGTCATATGATTGTTGGGGTTTTTCTGTGTTATTGTAGGGTCTAACTTTGCCCGTGTGTTTGTTTACTTTACATGTTGTGTATGTATTTTTGCTACATTTTTGTCTGCTGTCACCTTGTAACGTTTGGGTTGTGTTCAGTGGTTGAGAGGAGGCGGTAGTAACCTTAGCAGGATAGTAGGAAGAATACACGATCACACTGGTACTGGGAATTCCACAGTGTATCCTTTAATGTACATTCACTTTATCAACCATACAAATGGTAAATGGTAAATGGCCTGTATTTATATAGCGCTTTTCTAGTCCCTAAGGACCCCAAAGCGCTTTACACATTCAGTCATCCACCCATTCACACACTGGTGATGGCAAGCTACATTGTAGCCACAGCCACCCTGGGGCGCACTGACAGAGGCCCGGTTGAACGGCTTCTGCTTATCAAACATGACAGACAGTGTTCATAGAACCTGTAATGTTGCAAAGGTTTCTGGAGAGGTAAAAACATGTAAAGTCCGTCTCTCTCCATGTACTAGCGTGCAAGCACGTTGCTTCCACTAGTGGCGCACACTAATGACATCATTAACCCTCGACTTGGTTTGGCTTAAAGAGACACCATACCATTGTGACTGTTACAACCTCCCTTCGGATTTTTGATCGTCATGTGTTACTGGCGATCAAGTCTGCCATGGATAATTTTCAGAGTCAAAGTAACAAGGTTGTTTTCCCACCGCCACTTGAGTGTGGCGCAGCACCCGGTTTACCTCCATTCTTGCTGATCAGCTCACTTTTGCTTCAGAGGCCTCATCGGAGGAAGCGGGGGAAGAGAGCAGGCTTTTTTGTGCAGCTTCGTCGGCTTCGGAGAGAAGTGGATGTTCAGGGGCTTCATTCCTGGGCTGCTGCCGGTAAGTTACGCCTGAGACATGTCGGAGCTGGATTAATCCCCACAACCCCCGATGTTTACCACCCGAGCTGTCATCTGAAAGCATGGAAAGCTACGGTCGATCGCGGCAGGAACCCTGATTTGCTGTGCGCCTTACGGCACTGTGTGGTCTCTGTTCCAGGCTACTCTACACCTGTCCCGGTGGGTCGCAACGTTAAAATTATGTTAATTAATGCCCGCTCAATTGCAAACAAGTCTTATATTTTAAATGACTTGTTCTGCATAGAGAAGCTTGATTTTATGGTAAATGGACTGATTCTTATATAGCGCTTTTCTACTCTCCCGGAGTACTCAAAGCGCTTTATACAACATGCCTCATTCACCCATTCACGCAACACAATACAATACTCATACAAGCACTTCTAAACTCAAGTGCAAAGTAAACTACATTCACACTCCGATGTAACGCATCGGAGGGCAACTTGGGGTTAGCATCTTGCCCACGGATATTTGGCATGCAGACTGGGGAAGCCAAGAATCGAACCACCAACCTTCCGATCAGTAGCTGATCTGCTCTACCACCTGAGCCACAGCCACCCCCCATTTTATGTTTATTTCTGAGACGTGGCAGCTTGAGAATGAAATGTCACAACTTTTAGAGGTTTGTCCCGCAGACTGTTCATTTCTCTGTGCGCCTCGGATATCTGGACGAGGAGGTGGAACTGCTGTATTTTTAAAAAAAGACATTTTTATGTCAGATGATCTACTCGAGCTGTTACAACTCTTTTGAGATGATTATGATAAAAATTGGAAGAGATCAGCCCATATATGGAATCCTAATTTATTGTCCACCTGGGTCTGCTCCATCTTTTCTGTCAGACTTGCAAGAACTTTTAACTTTCACTATTAAATTGGGCAAGGTCGTCATTGTTGGAGACTTCAACATTCATGCGGAAGACTCATCAAATAGTACCACTAAGGAGTTCCTGAACATCATGTACTCTTTCAATTTTGTTCAGCATGTATCAGGTCCTACTCACACTGCTGGGCGTACTCTGGACTTGGTCTTCACTTATGGCATTTCCCTTGACCACTTGAACTTAAATGACATCGTTTTTACCGACCGTAAGTCAGTTTCTTTCAATGTATCTGTCAACTCAGAGGCTCCTTCCCAAGGTTTTAATAAGCTCAGGTGCTTTATTGATGACTCTATCATTCATAAGTTTTCTTCTCTTTTTAATTTTAAAACCTCCTCTGACGATGTCGACCTCTTTACTAATTCTTTCAATGAACACTGTCTTGCCATTCTTAATCAGGTTGCTCCTTTCAAAACCAGTCATTGCACTGTTAGTTCCCGCACACCCTGGTTAAACAATCATACTCGTGGCCTTCGACGCTCCTGTCGAAAAGCAGAGCATCTCTGGAAGTCCACTGGTCTGGTTGTCCGTCGTGAGCACTTCAAAAAACTTCTTCGCTTATATAATGAGTCAGTGAAAGAGGCTAGTGTTAAGTGAAATTGTTAAATGTTGTCATTGTGTTTCTTAAATTTCTAAAGTCCTAGTTCAACCAGCATGATCAAAGACATTCCTTTGTCTCTGACCACCTCTCCAGCCAATTTGGTTTTGGGGAGAAGCTGTAGTGTTTAAACACAGACACATCCCATGTGAAGATTCTGTTTGATGTTTGGTAAGCTTCCTGTCCTTTTATGGCTTCACCTGTGTTGTGCATGGTGAACCAATACAGGAATTGAGCCATATATTGGGTGTGGGGGAGATTATCCTCTTTTGACCAAGGATGTTGTTAAAAACAGTTGTGATCAGGAAAACACACACACACACACACACACACACACACACACACACACACACACACAGTGCCTTGTCTTCGTAACCAAGGGGGGTTTTACGAGGGGAGGATTCTTGTGTAAACTATTGTGTATTGTAATAGTTTTCAATAAATAGCTGCGAGGAGAGCTGCTCTTTGAAGGATTTGGGCTAGAGACAGGTGAGGAGCATTAAGCTCCACTGCCTGGTTCTGACCAAAGCTTCCCTCGTTAGCGAGTTAAAGACCGGTTGAAGATGTTCTGTCTTGGTTTCGTTCTTCATGAGGAATAAGTCTCTAAACTAGCGGGGCCTGTGGAAGCACAGACTCAACAGCTAGATCCTCTTATTTCAATAATCTTATAAACCGTCATATAAATAACCCAAGAATTCCGTTTGATACCATCAACAGTATTGTTTCTCCCCCAACCCAGCGTGCTGTATTACTTTCTAATGAAGACTGCAATACTTTTCTCAATCACTTTGTAAATACAGTGATGAACCTGAGATCCAAAATCTCCTCAAGTGCCTCCCCTTATGAAGATGCTCCTCGGTGTCATGGGTCATTTACTTCTTTTTCTCCAATCACACTCAATGACTTAGTTACAGTAATAGGTAAAATGAAATTCTCATCGTGCTCTTCAGATATATTGCCTCCCTCTGTCTGTCTGGTACTCTCACCATCATTGGTCCCACATTGTTATCCATCATCAACAGTTCACTGAGGTTGTGTTCCATCTTATTTTAAACATGCTGAGGTAACTCCACTCTTAAAAAAACAGAATCTTGATCCTAGCTCTACTAGTAATTACCGACCTATTTCAAAATTTCCATTTTTAAGTTAATTACTTGAAAAAATTGTTGAAAATCAGTTCAGGTCTCTATTATGTAAATTACACATCCTTGACCCTTTTCAGTCTGGCTTTCAAAAGCAGCACTCTACAGAGACCGCTCCCTTAAAAGTCTATAATGAGCTATTAATGGCATCTGACGCAGGGAATTGTTCAGTGATCATTTTGCTTGATCTTAGTGCAGCCTTTGACACCATCGACCACAAAATCCTACTCAACAGCCTGAATGTTTTGGCTGGCATATCTGGAGCTGCCCTAGACTGGTTTTCCTCCTAATTATCAGACAGGACCTTTTCTGTTAGGACTGACAGGTTCACCTCTAACATTGCCACCCTGACCTGTGGAGTTCCACAGGGTTCAGTTTTGGGTCCATTATTATTTTCTTTTTAAATGCTTCCTTTAGCTAGCATTATTTAATCTTTTAGTGACATTTCTCATCATTTCTATGCCAATGACATTCAGCTGCATATGTCCTTTAAGCCTCATCAGCTGGATAGGCTGTCCACCCTGGTCCAGTGCTTAACTTAGGTTTCTGATTGGCTTTCCAGCAACTACCATGTTCTAAACACGAACAAGACCGAGGCCATGATCATAGCTCCTCCTGAGCTACAATCTAAAATCATTCGGGTTCTTGCCCCTTCCTGTCCTCCTGCCAAGTCAAACATTCGAAATCTTGAAGTAATATTTGATTATTCTCTGGGCCTGGACTCACATGTAAAATCTCTTTCTCGTTCCTGTTTCTTTCATTTAAGGAACATTTCTAAACTGTGACATGGTCTCCTCAGCTGAATTAGAAAAAATTGTCCATGCATTTGTGTCACCGTGTTTAGATTATTGTAATTCCCTGTTTACCAGCTTGGAAAAATCATCTGTTTCTCGCCTCCAAGCTATGCAAAATGCAGCAGCCAGGCTACTAACACGTTCTAGCAAGCATGCTCACATTACTCCTATTTTATATTCTTTACATTGGCTCCCAATTGATTTTAGAATTTGTTTTAAAATTCTTGTTTTAACATACAGAGCACTAAATGGCCAGGCCTCAGATTATTTATCCAAGCTTCTTAAAAAATACACTGCTGCTCGTTGTCTCCGCTCCACGATTACAGTGAAGTGATGCTCCTCACCAACTGTCTTAACATTTCAATCTAGAACTGATGCTCTAGTGGAACCTTTGTCTCATGTGTGGGGTGAGTGCACTGCAGGATACTTTGTTTTGATTGTTCTTTTAGTTACAGCCCCTTGAGTTATTTAATTAGATCAAGTAAGGAATAAATATTGAAGAGAATTTAAAGCAGTATAAAGGTCAGCCTGTGAGCCCCTTTGATATTATGTCTGCACACATGAGGCCGAGGTACTAGGAGTTATAGGACAATTAGTTTAATAAAGACTAACAATAAAATTCTTGAAGTTGTTCTCAACAATCTACACTCACTGCTCATATTGTTAGGTACACTTTGTTAGCACTGGGTTGGCTCCCTTTTACCTTCAGAACTGTCTTAATCCTTCGAGGCATAAATGCAACATGGTGCTGGAAACCTTCCTCTGACATTTTGCTCCATGTTCAAATGACAGTTCCTGCACATCCACGATGTGAATCTCTTGTTCCATCTCATAAGTTCTCCACTAGACCAAGAACTGAGTCACTGTGCTGTTCTCCAACTAGTTTCACGGTGTGTTGTCCTGCTGGAAGATGGTGCACTGTGACCAAAGTATGATGGACGTGGTCAGCAGCAATGCTCACATATGCTGTGGTGTTCACACGATGCTCAGATGGTACTGAGGGGTCCAAAGTGCAACATGAAAATGTGCCCAGAGCAGCAGCTGCTACAGGCAGGATGGATCATAGAGCAGGCGTCAGGTCTTTGCTGTGACAGAGGAGCGTTTGCTTTATGAAGATATTGTTGATGAGACAGGAAGTAGATCATGTCTCACACCTGTCTCTGTTTCTCACCTGCAGCTCCACCACTGAATGCTGGCGAGAGGCGGTTTGCTCCACCTACGTCTCCTCTGGTATTTTTGATTTTGTGTCTCTCTTATTTCTGTTTCTCTGTTTAATCTTGATGATGCTGTAAACACCTCTGACCTGAAACTCCTGCCTCTGAGTTTAAACAGAAACTTATTTGATTTTTTCATTTATTTTGTTTTCATTTTGCTTTGAGTTTTTTTCCTCCCATATAACAGCTATCATTTAATGTGTGATGTGACATTTTTCACTTACAGTGGCTGTGATGATAAGTAATAATGGTGAGATTACATGTAAAGGGTGGAAACTGTTTTCTTTTTGTGGTTTGTTTTTAAACATAATCACTGGGTTTGATTTCACTGAAGTTTTGCTCTTAAAATCTGCAGTTTTAATAGATATTGTTTTAAGGGAGGTTCTTGTTTAGCATGTTTATACTCACAGGCAGGACTCACAGTAGTTTCACTGACTTTTATGATGAAAACAAGACGATAAGTAAACTAAACACCTCTGTCACTGAATAAGATCCAATCAGAAGTGCAGTAAGTTTCAAGCACATGTTTGAGCTGTCCCAGCAAACAGTAAGATTGTTTCTCATCCACTGTGACCAAAACTAAAAGACGCTTTTGTCAAAAGACTCTGCACATGTTCAGGAACAAACTGAATTTACTCCACGAAAAGTACAGACCAATGTTAGCGAATCAAATCAGTGTTTGCGGAGCATCAAATATCACTGTGCCAACAATCAGCGTGTTGCACATGAACACAGTCAGTAACAGGAAGCTAGCATAGCTAACATTAACTATTAATGCAGGAACAGCTAGCGTGTGTCGTCAGTGACTGGGCATGCTTGCTATGCTAGAGCGTTAATGGTTCCTGTAGTCCATTTATTTAGAGCAGGGCTGTCACACTGACTTTACATGGGGGGCCACATACAGTAATTATAATTATAAATGGCTTAAAGTGCCTGCGTGACTCGTTTAGACTCACTCAGACTCTCAACTGTAGCTCTGAGCTACATGCTCCAAACACACTTTGTATTAACTTTATTTATTCTAATATTCAACACTGAACTCTAACTTTAGTCTTTTTAACAGAGACTATTTTTTTAAACTTGCTGTCCTTCTTTAACATAACGGTGTGACCCAGTCTGTCTTTGCATGTGATTGGCTGCATGGTCCCACCTCTGTCTGCATGGAGATCAGCAGGGCTGAAGATTCAGCTCCACATTAATCATTAATAATAACTGACATATGAACGTGTACCAGGGCCTGATGTGGCCCGCTGGCCGTATGTTGGACACCCCTGCTTTAGATGCTAAGTCATGGCTGAACGGGCACAAACAGAGTCATGCTCAGACTTGTTTCTCACTACTCTCTGTGAAAAAAGAAAGAAAACAAACCCACTCATGATCTTCAGAGTGTACATTTGATTTATTTGATGCTTCTGTCAACATGAACAATAGAAAAGCAGCTGCTTTAATCTTTTTACTGCACAGTGTTTCACGTGCAGTCTGGGAGTGACGTCGATTTCACTCAGTCATCATGCAAATGTTGTATTTACAGGGTCCCTGCAGTCAGCTGAGACTGTAGAGAGCTCTGGTGAGGTGGGAGCAGCGATGTGTGTGTGTGTGTGTGTGTGTGTGTGTGTGCACTGCTCTCAGGGCCTCCACAGCCTCCTGCAGGAGGTGGAGATGCTGTCCATCATGGGGACAAATAAAGCTTTAGAATTGAACAGCTCGCTTGTTTTACACATAATATCTGTGAAAGTTGTATCATATACACTTTACAGGCCACGTGCTGACTCTGCTCTGAAACTAAGTGCCATTAGAGCTGATCCAGAGCAGGCAGCTTCAACGCTGACTCAGCAGCAGTGAGCCTGATATTTCTTTGTAACACAGCTCGAGTGCTGCTTTGTTTCCTTTGCTTTGTGTTTCTATCTGTAGCATCGTGACTGTACGACAATTGTCCTGTGATGCACCGTAAAACAGCGAGCGACATATGACACAGTCAGCTGCACATTTGATGTTGTAAATGTTTTATCCGTCCCTGTGTTTAACGTTATAAATCCTTCTCTGCTGTGCAGCTTCACTACTTTCAAGAAACACTGTGTTTGTTCTCAGTGAGTCATTTAAACTGTACTATACAACCAACACACACAAAATAAAAGACAAAACTATCCGTGTGTGTCTGCTGATATTTAACACATGAGTGTTGTCTGAATAGAAGAGGACTCTGTTACCATGGTAATCCGTGCATGAAAGGATGCACAGATGCTCTTTGGATGGATGCTTTTTTCTTCTTATTATGTTTTTTAACCACTTCATACTTTCTTAACTCTGATTTTATTCATTTATAAAAGCTAAAACTTGAATGAAGAGGAGTTTAAATTACACACAAGGATGTAATGAAAAAAACACGTGAAAGTAACAAAGTGTTGACTTGTTTGTGAGCAAACCTGCAGCCTGAGCAGGTCTAATGATGATGTCCCTCTGTGTAAGTCATCGTCTGTTCTTTAATGTAGAAAAGCCTTTTTAAAAGCTGCCTTCGGCTCGTGTGCAGCCTGACACAGTGTTATCTCTGGGATTTCCCTCAGGTGTGCAGAAAGTGTCCTTAAAGTTGAATATTGTGACAAAGTGAATGTAACAGTGAGACTGAGCTGCTCCGTCTGTTTCTGCTGACTTCAGCTCTTTAAACATCCTGATTTATCAGCACTGCAGGGACACGAAAGCAGGAATGTGACTGAATATGGAGTCACTAACAGGAAAAGCACCTTCAGCCTCAAACATGCAGTCAGGTGCTGCACTGGCCTAATGACAGATGTGAGCTGAGCTCAGGGGGCAGCAGAGGGTGGAGGCTCATTTCATACGTCTTTAAACTCAGCAGCGTGAAGTCCAAAGAGACTGACATGCAGTGATGGGAATAACAGCGTTACAAGTAACGGCGTTACTAATGGCGTTACTTTTTTCAGTAATGAGTAATCTAACTAATTACTATTCCTATCGTTACAACGCCGTTACAGTTACTAACAAGTAAACGTGGTCTGTTACTATTTTTCAACAAACAGACGGTTGAAGCTGTGTTCAGCTTACCGCATCTTATATCAGCTGCAGGAAGTAGCTGTAAGTAATCTGGACGCTACAGCTTTAAGCAGCTGCGCGCTCCCGCGGACGGTAATCACGATCACTGTCCAGCACAACACCTGGAGCTCAGGGGGCAAAACAATCGCATGAGTGCTGCTGTTTGACTGAGGAGGAATAAAGTAGTCGTGGTAAGCCAATCACATGACCACTTAAAGACAAAGCAACAAGGTGATATATACCAGTTTTTAAATTGTGTTGACAGGCCACGTAAAACCAGAGTCATGATAAACAATATATACGCGGCATTTTTTCCTCAATAGTTTCGCCACGTTTACTGTCTAAGGACAGCGCAGCGAGACCTCTCTGCTTATGAGCAACCCCCCCAAAAAACAAAACAAAAAACAAAACAAAAAACAAACAAACAAAAAAAAAACCCGGGAAGTTTTAGGAGTGACGGTGAGAGAGAGGGAGAGAGAGAGAGACAGCAGAAAAAGAGAGAGAGAGTTTTGAGATGTGAGATTTGTGACGTTTAGCGTGTTTGGAGTGTGTAGTTAATGTGTTGTCTTGTGTAGTTAGTGTGTAGTGTTGTGGATAGTTTTGTGTTGTGTGTCAGAACAATGAGGTAGAAACAGCAGTGATACACCTGCTGCTGTCAGACCTGCAGGTATCAGGCTGTGATGTTCTCCTTTATAGTGGACAGAAATGATTTTTTTGGGAGTGGCACAAATAATTTGTGTGGCATCTTATTGAAGAACAGCTGATTGTTCTGTAAATAGTTTGAAATGGTTATTTAAAAAATCAAGGTAAAAGGTAAATGGCTGCAAATAACTTTGTTGTTTGCAAAACTTGTGCATAGGATTTTAAAATTGACAATTTATATTTACATTTGAAGTTATGAAATATGATTCATTAAACATGTTTGTGGTTGTTACAGTAAAAATATAACTTTTTCTACTGTGATTTTATGTTTTTTGTCTGATTTTAGATCAATTGTGTTAATACAGTATGTCAAAATGAATACATAACTGTAAATTCAGGCACGTGAGGTTGTGCTAAAAAGAATGATACCAAACAAGACAAAGTAAATAGTTTTTAAAGGTGAAATGTGGAGAGAAAATCAAAAGTAGTTAAAAATGGCCAATTATACCCTGGACCCCAGGGGGTGAAACGTTTTTTTTAAAAGTAACACAATAGTTACTTTTTAAGTAATTAATTACTTTTAGAATATTGTAACTCAGTAACTACTAACTCAGTTGCAGTGTTGGACAAGTAACTTGTCCAACACTGCTGACATGTGACAGAGAAAAGCATCAGTGCTGTCGGTTCCAGCCTCACTTTATAGTTTGCTTTTATTTCTCTGGATTATGCAGGGAGCCTGGCTCAGCAGCTGCTGTCATGTTGTAACTGTGTTTCTGTGACTGTACTGTGAAAACTCTGTAACGGTGTGTTCACACCGAACGCGATAGACGCGAACAAAAATGCGCGAGACGCCCCTAATTTGACTCGTGCACATTCGCACCTCGACGCGTGTCCAATCAATCGCGCGTAAAAATATGCAATTTTGACGCACGTGACCGGAAATGTGGGAGGAAGTTGTGCCAGACAGTAGTGATGGGATTTCCGGCTCTTTTTAGAGAACCGGCTCTGTCGGCTCCAAACCGGCTCATCAGGTTGTTTTTTTTGCTTTAATTGATTTATTATTAACAATAATATAAAATTATGCACAAAAGGATTTACTAATGTAAAAAAAGTGGTTTTATTTATGTATGTTTATATATAAATATATGCGGTGGTCCCTAGAGACACGTACAAACTCCAAAACACATTTCTAGAGTTAACTGAATTTCCAAAACAGAGCTACCTAGATCACTTAAATTACACAATTGAAAGCATATGTGTATGGTTTGTGTATTTATAGAGAAGCACTGATATATATTCAAATAATTAAAAAAAAATGTTCATTTACCTGTTACTACCACACACCAAATACGGTTGTTGGTACTTGCTGGCTTGTGTAGCCACTAGGTAACAAAAGCTCAACACTGCGCCTAGCATTCTGGAGCCCTTCTGTTGTCTTTTGTACATATTTTGGAGTTTTTGCATGTTTTGGAGTTTTTACGTGTTTTGAAGTTTGTACGTGCTTTGTCTCTAGGGGCCACCGTAAATATACTTTTATTTATTCACTCCACATAAAATGTCATAAATAAATCATATAATACAAAAACCAACTAGTCACAGTTCAACTTTTAACTATTTAAATTTTCAATGTTTTCCTTTTAAACAAATTTAAAATGAAACACAAAACACTTCAAACCACAACACAATTAAATATAAATTAAAATCTGAAAACAAAAAGAAGATGCATATTCTCTGTCATATGGGCCTGCATGAATAAACTTTCTGAATCCTTTATCATCTGCAACTGAAAATAGTTGTGGATGATTACTATACCTTTGTAATGTGACGTTGTTGTCCCTGGCTCTTTCTCTCTCTCTCTCTCCCTCCCGCTCTGTTCCTGTGATAATGCGAGTGTAACTAACGCCCCTCCCCCCTCCTCCCAGCGCAAAGCACAAGGCTCGCCAGCACAGGCAAGCCATTAGCGCCAAATATCGCCACTTTTCTAACCCGTTTGGTTAAGAAATGGCGTAAAAAAAAACTCCGTTTGTCCTGACAGAACGCCATTTTTTCCGCCACTCACATGGCACCTTGAACGCACCATCCGAGTGGCGGAAAAAACGGCGTTTTTATTTGTCTTTGAACGCCGCTTTTTACGTCACTCGGGAGAAAACGCCTTTCAAAGATGCATAAAAACGGCGTTTTTTAACGGCGTTCTGTGTCAGCTGTAACGGCATTTAAGATGGCGTTTTATTGAGGCTGTGTCCGAATTCAGTGTAAAAAAAAAACAGTTTTATTGAAATTATGCAGGGAACTCCTCATGGTTCCCTTATCCAATTACTTCTAACTCATTTCACCCAATCAAAGAAGAAGAAGTGCAGACCACGCTAATTCATCACAGATTCACCTTGCTGCTAAGTGATTGCCTATTCGGTTCCAGTGCTTGTTACCCACTATGTAGGGTTGCCAACTCCCTGAAAAATAAATAAGGGACACCTGGTGGCCAGGGCCGGGCAACCCAGTTGTCTTCACCCTTCCCAGTGTGGTGAATTTTGTAGCGCTTTTTTTGTGTGTGAAATTATTTTTTTAACCATTTGATTTGAATTTGATTTAAGTACATGCATATTCTTTGTGATATGAACACATGGGAAACAAATGATCATTTAGCCATTTAATTTTAGCTCAAACTGACAACATTAACACAATAAAACAGATCTCTTTCTTAAACAGAAGCCTGTCATGCTTAACTTTTGAGAATATAAGTAAATCTTTCTTTAAAAGAACTCTGTCCTGCTTAACTTAAAATTATATAAATTAATAGAAAACAATAGAATGAAAAACATTCTTGTAACAGTGCACATATAGTGCTTTTAGTACAATTGGCTTCAGCTGAGGTATTATTTCAGCTTTTCTAATGCTAATCAGCTGCTCCCGTTTGTAAACCTGCTTGTTCCCATGATTACGCATCATAACTCATCATCATTATTCATCTATGTATTACTTTTATGTATTAGTCATCTATTTGTTGTAATCATCTATCCTTGCAGTTGTTTATTACACAAAATAAATGATATTATCACACTTCTGGCCACATAGTGCTGATATTCACTGCACATGCCCATATTAACCTTAACCAGAGGGTTTAAAAAAACAAACCAGTGTTTACATACCATATCTGCTTCTGCCGTGGCCTGGTGGACAAAAAAAAATTGGTTAAGGGTTCCCCGAGCTTTCACGCCCCTCATGTTCTTCATGTGCCCACCATTAGAAGCATGCCCATGGAAAAAGTGCGCCAGCACACAGTGCAGTGTGCTTTATAGGTGTTATCGTGCACTTTTCCAGCCAGGTGTTTTCCTTTTCCCATTCCTCCCTGTACTTTTGCAGCCTTTTTTCTTGCTGGTCTAATGCTGGGCTCACACTGTGTGATTTTTGGCCCATTTTGAGTCGTGCGACCGATTTGGTGATCGGCCCGATTTTGGCCTTCATCCTGCAGTATACGTGGGGTAACGAGAAGCGATTAACACCTCACGACCAGCTCCCGATCATCAATCACTCGTGAGGGTGTCACTCACACTCACACTGCTCACGCACAAACACGTAAACGTCGGTGAAAAAGACGGAGCAGCACGGCTGTGCAGCGTGTGATCTGGACACAAGCGATGGAGGCACAACTTGTAGAACTTTGGAAAGCTCATCCGAGCCTTTTCGATGTGGCCTCACAAAATTATCACGACCACAACAACCGTGAAAATAGTTGGATTTACACTGCTGCTCAATCACAGCTGCTTGATCAATGTTTTTCATTAGCAATTTAGCAAAGTTGATGGTGGTGGTGTGCGTGTCTGTGTGAGTGAGAGACAGAGAGGGAGAGTGAGCGGCAGATTTTCTGTTATAACCTTCATTTTATGGACGCACAGTGTGAGCACTCAGGTCGCATCAGAGCATCGGGCCGTATAGTGTGAGACCCTGCATCGTGACCTATGAACTTATAACCCCTGCGAGTCAATCGTGCAGTTTGGAAATCGCACAGTGTATGTCCAGCTTTAGGTGTACTGTCGTCCGAGACTTGCACCACAGTGTCGGCGTTTGTTTCCCTGTTGGCCATGCTTCTTGTTGTGGTCATCTGTTGTCTTCCGGTATTTTCTCCGTAAGCGACCTTTCCTCGACCAACGAGATAAGCGGTAATCTGAATGGTCATACTCGAATTGTCATAAGTGTGCTGTCAGCTCATTGGTCACAAAGCAGGAGAGGGGCAGATAGTGCAACCCTGGGCACACCGCTGTGAAAGAATAACTCTGCAGCAGATACATTGGGCTGCTAGCCGTTAGCGTGTGTTGAGCATCCTGTGACTTTCTCCACTCTGGTCAGCAGACTGCAAACGCAATCTCCGAGAGCCCTTTTTTAATATCAGGAATGTTTTAATCACACATCAGTGGACTCGACACGGCCCACCTTCACCCAGTATGTGACCTGCCCCGCACAGATGGTTGGAGGAAAGCAGGGAGGCTCTTAAAGATTCTTTTGATTCTATTGTGGGGGAGGACATTGACAGCGTTGTGACATGTGTTGCGGGCTACATTAACTTCTGTGTGGATAACACCAGACCCACCTGTGCGGTGTTTCCTACTATAACAGAGTGTTTTATTCTTGTTGTATAGTATTGTATTATATTTACCTGAGCCTATTGTGTTTATCCTAATGTTTACTGCTGTTAAACTTGTACTTTTTGCCATGACCTAAAACTCTCTAACGTGCGGGACTAATAAAGGCTTATCTTATTGTTTATTCTGTCCTGTTTTGGTTTATGAGTAATGTAGGTGAATGAGCTGATACTTAATTTAAAATACTGCGCACATAAATCATATATATCATAAACTAAACTTGTGTAAACGTTACAGCAGCTGATAATGATAAACAACTATGAAACATTTACAGTAAAGAATTAGATGAAGAAAAAACGGTATAGTAGGTCTTGAAGTGGCTCAGTACAGTGCAGTGGACATAAAGTGGTTTCGTGTGTGTTTGGTGTTGTGACAGTACACAGCTGAAAAAAAGGTGTTAACATTAGAGAGCAGATCACTTTTACCCACACAGACTTTGTACAAACCCAGTTCTGAAAATACTGGTCTCCTGTGTAAAATGTGAAAAGAGAGAGAGAGAGAGAGAGAAGAAAGCAGTGATTTGCAAATCTCAAAGCCATTATTTATTGACAGTGTAACATAGAAAATATGTCATATGTTTAAACCTAGAATATGTCGTTAACACTAACTCCGTTTGAATTTGATGTCAGTAATATGTTTCAAAACAGTTGGTATGGGGCGAGAAAAGGCTGGAAAAATAAGTGGTTCTAAAAAGAAACAGCTGGAGGGACATTTTAAAAGTAATTAGGTTACTTGGCAACAGGTCAGTAACATGATTCGATATTAAAAGAACATTTTAGAGAAGCAGAGATGATCTGAAAGAAATGTGGGCAGAGGTTGGTCAATCTGCAAAAAACTCCATTAACAAATTGTGCCAAAATTTCAGAATAATGTTTCTCAGGGTTAAGTTGTGAAGACTTGAAATATTGCATCCTCTGGAGGTATCAAAATATATTTTATCAAAAGATTCAGTGACTGGAGAAATCTCTTTGCAGAAACAATGACGCAAAGCCATGATGTCAGTGATCTTCAAACGCTCATAGGGAAGTTATCATCATGGAGCATTAAACAGACACGATTCTGTCATGGAAATCAGTGCATTTCCTGTATCCTTTGGGGCAACAGACCTGAGTCACACTTTTAGAGAAGTACCTGGTGAGGTGGATTGAGAGGAATATCCATGATGCATGGCAGGTTGTTCACTCACTTCCTCTCCACCACAGCTTCTGAAGCACAGCCAATCACAGAGCTTGCTCTCCTGATCCAAGAAGAACACATCAAAGTGCACTGCACTCACCTGAACTGGGAGAACATCTGTCATTAACAGTTTGGTGCATAAGCTTGCTCACAAAAAACAGCCTGCCCATCCACTGTTTGTGTACAGCCTCACTTTTGATCTTCCAGCAAATGTATATGTGGGTGTCCAGGTATTTGTACTCTTCCAACACATCATATCAGCGAGTTCAGTATCTTATACTTTTGTCAAGATAATGCACACTGCAGCCAATTTGTATCTATAGTTATCAGAAAGAAGCCATAACCAAGTTACATGGATTCTTTTTTTTATAACTTCATGTCATACAGGTAAACTAGTTATGCTATGTGCAACGCTGTCATGTTTCACTCTCTGCTTTTATGTTTCAAATTCATGTAAGACTTCCAGAGTACTCTGATGACACTGACAAGGACATCTCCAGTTTACATGGGAAACAATTATTTCATCTTCTTGAGATTATTTATTTACATCATTTTTCAAAAAACTTACATACAGGTGGGATTCAAAACTGCATATCTATTTTTTAATGCATGTTGAAAGGGCAAAAATATTCCTGAGATACTGTTAACATTATTAAATTTGAAGGCTGTTATACAGTGTTATTAATTTAGACTGAACAAAAAAGGATTTTGATCAAAGTTAATGTCTCCACTTGTTTAAAAAAAAGCATTCTGTCATTTATTTGCTTTTATTATTTATTTATATGCCCTCCTCAGACAATCTGTGCACTGCGTGGGTGATTGGTGGCTCCCTGCATACTAAGGGCTGCACACAGGGACATGACCGTTGTGTCTGAATTCAGAGGAAGGATGCTTCAATGCCATATTTGGAGGCAATGACGTAAACGGCGACGCGACGAAGGCTGTCCGAATTCAAAGGCTGTATCCCAATTCAGGTGTCGTGTCCAAATTCATGGGCTGCATCCTCCTTTGTAGACCGATTACTTCACAGCGATGCGCCGAAGGCTGTCCAAATTCGTAGACTCCACCGAATGCAGCCGACAAATGCGTCCTCCTTTTCCCTGAATTTGAAGGATGGGTCGGGTGTGTCCTTCGTGGCCCACCATATCCCAGAATTCATAGCGCGGCCCAGCCAAACTCCAGTTTCCAACAATGGCGGCCGCTACTAAGTTTTAAAATTACTCTTATTAATCTTTCTGAGTCACAAAATAAACTTTTTAACATATTTTCAGGCGAGAATGTAGCTGTGTAAACATCAAATATCTGCTTGTTTTATCAAGATATCACATATTTGCAAAAGTGCTTCGACGTCTTCGGAGACGTCTGTTACCCACCAGCTCGATAGCTAGCCGGGAGCTCGAGGGTCACTGAAGCCGCCGAGAACGGCAAACTCCCGGCACATCATTTTCAGATCACCGCAGACTTTCGCTACTCAGGTTAAACGTAATATATAAGTCACTTAGACAACCGAAAATGTTATTGTTTGGCTTTTTCAGTGTTTTGTTTGTTCGTGAGTAAATCGGTTTGGCTGAGCTTAAAGTTGTTAGATTAGATTAGATAAAATAAAACTTTATTAATCCCCCGGGTGGGTTCCTCCTTGGTTTTCACAAAGCTGACTAAACGTCAAACAGAAAACTGATTAAAAAGAAGTGTGAGACGGTCCAGAATTTACGCCAGTATCCTGTTATATTTTAGATAGCAAGGAGCAGACGGCCGAGTTTATTAAACTCCACAGAGACAGCGGTGACGCTGATCAGAAGGCTAGACTGTCCCATTTCACAGCCGTTTACTTCCGGCCTACCTGACCTCCTGAGGTATGGAACGCCAGGACTGCCATAATGAATTAATTAAATACACCATTAAATAATTAATTAAATGTGTCAATAATTAATTAAAATTGGAATTAATTAATTAAATAAATAGTTATGACACATTTAATTAATTAATTATTGACACATTTAATTAATTATTTATGTATTTCACATTTTAATTAATTATTGACACATTTAATTAATTGATTATTGACACATTTAATTAATTATTTATGTATTTCACATTTTAATTAATTATTGACACATTTAATTAATTAATTATTGACACATTTAATTAATTATTTATGTATTTCACATTTTAATTAATTATTGACACATTTAATTAATTATTTATGTATTTCACATTTTAATTAATTATTGACACATTTAATTAATTATTTAATTAAATATTTATTTATTTCATTTTGGCAGTCCTGGCGCCTGGCTCTCACCATGAATTAATTTTATCTGTCAGCCTCACCCATCAAACTCAGGGGGCGGGGTTAACGCTGATCGAGTCAAAACCATTGCTTTGGCCTGGTGGCCATTGTTTTTAGCACACAGCAACCGGCATGTGGGAACTAACAGAACTGAACTTTGAAAAACCCTGTGAAAAACCCTGTTTGTGTGTCACCAAATACCGTTTTAATATTTTTTTAGCCGAGAATGTAGTGGTTTAATCTTCATATGTCTGGTCGGTTTGTCAAGATACAGCCTCTTTGCAAAAGTGCTTCGATGATTTCGGAGATGTCTGCCCAGTCTCATGGCAAAGCGTGGGATAGATCCGCTCGCCTCGCACGCAATCGAGCTGTTATTACCACCGACAAAGCGCAGGCCCCGGTACACAGCTGTAATAGCCCCCGCTGACACTGACTTCTTTTACTGAGGTTATATATATCGGGGTGTTATTTCCTGATGTTCATATGTGTTCTACATGTTTCAGTCGCCAATTCTGAATTATAACTAACATTAAAAACATGTTTAAGGAGGAGAGAGAGCAAATAAATTCGATTAACAGCTGATCTTTGGGTTTTTGTTCAGTAATTAGCGTGACCTGTGTATAATCGCAGAAGAGAGAAAACGTTGGTGTTTCCGTCATGTAGTAACTGCTGGCTTTAACTGTACAAAGGTTGTTCGACACTATGAAACACATACAGACTTCATGATGTTCGGCTAATATTTTTATCATGAATATTAATCATGGGTTGGTATACCACGGAGCGAGGTCAGCATATCCACGATATCTTCAGCTCTCTGAGTTAACCCAGAGTTTCACAGCTGACTATCTAACTGTCATCTACGAATATGTCACGGGTCATATCAATATGATTTTACAGAAAAGCATCCTTAATACTGCCAACTATTCCAGAGACGTGAAAATCTACAGCATAAAGAACACAAAATTATAGCAGTCTAATGCAACACTGTAACAGAGATGAACCGTCAGTTTGTCGCAGATCAAAGTGGAATGAAAGTGATTGGTTGAACAGGTGTTCATGATCTGTGTTATCTGCATTTTCATCAGTGTAAGAGACTCAGCAGCAGATTAGACTAACAGTTATACATTTAATAAATCACCAAATGAATCCACGATCGAACCTGTTCCGACAGTTTGAGTTTGTATTCCCTCAGCTGCAGACTCGCTGCTGTTTAAATGTTTGAGAGGAAGATTAGATATAAAGCAAACACTCAGTCTGCGTTCACATTTAATATGAGGCCAGCACGTATAGTGGCTGTGTCCTGTTTTAAGATCATACATGTAAAATTGTTGTCTGACCTCCGTCGATCCAGCCGCTCAGAGTCCGTGGTTACCATGGTTACTGCATAAGCAGCTGTAATGTAAACAATACGCAGCATAGGTGTTTATGTTTTTCATTGCAAAAGAACTGTCTGAATGGTTAACTGACGTTAACTTGGATAAATTATAGTTAAGGAGTATCACAGATAACGCCCATGTGAGCTGCTGAAATCAGTAGGCTATTACTGAAATACACGTGCTATATCATAAACTACGATATAAATAGGGAGGTCCTACTAACATGTTTAGTTTTAAAGGACACCTTCCTGCCTTTAGTCTCATCCAGAAGTAACATCCAGAAGTCTGCACGATGTGTTTCACAGTTTGTAACAAGCCTTTGACAGTTAAACATAACATGACCGAAAAAAAAAAAAAAAAAAGAGACAGAGAGAGAGAAATCACGCAAATTATATGCTAACCTCATTTATTTTTAGTTAAGTAAACTCTAAAAATTCTAACAGACAGCTGGTGCTTAGAATACAGTTGAATAACTATTAAAAAACAGATGATATAATATTTCTGTCCAGGTTGCAGTCTTCATCTTGAACATGCTGTTGCAAACTCTGCTCCTCTCGGTGGAAATGCGCCTTCTCTTTCCTCTTTGTATAAAAACATTTTAAAATTCAGTTTAATCTCAAAATTCACTGTTAAATCCAAAACACACCAGATAAAGAAAAGCGAATAGTTCAGTCTAACACATGTGCCAGTGAACCATTAAACGTCTGTAAAACTCTGCAGTTATGAAACGTAACTTTAACCTCAGCCAAACTGATTTGCTCAGTTGTAAATAAAACAGTGAAGTAAACGTGACCCGACAGACAAAACCTGAGTGAATTAAGTCCAGCGTTTAACCACTGAGAGCTAAAACTCAGGTGAGGTTTCAAAGCTGTGTGCAGTGATTGGACATCAGCCGCTGATGAAGCTGGTTCGCCTTTAAAGTGCTCTGTAAGGAAACAAGCTCCAGCAGCTCTGCGCTCGGGAGAAATACTATATTTACTTATCTTGTGCAGAAAAATGCGCTGACATTGCGTTATATCAAGCACCGGCTGCCCAGTTAAACTGTGACTATCACCAGGTAACGTGGGCGTGTTTCTTGAATTAGCAGCAGGTGTTAAACAGCTGACAGGTGAGGAGGAGGATGCATGCAGGTAAACTGAGGGTCTGTTGAGCTGATCGCTGGTGTCCTGAGAAACATGTCAGCTCGTTCTTTATGTTACAGAAGCACAGAGACACAAGACCAGGCGGAAAGAGACGATCGTTCGGTGAAAATGAGAATCTGCGAATGCAACATGTGGAACACGGAGAGTGGAATATGTAAACAAACCGGTTAACGTAACCCCCTCGGTGCACTCTGCATGCTGACTGTTAGCAGAGCAGTGAAATCTCTGAAAACATCTGAGCACTTTTGCAAACATGTTCTATGTTGACAACCTGACCAGACATGTGAAGACTACGGCGCGACATTCGCGGCTAAAACACTGTTAAAAGTGTAGTTGGTGACAGAAAACGGGTATTTTAAAACTACACCACCACCATTGCTGCCTGTGATTTGAAATGCATTCTGGGATACCTGGCTGCCTCAAGTCTACAGAAGCAATCGATTATCTAAGATCGACCTGTTTTGACTTACTTTGCACGGCAACCAATCAAATGTTAGAGAAGCTGCATGGGCAGCGTTAACCCCGCCCTCTGGGTTTGATGGGTGAGGCTGACAGATAAAATTAATTCATGGTGAGAGCCAGGCGCCAGGACTGCCAAAATGAAATAAATAAATATATCATTAAATAATTAATTAAATGTGTCAATAATTAATTAAAATGTGAAATACATAAATAATTAATTAAATGTGTCAATAATTAATTAATTAAATGTGTCATAACTATTTATTTAATTAATTAATTCCAATTTTAATTAATTATTGCCACATTTAATTAATTATTTAATGGTGTATTTAATTAATTCATTATGGCAGTCCTGGCGTTCCATACAATAGCAGCCCCTCTCGCTCAGTTTTTGCATTTGCGCTCGCTCGCAATGTGTTGCTCGCACTCACAACATTTCTGCCTGTGCGCGCTCAACTCTTTGTGTACGCCGTTATATTTGTGCCACAAAACCAGCTAATCACAGACTTGGATGCAAAAAAATCTGATTGGCTGTTCTGGTCTCCAATCAGCTCGAAATGACAAAATGCAATATCCCAGAATCCATTTCGTCCAAAACTCAAACGAGGCAGTGGCGGAGGAACACAGAGTGGCGGAGTTTGAAATATTACTCTTTCTGGGTCACAAAATAAACTTTTAAGATATTTTCATGCGTGAATAATGCTGTGTAAACTTCAAATACCTGCTCGATTCATCAAGACATCACATATTTGCATAAGTGCTCTAACGTTTTCGGAGAAGCCTGTTACCCACCAGCTGACCGGGTGGTCACTCGGGTTAAACATAATATATAAGGCTGAACTGACAAAAAAATCGTCCGACTACACCACCAGGTATTATAGGAAAAACCATAAAGCCTTTGAACTAAAACAAACGCTGTTGTGACAGTGATGTAAACTGTCTTGTTGGTATATATGCATGATTTGTATCACCTTCATGTTTCCCTCTCACCACATATCCAAACCGATATCATGACCAGCAGCTTTACAGCTGTGGCTCCAGCAAACATCAGCTGATACTAGAAATTAATTTTAAATAAATTCTAACAACAGCTGATCAAGCTTGAATGTGCTGCTGTTGTTTAGCGCAGCATCCGCTGGTTTCCTGTTTCTGGCGCAAAGTGGGCGATAAACAAACAAGAGAGAAAAGCCGATCAGCTGATCATTGATCAGTTTCATGATTGAAGTAGCAACAGGAGAGGGAGGGGAGAGAGAATGAGAGAAGAAGAGGCAGCTGTGCAGCATAAAGACAGAATAACTCCAGCTTTGTGTCTTTTTTTCATTCTAGCTGAAGTACTGAAGTACTGAAGAATCGCGTTCCTTTTCCCCTCAATACGGATGTATTGTAATTGGTCCAGTCCAGAGTTGATCATGACCAATTGGCTAATCCACCACCTTTCATTGTTTATACCGTTACCAAAACAAACAAACATAAAAATGAAAAATCATCATCGAACGTTGATGCGTTGCTCCTCAGCAGCTCTAGTGGAACTTTTGTTTCACGTCTGGGTTGAGTGCACTGTAAGACAGTTGGAAAGAGTAACAGTAAAAAAACAGTAAAAGAAGATTTTTAAACATAAGGTTGTTAACAAACTACATTAATAAGCTAAATGGACCAAAGGTTATCCAATCAAATCAGTGTTTGTGGAGCATCAAATATCACTGCAACAACAATCAGCATGTTGCACATGAACACAGTCAGTAACAGTCAGCTTGCATGGCTAAAATTAACTGCTAATGAAGGAACAGCTAGCGTGTGTCGTCAGTAACTGGGCAATGCTTGCTATGCTATATATACTGATGCTATGCTAGTGCGTTAACAGTTCCTAATCCATCATTTAGAGCAGGGCCGTCACACTGACTTTACATGTCAGACCACATTCAGTAATTATAATTATAAATAATATGATTATTGGCTGCAGCACGGTGGCACGGTGGTTAGCACTGTTGCCGCACAGCAAGAAGGTCCTGAGTTCAATTCCACCATCAGGCCGGGGTCTTTCTGTGTGGAGTTTGCATGTTCTCCCCGTGTTTGCGTGGGTTCTCTCCGGGTACTCCGGCTTCCTCCCACCGTCCAAAGACATGCAGTTTGTGGGGATAGGTTAATTGGATAATCCAAATTGCCACTAGGTGTGAATGTGAGTGCGAATGGTTGTCTGTCCCTGTATGTTAGCCCTGCGACAGACTGGCGACCTGTCAAGGGTGTACCCCGCCTCTCGCCCTATGAAAGCTGGGATAGGCTCCAGCGCCCCCCGCGACCCTGAAAAGGATAAGCGGAAGCGAATGGATGGATGGATGGATGATTATAATTATAATTATAAATGGCTTAAAGCCACATTCAGCCTGTGAGACTCACTCGGACTATGAGCTGTAGCTCTGTGCTACATGCTCACATTTCTGCATCTCTGCTATTCAAACACACTTTATATTAACTTTATTCAACTCTGAACTCTAAATTTAGTCTTTATAACAGAAGCTAATTTTATTCAGTGTTTTCATAAAAGCCTTATTTTTATGTATTTACATCTACCAGGGAGAACACATGAGGTTAAAGGACAAGTTTGAAACCTTTTGTCTCTACAGTGGAGAACAGCTGAAAATAAAAACAGGTATCACTAACTTTATAAACTCTGCACTCAGCTTTGTGTCTCCAACATCACTGAAATGCAGACAGATGCTTATTTTAAATTTTTAATGCTTTCTTAACTTTTTCTCGACACTGTATTTAAATCTGCTCCCGTCTCTCTGTGTACCTGGCCTGTACCATTACACTTGCTGTCCTTCTTTAACATAACGGTGTGACCCAGTCTGTCCTTGCATGTGATTGGCTGCATGGTCCCACCTCTGTCTGCATGGAGACCAGCAGGGCTGAAGATTCAGCTCCACATTAATCATTAATAATAACTGACATATGAACGTGTATCAGGGCCTGATGTGGCCCGCTGGCCGTATGTTGGACACCCCTGCTTTAGCTGCTAAGTCATGGCTGAACGGGTACAAACAGAGTCATGCTCACACTTGTTTCTCACTACTCTCTGTGAAAAAAGAAAGAAAACAAACCCACTCATGATCTTCAGAGTGTGTGTGTGTGTGTGTGTGTGTGTGTGTGTGTGTGTGTGTGTGTGTGTGTGTGCACTGCTCTCAGGGCCTCCACAGCCTCCTGCAGGAGGTGGAGGTGCTGTCCATCATGAAGACAAATAAAGCTTTAGAATTGAGCCAACAGGCCATGAGCTGACTGTGCTCTGAAACAACGTGCTATCATGACGATGTAAACACTTGATCATTATTATAATGATGATGTTTTTAATAAACCAATTATAAATATTTTCGGTCCCTGTGTTTAAATCCTTTGTTCCTTTGTTTTTACTCAACGAGCCAATTATCCTGTACCTCTCATACCAATCCCAAAAAACAGAAAAAACACACTTCTGTATCTTCTGAGTGAAGATGACTCTGTTGCCATGGTGAATTCATGTTTTAGTGGATGCAGCGATGCAGTAAGCCCACTTGTCCCACTGATGTTATGTTTTTTTCTAACTTTCTCATAATTCCTCCAACCCTGAATTTATTTGTTAATTAAAGGAGCAGCAAAATAGTAACAAACACATGAAGGCTGTGTATGAAGAGACTTTCATGTCACTGAGTGAGGAAGTAAGTTTGAAGCTTAAATGAGCTGTGGGCCACTGTCGTCTCATTGGAGGCCACGTTAATGTTCAAGAAGTACAAAACAAACACAAAACCAAGAAAAACAGCCACAAATATTTCAGAAAATGTTGCGTTTTGTTTGTTTTTTTCAATTTCAAATATTGTATAACAAAAAAAACTGCAAACTTTCTCTCCTCCCTCTAAACTGACTCCTTTCATTGAACTACATAATAAACACATTGGTCCTCTGTTTCGTGGCAGCACCTCTGCTATCATTATGTTTGTATTTAACAACCAATCAACACCCATTTTAACGCAGCCAATCCCTCATGTACAGTGGCTTGCAAAAGTATTCGGCCCCCTTGAACTTTTCCACATTTTGTCACATTACAGCCACAAACATGAATCAATTTTATTGGAATTCCAGGTGAAAGACCAATACAAAGTGGTGTACACGTGAGAAGTGGTACGAAAATCATACATGATTCCAAACATTTTTTACAAATAAATAACTGCAAAGTGGGGTGTGCGTAATTATTCTGCCCCCTGAGTCAATACTTTGTAGAACCACCTTTTGCTGCAATTACAGCTGCCAGTCTTTTAGGGTATGTCTCTACCAGCTTTGCACATCTACAGACTTCCTTGCCCATTCTTCTTTGCAAAACAGCTCCACAACTGCTCTGTGACAGCCTCAGAGGTTGTCCAAGAGAATATTGGGAGCAACAACACCATGAAGTCCAAAGAACACACCAGACAGGTCAGGGATAAAGTTATTGAGAAATTTAAAGCAGGCTTAGGCTACAAAAAGACTCCCCAAACCTTGAACATCCCACGGAGCACTGTTCAAGCGGTCATTCAGAAATGGAAGGAGTATGGCACAACTGTAAACCTACCAAGACAAGGCCGTCCACCTAAACTCACAGGCCGAACAAGGAGAGCGCTGATCAGAAATGCAGCCAAGAGGCCCATGGTGACTCTGGACGAGCTGCAGAGATCTACAGCTCAGGTGGGGGAATCTGTCCATAGGACAACTATTAGTCGTGCACTGCACAAAGTTGGCCTTTATGGAAGAGTGGCAAGAAGAAAGCCATTGTTAACAGGAAACCATAAGAAGTCCCGTTTGCAGTTTGCCACAAGCCATGTGGGGACACAGCAAACATGTGGAAGAAGGTGCTCTGGTCAGATGAGACCAAATGGAACTTTTGGCCAAAATGCAAAACGCTATGTGTGGCAGAAAACTAACACTGCACATCACTCTGAACACACCATCCCCACTGTCAAATATGGTGGTGGCAGCATCATCCTCTGGGGGTGCTTCTCTTCAGCAGGGACAGGGAAGCTGGTCAGAGTTGATGAGAAGATGGATGGAGCCAAATACAGGGCAATCTTGGAAGAAACCCTCTTGGAGTCTGCAAAAGACTTGAGACTGGGGCGGAGGTTCACCTTCCAGCAGGACAACGACCCTAAACATAAAGCCAGGGCAACAATGCAATGGTTTATAACAAAACATATCCATGTGTTAGAATGGCCCAGTCAAAGTCCAGATCTAAATCCAATCGAGAGTCTGTGGCAAGATCTGAAAACTGCTGTTCACAAACACTGTCCATCTAATCTGACTGAGCTGGAGCTGTTTTGCAAAGAAGAATGGGCAAGGATTTCAGTCTCTAGATGTGCAAAGCTGGTAGAGACATACCCTAAAAGACTGGCAGCTGTAATTGCAGCAAAAGGTGGTTCTACAAAGTATTGACTCAGGGGGCTGAATAATTACGCACACCCCACTTTGCAGTTATTTATTTGTAAAAAATGTTTGGAATCATGTATGATTTTTGTTCTACTTCTCACGTGTACACCACTTTGTATTGGTCTTTCACGTGGAATTCCAATGAAATTGATTCATGTTTGTGGCTGTAATGTGACAAAATGTGGAAAAGTTCAAGGGGGCTGAATACTTTTGCAAGCCACTGTATTGGCTGCGGGATTGGCTAAATTCCCTCCCTGGCGACGCTCCACCGAGTGGCCAGGGCGAGAACTCAATCTTTGACTCTATGGTGAAAACATATGGATTACAATGCACTGAATATGTTACTAAATGAAAGAAAGAAAGAAAATGGTTTTCCCAAAAAGGGATCTTTGAACATCAATCAGTTAAAGGTTGAGGAACAGCTGCAAAAAGAGGAAGAAAAGTTGTGGAAAAAAGGAAAAGTTAAAACTGCAGATTTACACAGCGTAGCAGGGAAAAAAATGTCTGAAAATGTAGATGGAGAAAGCAGCTTTGAAAGAAAAAAAATGTGAAAAAAAGTGAGAACGAAGGAGAGACGGAAAGGGCTGACACAGGGCCCGTGTCTCCCCTCTCCTCTCCGTATAACACAGCAAGCAACACATCATTTTCCTGTTCATACACCTCTACCTTCTTTTTGTGCTTATGCCCCACTACAGAAAGCAAAGCTGACCTGGACTCCTGCTCTCCCCTCTCCCCTCTTCGACGTGACCCTGACCCACCACTGCTGCAGCTGGACCCACTACATGAACCTGAAAGCGCCAACAGAGCTGCAGGAGAGAGACCTCACCCAGCGGAGATGGAGGGCACTAAACCCAAGGCCTCCTCTCACTACACAGAAGGAGATCACCAGACAGGCCTCAGCTGACAGAGCTGCAACGTCATACCCAAAAGAGAGGCAGAGCGACAGAATGCTGACCTCTACAACGCTGCATCAACACTGTACAAGGCCGTGGCAAACCAGCACGGAGGATCGGGCAGCAGAGGAAAAGGGTGTGGCAGAGGCAGAAGGCACAATCGAGGTTAAAAGCCACTTCAAAACGGACAAAACACAGACCAACACATGTGTTTCACCTGTGGCCAGAATAGACACTGGACCAAGGACTGCCCCAATTGGGGTCAGAACCAGGGTGGACAGTGCAGTGACCAGCAGCAGCAGTGGCTGCAAGCAGACTGAGAGGAGGAGGGCGGGACCCCAGGGGACGCTTCAGGCTGTGGTTTGCCCAAGACACCAGAACAGGGAAGTGATGCACACACACACACACTCTGTTGCAAAAAGCAACTGAACATTTAGAGCGCATTTCATGCCATCCACAGGGCACATATGTACATTTAACAAAGTCTATAAATCTCTGCCTATGTATACAGTGTCTGTGTGTGGTGAGAAGGTGGAATTTCTTGTGGACTCAGGAGCCACACACTCCGTGTTACGCTCTGACTCCCTGAAATTGTAGCCTAAACTAGGAGGATGGTACACTCACTCTGTCTCAGCAACAGGGCATGTTCAAAGGGAGGATTTCACCATTCCCCTGTCCTGCAGGGCCAAATGTTTAAACATGCTTTCCTATGGTCAGACTTGTGTCCAGTAAACTTACTGGCCAGGGATGTGTAAATTAAACATAAATTAGATTTCCTGTCACGATAGGATCATAATCACACTGTCAGAATGTGACTATGCAATGGTGAAATACAGCCCTGTAACCCCGCCGTCGTGTATGAATGAAAGCTGGGGGCAGGGTCGCTCACTGAAAGTTGTTTTTTGGGGTTTTTTTTACAAACAGCACGTGACTGCATGCCTCCAGGTGCCTGTTTTGGCTGCTGACAGCAGGCACGTGCAGAGGAGGGGGCGGAAGGGGCTTGAGCACCCGCCCCTTTCCTGATGGGTGCCCAAAGTGCCCTTTTGTTGAGGCAAATCTTTTTTTAATTTTTAATTATTAGTTTTTTTTTATGTGTGTGTGCGTGTGGAGTCCTGTCTGTGCCCGTCAACAATAATATTTAACTATTAATCACAGTTTTGCTAAATAAAAGGATCGGGCTTGCATCAGTCACATGATCACCATTAACCAATGATCGCCCTTGACGGCAGAACGCGCTGGTTACGAGCCGGGAACGAGCTGACAAAGGAGCACGCGCATTTGAGAAACACAAATTAACTCAGAGACAGACTGATGCGACAAAACCAATAAGTAGGTGTACAGCGTACACTGTAATCTAAAGCACACAGGCGTATTAGCTTATTACGTACACGTTGGTAAGTTGTCTTGTGGCAACTGATGAACTGAAACAAACGAGCGTGCTGTGTGTGTAACAGCGCGACAAACATTACCTGTCCTTTTATTAACTGCACAAGTAGTGCTGGTCATAGCTGCTGGCTCACTGGGTAAGGCTGTCATGGGTCTGTAGCTCTGTCCACCGTTTTAGGAACATATTTAGTTTTAAAGTAAGTTACAGGGCTTTTCCTGCCTTTCTGTGGGGATTATATTTCACTAAAAACGATCTAATATGCATGTCCACATAATTATGCATTATTATAATTATAATATTTTAAAAAACACACTGTATTTTAAAGAACATACATTAAGAAGCAGATTATATTAGATTTATATTTTAAATAAGACAAAATGCTGATTTTACAGCAGCAAAATTATTGTAGAATAGAATAGAATAGAATAATCCTTTAATTGTCCCACAAGGGGAAATTTGGTTGTATCAGCAGCAAAAACACACATATACAAACAGAACAGGACACACAGAACAGAAGCACAATTTTTACATATTTACATCATGGACAATAGTTAGCAGAGCAGAGTACAGTACAGTTGTTTAAATTAGCGTACACATAGTGTGCAAACAGAGCAGGATACTGAAAGATGTTTAAATAGTTAAGAATATTTAGAATAATTAGAAAAGTGCAGATTGTTTATTGTACCTGTGCATTAAAAAGTAAACATGTAACATTCAATAAGTTAGTGTATATATAAGCTGAGAAAAGTAATGTGCAGTTATAACAGTAGAAGTTGTTACAGCACAGATGTAAACATCTATGATTGTTGGGAGCAGTTCTGGTTGTACAGTCTGACAGCTGCAGGGAGGAAGGACCTGCGGAAACGCTCCTTCATGCATCTAGGATGCAGCAGTCTGTCACTGTCTCTACAGTTTAAAATGTAATAAGCTTTCTGCCTGCACAGAGTGGATAGTGAAACAAATGGAATCATCATAAATACATTATTTCATATTTATTACTTTTTCCCCTCATTGCTTTATTATTGTAGCTCTAGTAATAAATAATAAGGGAAGGATTCTGGATCAGCACCATGATGGAAACTTGTGCCCACAGTATATACAGT
This sequence comes from Oreochromis aureus, assembly GCF_013358895.1. Taxonomy (NCBI): domain Eukaryota; kingdom Metazoa; phylum Chordata; class Actinopteri; order Cichliformes; family Cichlidae; genus Oreochromis; species Oreochromis aureus. The sequence goes on along the minus strand of NC_052944.1, from coordinate 100,871,307 downwards.
ATTCTGAAGAAGGTCTAAAATGTCACTGTGTGTGCATGAATGTGTGTGTTTTATGTATATGGATTTTTTAAATCATTACTCATTATATAACATTGTCCAGACATGGCTGGTAAGGACATGAGGAGGAAACAGTAGGAGCTGTGTGAGGTTACTAAAGGCAGTGGATCCCTCAGCAGCTGGATTACAAAGAGCACAGGTAACATTAACACATGTACCAGATGGTGGAGAGGTATTCCAGTATAAAAATAATAATAAGCACAACTGAAATGTTTTGCTTCTATAACATTTTTCTGCCATCATTTTATTATGGATTAAGTGTAAGAGTTGTTAGGTGTGGATAATTAAATAATAGTTTATTGCAATAGCAAGTTGTGCCTTGTTCTCAGATGTGCAGCAAGTGGAGAGTGATAGATGAAATGAGGGGATGGAAGGAGGAAGAGAGGCAAAGAGTGATTCACAGGCAGAGTTTTGTTTATTTCTCAGTTTTTTGTTGCCTTTGGTGACAGCGCTTGGAACCATATCTTTGCATTTTGTTATTATCTCATGACACTTGTTTAATCAGCTACCATCTCTCCTATGGACTTTTTAATGTCTACAGTCTCAGATCAGCACAGCCCTGCCCTCCAGCACTATCAGCAACAGGAGCAGCAGAAACACCTCAACAGCAACATTGTACCCATCAGGTAAAACATAGGCTACGTTTGCTTTGCCTTGTTGCCACCTCACAACAGTGATATAGTATGATGAGATCCCATATTAGATTCTTGATGAATGTGTGTTGTTGTTATTCAGCCTGGTTCAATGTGCCCCTTTTTAACTTTGAGCACCCGCCCCTTTAAACGTCTCTGCACGGCCCTGGCTGACAGCCTGCACTGCACTTCTCACTATGCTTCACAGGGCCCTGATGAGAGACATGAGGGGGATAGTACAGAGTTGAAAGTAATAAACTAACTTTGCAATGTTTGTTTTGGAGCTTTACATTTGCTGCGCTTGCGGAGAACATCTTAGCGTTGGGCTCATTATTACATCACTATTTATCTCAAGTTGCTGAGCTCATAATATTGAAATGAGTGACTGACATTACTTAAGATCAGTCACTATTTACAGTAATTCTGAACAAACACACAGGATGATCCATGATTTGGGCATATTAAGGGAACAATAACTTTTTTACTGATTCAGGAAAATCCATTGCACCTGACAAACTTGTGGCTGCAGTGCTGGATGGCTTATTACTCCTTTGACCTACAGTTGTTTGTAAATGTGAAGTTCATATTAACTCAAAGATTCTGTTTGTTAGGCAGTTACAGAGCAGATACGGTGGCGAAACCAGAAGTTAAGCAGACTTAACATGAAAACCATGCTAATTTAATTTCCTGGCACAGGTTTACAGGCCCGGAGTGAAGCTACTCCAGAGGAGAAGCCCTGATATTGGCTAAGAAATAATGTACTTAACCTTTTCCTCATTCTCCTAATTATGGTAAATTGCCACATGGGAAGGACCATGTGTTAAAAAGGAGGGATTCCAGGTTTACTCTAAAACTATTTGGTGATTTTTCTATGAAATAATTATAATGATATATCACCAGACTGAGACTGAGTGCTGCTCAGAAATCTTCAGAGACCCAGCAGGAAGCAGGGACCAGTCCACGCACAGCTTACAGCCCGGACAGTGGTTAAGGTCGACAGTCGTGCCGTTTGGGGTCCTGCTAGTCATTACAAGAAGATTCCAGAGCCACAGCTATAACCACAAAGGTTAAGAAAGATCCCAGCGTTAGACGCTGTCGTACACGACAAGAGTGTACGACATGCTCTGCCCTTTCATCCTACAGGTGTGATAGAGTGAGGGGTGAAAAAGCGCCCTCCTCCAACAAGGGCGTGAAAAGTTCAGTGTGTTTTTAAGTTAAGGTGGTCGTTGGTGTGACTTTTCTCATTGTTTCACATATGATATACACTTATACATGAATCTCCAAACATCACAGACACAGGAAAGGTGTATTAATTACTGAGTTTCAAACTTTTCTCTAGTGCTGATCTAATTAAAGTAACAAGTGTAAATATAGTATGTTCATTTCACAGCTACTTGACTAACAACTACTTGTGCGCACTGTGCATGGCAGCAAGACTGCTTCATAAGGTAATCCTAGTTCCTGACACATAAGAGAGCTGTGCATTAGATCCTAACTACCACAGTAAATATATCAACAACCATTTGTTAAACAGTAAGCTCCTTTGAGATATCTAAGTAGTGCTGACACATTATCTGACACCCTAAATAGGATTTTGGGGTCATTATACTTTATAAAGGGATTTTACTAGGCCTGAAACATGCTTTGGGCATGTAGAGAATGGACTTGCTCTTTCAGAGCTAAATGGATGATTGTTTTGTTTTCTCCAATGGCATCACTGATGTGGGGACAGTAAAGATATTTGTAAATCCCTTTAGGATGTTTTAAACTGTTTTAAACAAACTAATCGCCTTACAACAAAGATCAAAAAAGCACTGACTAGATAGAAAATGCTTATTTGATTTTTATTAAAATTAGTAGATAAAGCTGTTCTGTTATTTTAAACTATACACAATGTAAATGTGCTCATAACCGAGTTGGCACTCTGTATTTTGAGAGTTAAGAGCTTCATTCAGCGTTACTGTCTGGATTGATATATTGCAGGATGACGTAGAGTGCGGAGGGTTTTTTGCAGCATGCTTACACATACACACGATAATGGGTAGAGTAGACCCTGGGCCAGGAAGTCCGAACAAAATATCCTGAACTAGCGGTAGCATAATATTAAATAATCAAAGCTAGGCAGAGAGATGTTTTTTTCTTCTTTTCTGTCTCTTCCAGAGGAGGGGCAGACACGAGACAAGGTCAGGATGTGGACAGAAGAGGATTTGTAGCTGTGTGGAAACACACGGCTACTTGGGGTGTTAGCTTAGACTGACTTTGATCACTGATATCAGTTAGATGTTCTTTGTATTTATCCACAGGTTGAGTGGTATTCTTTGTCCTTGATAGCAAACATCTGGACATGGCAAGACAGAACTGCACAATGGAGTGTGTGTGATGTTTGGTGATGCGTGTGCATCTTCATCCCTAACAATACTGATGATAATGATTCTTTTACAGAAACAATCACCAAATAGGAAACACTGGATGATGGATTTTCTGATGAGGTTTCATAAACATGTGTCACACCGAATGACTTACTGATCTTATAAACAGCTTCTCATGAACAAACAAATTCATTCAACTAAAGTGTTAAAGCTCTCCTTTAGCAGACTCAGATGAAGAAGAGAGGATGGTGAGAATAAGGATGACCACTAAGTGTAAATTTCGCCTCTAACACTGTGGAATGATGCACATAGCGCACCTTTCTGAGTATGAAATGCTGAATGTTGTATAACTGGAAATCTGTGGTGTTGGCTCTCCTGCACAGTAATAAATAGCTTGATCACAGCTCTTTCTCTATTGTAGACTTATTTACAAAAATTCCACGACAGGGATGTGGAGGGGTAATTTAAGCTGTTGCTGCTCATTTTTGTAAACAAAGCAAATCAGAGTTGGAGGAATTATGGGAAAGTTAGGAAAAGCTTCTACCAGCACATCAGCGCAGCCATTAAAACAGGAATTCACCATGGCAACAGAGTCATGTTCATTATCTCAGGTCGAAAAAATGTTTTATATTTGTTACATGCATTTATTTGTGATTTATTTTGTTCTCGTGTGTGTGTGTGTGTGTGTGTGTGTGTGTGCGCGCGCACTGCTCTCAGGGCCTCCACAGCCTGCAGGAGGTGGAGGTGCTGTCCATCATGAAGACAAATAAAGCTTTAGAATTGAGCCAACAGGCCATGAGCTGACTGTGCTCTGAAACAACGTGCTATCATGACGATGTAAACACTTGATCATTATTATAATGATGATGTTCTTAATAAACCAATTATAAATATTTTCGGTCCCTGTGTTTAAATCCTTTGTTTCTCTGTTTTTTCTCAACGAGCCAATTATCCTGTACCTCTCATACCAATCCCAAAAAACAGAAAAAAACACACTTCTGTATCTTCTGAGTGAAGATGACTCTGTTGCCATGGTGAATTCATGTTTTAGTGGATGCAGCGATGCAGTAAGCCCACTTGTCCCACTGATGTTATGTTTTTTTCTAACTTTCTCATAATTCCTCCAACTCTGAATTTATTTGTTGATTAAAGGAGCAGCAAAATAGTAACAAACACATGAAGGCTGTGTATGAAGAGACTTTCATGTCACTGAGTGAGGAAGTACGCTTCAAACTTAAATGCTCCTCACCGTGCTTTGTGGAGCTCTCACACACAGTGTGTGGTGTGTGTGTGTCCACGTCCACATCACAGTGAGACACTTACTGACAAACAGCTGCTGCTGAAAACGCTGCAGTCCACAGGTCAGAGGAACAGACAGTGACACACAGACAGCTCGGCTGCAGTAACACTTTAATGCACTTTGTAAGGACACGTTCTGCAGACCTGAGGGAAATCCCAGAGATAACACTGAGTCACGCTGCACATGAGCGAATGTGTGTCAAGTGGCCAGTACTTGTGTTGTCGTTGGCACCAGGTTTGCTCACCTGCAGGGACTGTGGTTCTCTCCTTTTTACAGGAACTCTCTAATGCTTAGATGCTTTTAGTTTCTCAGTTGCTGCTGTGCACCTCCCAGCTTCAGATCCCTCCACAGGTTTTCTAGGACTCAGGTCTGGAGACTGATCCACGTCTCCGAGCCTTCTCTGAATCATTTAGATCAGGGGTCTCAAACTCACGGCCTGGAAGCCACTTGGGGCTCATATATTGACATGAAAAAATGAATGAGGGATTGGCTGTGTTAGTTCAGTGAGAGATACAAAAACTAATGTGTACACTTATGTCTGCACTTTTATTAAGTCCAAACAAAATGATGTCTGTCTGTCTGGACAGAAAGAGAGGACCAATGTGCTTGTTATGTGAATGAAAGGAGACAGTTAGTTAAGAGACAGGAAAAAAAGTCTTGTTATACAATATTTACAATGAAATAAACAAGCAAAACGCAACATTTTCTGAAATATTTGTGGCTGTTTTTCTTGGTTGTGTGTTTGTTTTGTTTTGTTTTGTACTACTTCTTGAACACTAACGTGGCCTCCAATGAGACGACAGTGGCCCACAGCTCATTTAAGCTTCAAACATACTTCCTCACTCAGTGACATGAAAGTCTCTTCATACACAGCCTTCATGTGTTTGTTACTATTTTGCTGCTCCTTTAATCAACAAATCAAATCAGGGTTGGAGGAATTATGAGAAAGTTAGAAAAAAACATAACATCAGTGGGACAAGTGGGCTTACTGCATCGGTACATCCACTAAAACATGAATTCACCATGGCAACAGAGTCATCTTCACTCAGAAGATACAGAAGTGTGTTTTTTCAGTTTTTTGGGATTGGTATGAGAGGTACAGGATAATTGGCTCGTTGAGTAAAAACAGAGGAACAAAGGATTTAAACACAGGGACCGAAAATATTTATAATTGGTTTATTAAAAACATCATCATTATAATAATGATCAAGTGTTTACATCGTCATGATAGCACGTTGTTTCAGAGCACAGTCAGCTCATGGCCTGTTGGCTCAATTCTAAAGCTTTATTTGTCCCCATGATGGACAGCACCTCCACCTCCTGCAGGAGGCTGTGGAGGCCCTGAGAGCAGTGCACACACACACACACACACACACACACACACACGTTTTATACTCATGTACGTCTTGTTTGCGATGTCATCATTTTGCTCGTTGTCGTTCATGAAGCTTCATCCTGTTTTCTGTATTTTATTTGATTGTTTATCAGACGCTGACTACAGCTCACGTGACCATCCACCATGTTTCCTCCAACCTGTAATCAGACTGGTGCTCCACCTGGTGGTGGTGATGCCTGTTTATGGTGAATCTGCTGCAGCGTTTCCAACATGACGCTGATACGGATCAGCAGAACAGATGTAACCGGTTTCTGCTTCACCCCGCTGCAACAGTTCGGCCCAAACAGACTCCTCGACTCTGCGTTGTGTTGCACAAGAGCACCTGGCTGCAGCCACTGGGGAGCGCCATATTGCAACCTCCACACGTAACTTCAGTTAAATCGACTTTGACAGCGAAAACTAAATTGTGTTTTTGTTACTATTGATGCTGCTGATAAATAAATTTGGTTCTAAGTGTTTCTTTTTTTAACACTCTGGGTTTATTAAAAAAAAATCACCATCCCTTCAGCTTGTTCGTGGCCAAAAGTGTCCATGTGTTTGTGTTTCTTTGCTACTTTTTCTGCATAAAGGTTTTTTCATAAATATGAAATAGTCATTACTTTTTACATTTTAATCCTTCGAACACCTTTTTCTAGTACAATGCACTTAGTTGAACACAACCTCAAACTCACCGTTTCATATGGAAATTACTGTACAGTGGTCCCTCGCTATAACGCGGTTCACCTTTAGCGGACTCGCTGTTTGGCTGATTTTTTTTCTTTTTCTTTTTACAGCACATTGTGTTGTGCGTTCTGGTTGCTGTAGACCATTGTCAATCAGTCTGGTGCCGTGTCTCCTGTACAGCAGCGGTTCCAAACAGGGCCACGGACCGGTACTGGTCTGTGAGTCGTTTGGTACCGGGACGCGAGAGTTGAGGCTCGGCTGTGAAGTGTATGGTTTTCAGGGTTTTTAATCGTTAAGTCAGTTTCCTTATGTCTTTTCCCGTGTTGTAGTCGTGCGTCTTATTTTGAAAGAACTATTTACGCGTTACCATAGTGACCAGAGAGCTTCAAGAAGCAGAGAGGAGGATGTTACTCTCAATGTTGTTGGCGCATTTCAGGAGTACGCTGCTAATAAAGTTACACAATTACACAGCTGAATTCACGTTTAATATTATATTTACAAAATACCACCGTTTTTGTCTTTGTCTGTATCATTTTATTTTGTTGTATTTATCCACAACACCTTAAAGGCCGGTCCGTGAAAATATTGTCTGACATTAAACTGGACCATGGTGCAAAAAAAGGTTGGAGACCGCTGCTGTGCAGTACAGAATGCGTTTAGCTTGTCGCATTTATATAAATCTTCGATCGCTAGCTGTGTGACTCTGAAGTGCTGTACTGTATGTTTGTAAGTTTTCTCCCCGACAAACACAACAATGCTGACGAAACGTTTTGCACGGTTTCATTTTATAATGGACTTATGATGGGCTGAACTTTAAGAGTGTTTAAACAAAAGAGAAAAGTGTGAAAATGTTCGTGCCTGTCTGAGGAAAGTGTATAAAGCATGTAGTGAGGGGTTTTACAGTCTTAAAACATCTATAATAATTGTAAAAAATAAAGTTGGCTACTTCATGGATTTCACCTACCGAGGGTTATTTTTAGAACGTAACTCCTGCGATTAACGAGGGAGCGCTGTATTATTAATAGTAGAGTCTGGGACATCTAATTGATTAACATCAACATTGATTATTATGCACTGTTATTTTTGTTCAAGGAAAGCAAAAACTATGAAACTCTCTCTCAGCTTGTTCGTTGCCAAAAATGGCAACTTTTGTATATGTTCACAAAATGCTATAAAATGTATATTTCTTAAAACATTTATCTGCTTTTACTGACTTGACTCTTTAAATTAGCACCAGTCCTTTTCATCAAAAAACCAAAATTGTATCTACATTCTTTTTTTTTACGCTTTAAATACCAGTTAGGTTATATATAGTGCCAGTAACTTTTCAGATAAAAGGTGATAAAGTCCTAATGGTTTCATAAATCTTCCTATTTCTTTTTTCATCTGAGCATCGGGGACAAGGCTGTCTTGCAATTGTTGAGGTCACTAGTGTGCGCCCCATTTCTTCCAGGATCACTCTTCATTTGTAGGTTTTAGTGGACTCCTAGTACTGTGAAGTGATTTTCATGGGACAAAGGCATTGTATTCCAAGATCTGGGAGATTGTAGAGATGAGCAGTTGCCATCTTTTCAGAAATATAAGTGATCTGGAAGCTGTTAGGCTTACTTACAGCAGCAGCACTTTCTGCACCTGCATAAACTCCAGGACACATTTACTAACAGTGTTTGTTGCTCTATGTGCTGCAGCTTTTAACTTTTTTTGAGAGTTCATATTTTTGCTATGGTGTCTTGTTATGAAATCTACAAGAGTAAAACAGTTTTTAGCAGGTGCTTCAAAGCTAAGTTTGACTGGGAAACTCAAAGCTCAATAATCTGTATCAACAAAAATTCACTGCAGCCTGTGTAATATTTGATGCGTCATAATTTATTTCAGTCTATCTTGCAAATACATATTTGCGTTGCAATGTCATGCACAAACACACACAACTATTAGATCTTTAAGATCAAACCTGCGTCATTCTTTTGGTCCACTGCAGTGTAGCAGTCAGGATAGAGTCCAGAGGGGTAATGCATAAAATGTATAAAAATATTATTGATTATAGGGTAATACATTAATGTTAATAGCAACTGTAAGCTTCTTACTCTGAAGTTACAAGTATAAACAATGCTGTTACATTTACACTTACATTTTTTACTATAAGTATGGAAACAAGTGAACATTTCATAATAAGTTTAACTGGAATTCTGTACACTGAAAAACAACAACAGATAAAAAACACAAACAAACAACGAGCGCCTTCATCTGTCCATTAAATGTCAAACATCGCATTGACCCGTAGTCCCTGCTTGTCAGCACATGCTTTTAAAAAGAGCTCCATGTCCTCTGCAAACTGAAAAACAAAGAGGAAGAAGTCCCTCTACACAAAAACACTGCAGATGACAGGCCAGGCAAACATCTATTGATCTGTTTGAATGCCTCCTCATCATGTGAGCCTTGAAGGTTTTTTTAAGAAGACTAAGACCACAGTGAGGGCACTTCATTTTCAAGGACTTTTCACAAGCCACAGTGTCATTTAGCACAGAGGGTAGAGCACATGAATGTTCTACTGAAGATTCAGAAAATGGTTTATATGCTGGAGACATCGAGAGGGAGATGGGGCTCCACGGAGAGTGCAGCGGGGAGCAGTCCTGAATGCTGACATGACAATAATTGCCTTGCCATATCCCCACGCTGTATGACTGTCATGTTACAGACAGGGCAGTGAAAGTGCACCGGCATATCATTTTGTCTGTAAGAGAGAAAAAAAAAGAAAAAACAACAACATGTAATTTAAATGCAGTTGTATAGAATGCAATCAGTTTATCTAACAATCAGATTGTACACATTAACAAAAATATCCAAGCCATCCTCAATAATGAAAGCAAAATGGTGTTAATCACAAGAGCTGTCAGGAAATGTGGTGAACAGGAAAAAAAATATTTAATGAAAACACTTTTTTCTCTCGCTGATGAATGAACTGAACTGTACAATGTGAAAAGGAACTTTTAAGTCAACAAAGAGACATATTTATAACTTTAACTATGAGGTATATTTAATACCAACATACCTTTGAAAGGCAAAGCATTTTTGATGTGTCCATTTATTTGCTCCTCGATCTTTGCCCTGACAGTAGGGCTGAGAGTGGGGCACAGAGGGCAGTGAAACAGCCAACATGTGGTGCATTCCTGCAATTCTGGCTTGGAGGCAGAATTCCAAATTGATATGAGCATCTAAAACAGAGAGAAAAACAGATAAACACCATATACACATTTAAGTTCAGGTTTTAGCAGAAATAACACGTTACAGTTAGCATGTAAGAGATTTGGGAGAAAATTCTTTACAAAAACATAATTTACAAGAAACTTTTATTTGTGACATACGTATCTATTGACATATAACAGACAATTTAACAAAGACTAACTACAATCTGGGCAATAAAAAAGCAGAACAGAATGGAATAGAGAATATTAGTATTTATACATATATAAACCTCTTTGTGACGAACTTTACTATGTTTTTGCAGGTGGAATGAAAGAAATGAATAAAGTGCAATATGCAGTAAATGAAACAATGTGCACACAATCACACAATAATAAACAAATGAAAAGTACATAGAACTGGTGCTGGACATGTGTCCACGAAGCACTTATTACACTCGGTGCCCATCAGCTAATCAAACATGTTTTATGTGTCTGTACTACTTAGCTACATTGTGTGCGGAACAATACAACTCACCTCTCGTATGGCTTTGGCAGATTGGCAGCGATTACTGCAGCCAGCCTCACCTAACCAGCCACACCGAGAGGGAGGCGCTGTTTCCCCATTACACTGACATTTGTAGCAAGTGGAATAATACCACATAAACTCTGTTACACAGACAGATGGAGGATAGAAAGAGGATGGAGGTATATTGTGTGCCGTACCTTATTGGGATCAGCTCAGTGCTGCTGTGGAGGGAAACCACTTCTCCTGTCGGCAGGCTCCATGGTAACGAGCTCCTCTACGTCTCAGGTTAAATTCCAACACGAACATCTTTATAGATGTTCATAAATCACGGAGACACTACAGCTACACAGTGCTGCGCTTGAGCCTCCACTCACATGACTCACCGGGACATGTGGTCAGGTGACGGCAGCTGCAGGTGGATTTTGTTGCGCTTCTACACAAAGGTTTACGATAGCGCGTCTTCTTTGCTGATTGGTCCTCAAAGGAAAACATAATTAACATAAAAACATAACTAGATCTATTATGTTGCACCGTTTATGATAAAGGCTGTGTGTGTGTGTGTGTGTGTGTGTGTGTGTGTGTGTGTGTGTGTGTGTGTGTGAGAGAGAGACCTACCATTGTGCATAAACACAGAGGCACATGGTCATACTTGCAGCTGCAGTAAGTTTTCAGTGTTTTTAAATAGATTAGTTGCTCTAATGTAAAAGATAAATGACAGAGTGAATACACAACATAACTTTATTGATAGAAGATGAGAGTCCACAGCTGTGATGATTTGGTGCTGTATAAATCAAATTAAACTGAATGAATGATAATCAACTATCTACACCTCAGGCTGAGCTTCAGTGTCTGAACCTGGGTCAGCAGATCTCCCTGGTTACAGTGACAGGAAGTGACAAACGAGCAAAGAGAGAGAGGGCGGGACATGGACACTAGAACAGAGACGTGAATGTGAGAAGGTGTTTGGAGACAAATAGAAGAAAGGAAGTGTGAGGTCTGGTCCTTCTAATAAAAATTGAATAGCGTGAAAAGTTTAAATAGACTGAAACACTGTAGACAAACGCACACTGTCAAATATAGATAAAGGTCAGAGGTCACGTTGATGGCTTTTCATGTGTCACCACAGAACAGTTAGTGTGTGTAACAGACTCTGTGATCAGTGATCAGTGCTGTGGGTCCAGGTCAGAGGACATGTTGGATCTCTGATTCTTTCACGTCCATATTAAACAGCTACTGCGATGAACTGTGACTGTTAGCAGTAACTCATTAAACATGTCTGCACACTGTGACAGAGCCGTCCTCCATCAGTGAGGCTGAGATTAGAAATGCTCACACTGGAACAGGAAGCAGATTTCTGTGCGACTGTCATGATGGTAAAAGGATGAAATCCTCTGTAACACAGTCAGGCTCTTACAGCCCATAATAACAATGAACACTTATTAAAATATGAAACGATCACGTTAGATAAAACTGTTTTTAATAAAATATTTAAACATTCAGAGATCCAACAACATTCACACAATTAAGATCCAGATCATTAGTTACAGCTGACATGGACTGGAGTGAGGACACCAGTGACTGAAAGAACCAGTGTTTCCATAACAGACTCATGAACTCATGAATCATTATGTGTTACTTCCAGTGTTGGGTAAGTTACTTTAAATTAGTAACTTAGTTACATTACTAGTTACTTCTCTAAAAAAGTAACTCAGTTACTTCAAGTTACTTGTTATTTTCAAAGTAACTAGTTACTAGGGAAAGTAACTTTGGTTTTACTCAGAATTCTCTTGTTAATGTGTTGCTTCCGTAACTGGATACCCAGCAAGATTGCCAGTCTTCTATCTTGCTTACATGTTAGCACTATCCTGCCACAAGTGCATTGTGCCACCTACCAATAGAAAGGAAAAAATAATGTGCACATTTCCACGAGAGAAATCCCACGCCTGGACAGTCGTTGACCGTCGCATGATTTTAGCCTGCTTTTTACATCCAACACAAAAACTGCAGTCGTGGTGCTTTTGATTGTACTCAGAACTTGGAAATTCTGCCTTCTGAATAGGAAGATGTAGGTAACACCAGACTGCAGATGAGCTGCATACAGAGCTGGACTGGGACAAAAAAATCGTCCCGGGCATTTTGACTAGAGACCGGCCCACCATTATAGGAAAAATCATAAAGTCTTTGAATGAAAATAAACACTGTTGTGACAGTGATGTACACTGTTCTGATGGTATATATGTATCAATCTATCAATCGTTTGTTGTAAGACTCAGATAATTATTTTTTTAAAAGCGAGACATTTTAAATGAGAATAAGAAAGAAAAGTATTTCCTTGTCCCCCCCTTTCCCTGTTAATGCCCTACCTGGCCCCCTGGCAACACTTTGCTAGACCCGCCCCTGCACAGTTACCAGCTGTCAGCTACGTAGAAAAGGATCCTGGTGTTATTTGTCTCTCAGAAACAGTTCATAACTTCAACTCATTCATGTCACCTAAAAGGTAAACCTGTTTCTCCATCACCTGTTCAGCTCTGATGATTCAGTAAGGACATCTCCTGGTTTCATCTGCATGTTTCCCTCTCACCAGATAACCAAATCGATATCATGACCAGCAGCTTTACAGCTGTGGCTCCAGCAACCACCAGCTGATACTAGAAATTAATATTAAATACATTCTAACAACAGCTGATCAAGCTTAAACGTGTTGCTGTTGTTTAGCGCGACATCCGCTGGTTTCCTCTTTCTGGCGCAAAGTGGGCGATAAATAAACAAGAGTGAAAAGCCGATCAGCTGATCATTGATCAGTTTCATGATTGAAGTAGAAACGGGAGAGAATGAGAGAAGAAGAGGCAGCTGTGCAGCTTCAGCTTTGTGTCTTTTTCATTGTAGCTGAAGTCCGGGACAAACTGTGTTCCTTTTCACCTCAGTACGAAACGCGTAATATTTTCTCTGAATACCAGACGATTCTGTTTTTCAACATCAGTAACATAGCACCCACCCAGCTGTATAGAAACTCCATCATGCTAGCTAGCAAGTACGAAAATGTCAGCATACCGAAAATAAACTCCACCTAAACTTGGTTTATATCTGACACAGATAGACTGCAGGTCATAACTTCTTACCTGAAGTTCAGTTCACCTGACACGCGGACCGGCGGCTGCCTCGGGTCTCTCCTCTTGCCTCCCTTTTCCTTCATCCACCTGCTGGCTTCCACCACTTGCTAATGTTACTGAATCTGTGGAAGCTCCGCGATATCCACCACACGAAGTAACGAGTAACGAGCCTATCTAAATCCCAGTAACGAGTAACGCGTTCCTGGTTTTGGCATAATAACTAGTTACCGTGCTCGTTACCACAATAATAACGTAGTTACTGTAACGCGTTACTTAATAACGCGTTAGTCCCAACACTGGTTACTTCTCATTCAGCACAGACACATTATTTCTGTTAGGTCCTGTCAGCTGTCAGCACTCTGTACAAGCACAACTGTGAACAACACAAACTTATTTTAAATGTGTCACATAAACATTAAGTGTGTTTTTGATCCAGATATTTCTCAGTATGCAAGTTACTCAGGCATCAAATAGATTTGAAGTTAAACTCTTTATGATCCTGAGGCTGATTTCAAACAAGGAGGTCAATTTGATCTACGAGTAGATCTCAGACTAACAGCACGAGCACAAAACTGAGTTGCTGTACAGAGAACGTCAGCTGATGGAGCAGAAAGAGGCAGACTGTGGATAAATGAAAGCTATAATTTCCTTTGTGATTAATAAAGTATTTCTGATTCTGATTTCTGGGCTAAAAACGCCCCTAACCCACACCCTGCTGGTGATCAGACACCGCGCTGGGTAACGAGCTGGCCAAAGAAGAAGACAGAAACCAGTGACATGAGGAAGGAAGGAGGCCGAGGACCAGTGAGTGTCAGCAGAGCCACTGTCCAGGATGAGACCAGAGACATCAGCCACAACTGACCGTGTACTTAGTGAATATCTCAGAAAGCAGAAACCAGAGAAAGAGGAGCAAGGTGAGCAACCATGATGGAAGGACAGGTGTCTGTGTGTCTGTACATGCAAGTGTCTGTGTCATTAAAGTGTGTATCTGAGTGTCTGCGTCAATAAGGTCTGTGTGTATATGAGTTGTGAGTTTCCACCAAGCTTCTGTCACCAAACTGTACCTCGTCTGTTTTTCAGCTCGTGTTTATTCCTTTGATATTTGCACAAATGACTGTTTGTTGTTTCACTCGTACATGAAGAGCAGAGAAGTGAAGAAGAAGTGTTGGTCTGGGCTTTAGACTCAGCTCGACCGCAGCATCAATCGGTCTGCTTCCAGCCTGACCATCCTCCTGTCAGGCCCCGCCCACCAGCACCTCCAGCTTCAAAGGATTTTGTTGTTATTATTTTAATTATTTTTATTATCCAAGCCATTTCCTCCATTTTATTTCAGTTCAGTTCATTTTTATTTCAAACATGTGCCTTCACAATCATTTCCAAATATCATTCCATTATTTGTTTGAAAAGGAGTAGGCAGAAGTAATTACTTATTTGTCCCTACCCCCTCAAGTTTTACCTCTCATTCATTTAATTTTCTTTTAGTCTTAAATTAAACAAACAACATATGAAACAAAAGTATAGCAAAACAAAACAAAACATACATAAATCAAAAAAAGAAATTAGCAAGCCCCACCACAGTATAGTTTCTTTTATGTGAAAAATACAGAATGTGTATATTTGCAGATTCATAAGTTATGGAAAAACAAACAAACCAAAAAACCAACCAAGAACCACAACACCATTACCAGCAACATTACCGCCCTGGGTTAACCCCGTTTTCTTCATTCTTATACTTATTTAAAATTTGGTTTTTATATTTTACTTACAATGAGATGTTTTTCATGTAATTTTACCTCATTTTCAAACTTGTGAGATAAAAAAAGCATTTCTTATGTTAAGTCATATTTAATTATGATGTCATAAAGGAATAAACTTATTATCCTATCACATCCTGATGAGTTTGATCCTGAAGCAGACGACAAATAAGCTAATATGTAAAACTTTCTGCCTGTTTGAACCTGCAGACACCCGTCAGCCTCTGCAGAGGTTTTAGTTGCAGGCTGACGCTGCAGTGATGTGCTGCCACCTGCTGGCAGCTTTCTGTATCTACACAGTCTGTGTGAACAAGTCCACAGCTTTACAGCCCATTGTTCCTTCAGTGGGCTGGTTTCAGTCATTATGCAAATGTACTGTTTATAAGGTTTGGGGAAACCTGCAGTCAGCTGAGACTGAAGAAGTCACTTGGATGAGTGACGAAACGTTTCTCCCACAAAACGCTACGTCCAGATGAACAGAATCAACTTTTGGAAATTTACTTACCTGGATGATTGAACAAGCTTCAAAACTCCACAGGCATTCAAGTCAATTCAATTCAATTTTATTTATATAGCGCCAAATCACAACAAAAGTCACCTCAAGGCGCTTTATATTGTACAATAGATCGCACAATAATAAATACAGAGAAAACCCCAACAATCATATCATATGACCCCTATGAGCAAGCACTTTGGCGACAGTGGGAAGGAAAAACTCCCTTTAACAGGAAGAAACCTCCGGCAGAACCAGGCTCAGGAGGGCGGGGCCATCTGCTGCGACGGTTGGGGTGAGAGAAGGAAAACAGGATGAAAGACATGCTGTGGAAGAGAGACAGAGATTAATAACAGATATGATTCGATGCAGAGAGGTCTATTAACACATAGTGAGTGGCTGGAAAGGAAAAACTCAATGCATCATGGGAATCCCCGGCAGCCTACGTCTATTGCAGCATAACTAAGGGAGGATTCAGGGTCACCTGGTCCAGCCCTAACTATGTGCTTTAGCAAAAGGAAAGTTTTAAGCCTAATCTTGAAAGTAGAGATAGTGTCTGTCTCCGAATCCAAACTGGAAGTTGGTTCCACAGAAGAGGGGCCTGAAAACTGAAGGCTCTCCCTCCCATTCTACTTTTAAATACTCTAGGAACAACAAGTAAGCCTGCAGAGCGAGAGCGAAGTGCTCTAATAGGGTGATATTACAAGATCATTAAGATAAGATGGGGCCTGATTATTTAAGACCTTGTATGTGAGGAGCAGGATTTTGAATTCAATTCTGGATTTAACAGGAAGCCAATGAAGGGAAGCCAAAACAGGAGAAATATGTTCTCTCTTCCTAGTCCCTGTCAGTACTCTTGCTGCAGCATTTTGGATCAGCTGAAGACTTTTCAGAGAGTTTTTAGGACATCCTGATAATAAAGAATTACAGTAGTCCAGCCTGGAAGTAATAAATGCATGAACTAGTTTTTCAGCATCACTCTGAGACAGGATATTTCTAACTTTAGAGATGTTGCGCAAATGGAAGAAAGCAGTCTTACATATTTGTTTAATATGTGCGTTAAAGGACATGTCCTGGTCAAAAACGACTCCAAGGTTCCTCACAGCATTACTGGAGGCCAAGGTAATGCCATCCAGAGTAAGAATCTGGTGAGATACCATATTTCTAAGATTTTCAGGGCCGAGTACAATAACCTCAGTTTTATCTGAATTAAGAAGCAGAAAGTTAGCGGCCATCCAGGTCTTTATGTTTTTAAGACATTCCTGCGGTTTAACTAATTGGTCTGTGATACCTGGCTTCATGGATAGATTGAGCTGCGTGTCATCTGCATAGCAGTGAAAATTTATGCTATGTCTTCTAATGATGCTGCCTAAGGGAAGCATGTATAATGTAAATAGAATTGGTCCTAGCACTGAACCCTGTGGAACACCATAATTGACCTTAGTGCGTGAAGAGGACTCTCCATTTACATGTACAAACTGGAGTCTATTAGATAGATATGATACAAACCACTGCAGTGCAGTACCTGTAATACCTACAGCATGTTCTAATCGCGCTAATAGGATATTATGGTCGACAGTATCGAACGCAGCACTGAGGTCTAGCAGGACAAGCACAGAGATGAGTCCACTGTCAGAGGCCATAAGAAGATCATTTGTAACCTTCACTAAAGCTGTTTCTGTGCTGTGATGAGCTCTGAAACCTGACTGAAACTCTTCAAATAAGCCATTCCTCTGCAGATGATCTGTTAGCTGTTTGACAACTACTCTTTCAAGGATTTTTGATATGAAAGGAAGGTTGGAGATTGGCCTATAATTAGCTAAGACAGCTGGGTCTAGAGATGGCTTTTTAAGTAAAGGTTTAACTACAGCCACCTTGAAGGCCTGTGGTACATAGCCGATTATTAGAGATAGGTTGATCATATTTAAGATTGAAGAATTAATTAATGGCAGGACTTCTTTGAGCAGTTTTGTAGGAATGGGGTCTAAAAGACACGTTGATGGTTTGGAGGAAGTAATTATTGAAGTTAACTCAGAAAGATCAATTGGAGAAAAAGAGTTTAACTTAACATTGATGGTACTAAGAGTAGCTGTAGATAATATTACATCTGTGAGATGATTATTGGTAATTTTTTCTCTAATGATAAAAATTTTATTTGTGAAGAAGTTCATGAAGTCATTACTAGTTAACGTTAAAGGGATTGTTGGCTCAGTAGAGCTCTGACTTTTGTCAGCCTGGCTACAGTGTTGAAGAGAAACCTGGGGTTGTTCTTATTTTCTTCAATCAGTGATGAATAGTAAGATGTTCTGGCTTTTGGAGGGCTTTCTTATAAAGCAGCAAACTATTTCTCCAGGCTAAATGATGATCCTCTAAATTTGTGACACGCCATTTCCTCTCCAGCTTACGAGTTATCTGTTTTAGGCTACGTGTTTGAGAATTATACCATGGAGTCAGGTACTTCTGATTTGAGGCCTTAGTTTTCACAGGAGCTACAGTATCCAGAGTCGTACGTAGTGAGGAGGTAAAATTATTAACAAGATAATCAACCTCTGTTGGAGTAGCGTTCAGATAGCTGCTCTGCTCTATGTTGGTACAGGGCATTGAAGATGATAACAGTGGGTGGATTATCTTCTTAAACTTAGTTACATCACTTTCAGAAAGACATCTACTGTGATAAAGTCTACTCTCCACTGCTGTGTAATCAATTATTGTAAATGTAAATGTTATCAGGAAATGATCAGACAGCAGAGGGTTTTCAGGAAACACTGTTAAATGTTCAGTTTCTATGCCATATGTTAAAACAAGATCTAGAGTGTGATTAAAGTGGTGGGTGGGTTCTTTTACATTTTGAGAGAAGCCAATTGAGTCTAATAACAGATTAAATGCCATGTTGAGGCTGTCATTTTTAGCATCTACATGGATGTTAAAATCACCCACAATAATTATTTTATCTGAGCTGAGCACTAAATCAGATAAGAAGTCTGAGAAATCAGAGAGAAACTCTGTGTAAGGCCCAGGTGGACGATAGATGATAAGAAGTAAGACTGGTTTCTGAGTTTTACAGCTGGGGTGGACAAGGCTAAGCATCAGGCTTTCAAATGAATTAAAAGTCTGTCTTTGTCTTTCGTTAATTAATAAGCTGGTGTGAAAAATTGCTGCCACACCGCCCCCTCGGCCTGTGCTTCGGGATTTCTGGTAGTTAGAATAACTCGGGGGTGTTGATTCATTTAAACTAACATAATCATCCGGCTGCAACCAGGTTTCTGTAAGGCAGAGTAAATCGATTTGTTGATCAAATCGATTTGTTGATCATTCAGAGTTAGTCCCTGTAGTGTCTACTCCACAGTGGGGGCTTGTGCGCTCGTACCTGTGTGTGAAACTGAGCCAGCTGAGAGCATCAGTGACCACAACTGCCCACTTCTTAAACACAGAGGTCTCTGCTGTGGTTTCTGTCACTCACCTCCAGGTGAGGATGTGCTGTCATTGACCCTCACTGGACCCACACAGGTCATTATACTGTAGCTGTAAAAAGCTGTTTGTCTACCAGCTGGTTTAAACACATACTCCCGACTGCATTTATTCTTAAAATCATTTTCTAATGTAGGATCAGCTAAAGATGTATGTTAAAAGTCCGCTTGGTCACTTTAACTGTTTAGACTACGTTACCCATGATGCACCTCGGTATCTGTGCTTCCGGTTGGGAACGTGTTCAGCGCAGTTCTGCACAGATGAGAGGTGTGTCGGAGGTGTCGGAGGATTAACGTTTTTCCTTGCATTCCTGTGTCTGTTAACCCTGTGTGCGTGCTTATCATATGACCACACACACTCATATACACACTCACACTCCCTTTACCTGCATGTGAATGCTGTAATGCCATCGCTTCCCCACCAAAGCTGTACATCCTGTTGATGTCATCTGCCACCTCCTTATTAAAGTTACTTGAACTACATCACTGTGGAGTGCCATTCCTTCTGACCGAGGACGACTCAGTTGAAGCGTGATCGGCAATCAGTGCAAACATACATAACAATGTAATAATGAGTGAATGTAAAAACTGAGGGGAGTCCTGCTGTGTCCCTGAGGTCCAGGAGGAGGGGCAGGAAAGATGATGATGATGAGGAGGAGGTAACAGTGC